>NC_060139.1:70406116-71006116 GCF_021461385.2 Schistocerca piceifrons
AGAAGACTGAGATGTTATAAATCAGTTGTAAGGTCAAAACACAAACAGGTGTTGTAGAAGACGAAGTATCCAAAGTTAAAACAAATTGTTGCACAACTAAATAAAGGTTTTGATGTAATGCTTTGTATTTAGAAGCAAGAAAGTGAAGTATTAAGATCAGAAATGTGCCAAAACAATAAAAATCTAGAAATTAAAATCAATAGTTTAGAAAACCAAACTGAAAATCAATTAGTAGCTATTAACAGTAAAGTTGTTGAAGTAGAAAAAGTTGTAACTAGTAATGTTGGTGAATGAAAAACTAACTTGGGAAAAGCTTGCAAAAAATTAGCCAAATTAGAAGAAAGTTTTCTGACTACAAGTTTTACCAGTAATTACAATAGAATGTGGGCCTATGCAACAATTAAAGCATTTCCCAGTGATCATAAACTTCACCCTGTGTTAATTTTCTACAACACTACCATGTCAATTTCATTAGTGAAATTTTTACTCTGCAGCAGAGTGTGTGCTGATATGAAACTTCCTGGCAGGTTAAAACCGTGTGCTGGACCAAGACTCGAACTCAGGACCTTTGCCTTTCACAGGCAAGTGCTCAACCATCTGAGCCACTCAAACCATCTCATGCCGTCACGTCATATCTGTGCACACTCCACTGCAGAGTGAAAATTTCATTCTGGAAGCATCCCCCAGGCTGTGGCTAGGCCATGTCTCCACAATATCCTTTATTCCAGAAGTGCTAGTTCTGCAAGGTTTGCAGGAAAGCTTCTGAGAAGTTTAGAAGGTAGGAGATGAGGTACTGGCAGAGGTAAAGCTGTGAGGACGGGGCATGAGTCGTGCTTCGGTAGCTCGGATGGTAGAGTACTTCCCCATGAAAGGCAAAGGTACTGAGTTTTAGTCTCGGTCAGGCACACACTTTTAATCTGCCAGGATGTTTCATGACTCATAATGATTTTGAGGAAATCTTTTTAAATAAATATTTGTTGGAATTGAACTGGTTAGAATTAAAGGCAATTTCTTCAACGGAGCTTGTTATAAAGAAGCAGATGGCAATATGAAAGATATCCATGAATAGCAACTTAGAAAGTTAATACCTTTAGACAGATCATTTGATGAGCTTACTCAAATAGACACATTAAAGAGAAAATGACCAGGTAAAGTGCAGTGGTGATTAACTATGGACCAGATGATTCTATAGAACAATTTCTAAAATATGTAGTAGGCTAGATGGAGCGCTAGAAAAAAAAAAAAAAAAGTTATAACTCAAACAAAGTGGATTAAAATTAATCAGAAGGGCAGGGTAGAATCAAAACTATAACAGTACTGGTAATTTTGGAAAATGAGAGTAGGAAATTTTAGAAATGATAACTTTCATGGAAGAGGGAAAAGAAGAAAAATACATTGTGATGATAAAAATAGGAATTATAGTAGCTCTGATAACAACAGACACAGAACTTTATATGGGAAAACAGATCATTTAACAACAATAGATTTGCAAATAGAGGTAATGATCTTGTAAACCAGTGGATGTCCCAATGAAAGTGTGTCCATCTGGGGCAAGAAGAAACAAGAGAAATCAGGCAAACTATTTTAACAGGAATTTTGAGAGCAGGGGAAAATTTAAACCGTATTGGCAACAGAGTAGAAATATGAGTAGGAATAGTCTTCGGATGAATAGATTACATTTTGATTGGGAATTTTGGGGAGGTATGATTTTAGGCATGTGTTGAAAAGATCAAAGGAAGTCTACTCAAAGTGTGCAAATAGAATCAGATTCTGAATGTTTCGCAGACTTTTACATTATATCAAGCAGTGAAGTGTTAGTGGGAGAGGTGAGCAATGAAAATGATTTTGATGAATTTTGAAAACATAGCAAATGCTAGTAGTCAATTTATTGTTTCTAATATTGATACTGATGAACCTGATAATAATCATGTAGCAAGTGGGGGAAGATGTTGTATCAAATTATAGTAGTAAGGTAAGGAAAGTGAAGATTATGTCTTAGAAGATTATGATGAGGTTAGCGAGGAAGATGAAACTGTTACTAGTTATGAGGAGAGTATAGATGTTGTAGAAGATACTGAAGAGCAAATGAGGAGTGAAATAGATCTATATAGGGACTTAGGTGGTATTATATATGTAGAAGTTAAAGACAGTGTTTTAGAGGAAGGTAGTTATGAGAACAGTAGTGGTTACTACACCCAGGGCGGCTAGAGCTGTGATAGAGAGGTACAAGAAAGTGAGATTTTACTAGAAGCAGATTTTTCTAGAACCAGGTTTATCATACTGGGGGGATTAAAGTATTTATGTAATAGAGAATACATTGAGAAAGAGGAAGACTAATGAAGGTTGAGGCCAGGAGGATTATGGGAATGTAGGATATATTGCAGGGAGAGTTCCCACCTGCACAATTCAGAAAAGCTTACGTTGGTGGGAAGGGTCCAGATGCACAGACTGTGAAGCAATCATTGAAATGTAGAACACTGGGCTCGGCAGCATACTCAGTGACAGGGTGGTCTCAACCTTTGTTACATTGTCCTTACCCATCTAGCTTCTTCCCTGTTCCCATTCTAGCATTAGACAGCCCTCTGTTCCACCAATGTACCCAGTCTTTATACTTCTCTCCTTTTCCACTACCTAACCCACCCCTACCTCTCCCTCCGCCTAACCTCCCGACTTCACCTTGCTGCTCTTCCCTCTCTCTGTCTCGTCCCTGCACTCTCCCACTAGTAGCACTGTACCATTCCACACCCCTATCCTGCTAACCCTTCCCCTTCCTGCCCCAGCCTCCCCCTTACCCCCACCCAGTTTCCTCTCCCATCATGCACTGCTGCTTCTATTTTCAACAAAGGCCTTCTTGGACAAAAGTTCATTTTGTGACAGTCTTTTTGATGTGCCTGTCCGCAACTCAGCATTTCCGCTGTATGGTGAGTAGCAACTATCCTTTTTGTAATATTGATTATTCAATAAAGAACATAAAAGGAAAGCAGAATGTAACTGCATATGCACTGTCTAGATTATCATGGGGGGGGGGGGGGGAGGAGGGGTGATGATGATGAGAGCAGGACAAGGTAATCGGATTTTAGGATAATGTGCATGAGAGGAGTCAAGTCAGAAAGGAAAATTAGAAAAATCTGTAATGAGATAAGGACAAACCAAAACAATGATGAAGACTGGAAACTTGTAAAAAATCTTATGGGAAAGAAGGAAAATTTATTTATTTATTTAGCACCTGTATTATCACAGTCATGAATTGGTCTTGCCAAAGTACAGAACAGTATAAAATATTACATATTTACATCGTGTACAAAATCTTATCATTGGTATCACTAAAACTATTGAATACCTGTACTTTAGTTAACTAGGCTTAATAACATACAGCACAAAAGCTAGGTGCATAATTACATACATACATGGATGAAAGAAGTTTGGTTTTATCTAGGTGTGGTTGATAATTATGAATTTATGTTTAGAGAGTTATGAAGTAGACCTACAGATTTGAGCAAAAAAGCAGAACAATATTACAAAGTTTGCAAAGGAGTTTTCTTCAAAAGTGAAACAAATACTAACAAAGAGATAGAGGGGCTGGCCAGTACTTACCTCAGCTCAGTACAGCTCACTTTTCTTCAAAAGTGGCAGTCCAGGTAGTGATAAGTGGAAACTATGTTTGCCAGAACACTATAAAGTTGTCTTATAAAGTAAGTTCATGATGGACACTGTGAAGTTTTGCAATGTATACCGAAAATACAAGAAAATATATATTTTGTAACTTAGCCAGAGAGTTAAATGTACTTTAACCACTTGTGACAGATGTCAACATGTAAAAGTAAGCAAACAAACTAGTAGAGGACACCTCCAATGTATTATTCCAAAGAAACAGGTGGAACTAGTAGCTTCTGAGGTAACGGGCAAGTTATGGCGCCCTGAAAATATTCTATGTTCGGAGTTGGCTTGGCCGCATGGGCTGCTCGGTAGATGCGGGCCACTCGGCAGGCTGACCACGTGGTGCCGGACGTTGGCTGAAGCAAAAGGGGTCCAGCCCGAGTGCATGGCTGGGAATTCCACGGTGACACTATGTCGTTGAAAGAGACTTGTATGCCAAGAGTGCCAAAGATGGCAGACTTTGTGAAACCATCATGGCAGACATTTCACAGTTCGTATGGAAATTAATAATAGCCAGATGAATCATAATACCTGAAAAAGAAACATGTACATTACCATTATTTCCACAATGATTCTGATGGTGTAATCAGATTTTCAATATCTTTATTAGTTTAAAGTTTAGTAGTTGATGGTAAGTTATACAAGTAACACCCAGCAACAAATTTCCAAAATCTAAATGGTTCATCCAATTTTGTTGATCGATGTATCGTTAGAAAGCTATTAGTGTAAACCTAAATTGGTATAAATTACAGGCATGTAACTTGAATAGTACATGGGCTATTGGAGGTAAAGTGGCCTATTACTATCGATTGCATCAGGCATAAGTACTCCACAGTGACACAAAAAAACGGTAGCAGCATGTTTATAATATATTCCTTCATCTATGTCTTTGCTTATATCCGATATATGCTATTCGTGAAGAAATTGGTCAATTATTTACTGTGTTATGTATTTAATAATGTGTGTTAGAGCATGTGTGTGGTCCAGCCCTAGGAATATTTATTTAATTTCAAGTTACGTAAATGTAAATCCAGTATTTTGAATGTGTTTTAATATGTTTTTAAGCGTGCGTCGGCTTGAAGACATGGTGGGAGTGCTCTGGCCGATCACAGCATTTGTTAATGGAGAGACTATATGGAAGTGAGGGAGGAGCATGGAGTACAGGACAGGACATGGGAATTCCGAGAGAGCACGGTGCAGTGGACGCATGGTAGCGAGAGAGACTTGGAGAGCATGGACCGGTTTGCGCATGGTTGTGGCAGCTAGAAATACTTCGGAGTGCCGACTTGTCCACTTGTGAGATTTCCGTGGCTTCTACAGTGAAGACGTTGTGTGCATTTAGAAGTGAATATCTCGCGAGCTATGTTGTTGTTCATAACTAATTATGTGCAGTAGGAATCTATTGTTTCCCTGTTATTCAACTTATATTTTATTTAATTGCTGGACCATCAACAACAATAAGTGTTTTGCAGAAATATACCACATTCTCAAAATAACTTCTACTATTGTACTCATCATTTAAACTCATTAAGATAGTAACTGCAGATTTTATTTAATTGCAATCTTTCATTTATAAATTTCTATATTACATTCGTAGGAGTGATAGGAATCATCAACCTATCAATTCATGTGTATGTTCATATTGTATACTGTAGACTCAGCAGTATTTGGATTGTAATGTGGCAACTATGTATCCCAGCCCCTAGACAACGAAACCAGTCAAAACTTTTAATATGTCAACTCTGAGTCTGAGGGTACATAGTTGAGGGTCACACCACACCATTTCAACATTTTTTATTTGAAAGCCCGCAATTCGGGGCTCATCTTGGATTTGTGCCCTGCAAAGTGATAATTCCTTTGCTTTCTGTTATTCAACGTACTAAGTGAAGTGTAAAAACCTTTGCAAAACCAGCAGAGATTTCTGTAGTAAGATTTCAGTGTAAGATCGGTTTTTTCCGCAAGTAGGTTTCTGGAAATAGTGAAATTACACAGTAATTTTCACAATTAACACATGCTATCAATAGAGGTTCTAATCTATCATGTAAAGGCAATTTGCGTGGGAGCTCAGAGTGCAGGGAACAAGTAGCGGTTAGCACATTTAACGGACAGTGGTATCGGAGACGGTTGGACCACGTGGTAACCATCAGCAGCTACAACTACATCAGGCAACTTTTCCATGTGGCAGACGCAGTTCAACAGCAGTACAACGGCAGCTTCTTCGAGTACTGCAGGGCACTCTTCAATGTTGACTTCCACTACAACCAACGGCATCACCATGGCAGAGGGAACCATTTCAGATCAGATAAGTGCCTGCACAAATAGTGAAATATTGTTTAACTCTGAAGTTCAAGCTCCACTTATAGATCTCCCGAATATAAAACAGTCACCTGCAAATGGAAGTGAGCCGGTTAGTTTGAAATTAGAGTGCGAAAGTGTAACTAGTAGGAATTCAGGCAGGGGGAATGAATGTGGGGGAGATATGATGTCTCAGCTAATGGCTTGCAAATGATCCAGGGATTGGGAAATAATATGAATACAATGGCAAATAATATCAGTACAATTCAAACAGTTATGGATACAATTCGGACTGATATGGGTACAATGCAAACTGAAATAGATTCTGCTGTGAAAGAGGAAGTTGAAAAAATTATTGGTAACCTTGAAAAAGCAATTGACGATAAATTAAAATGTGTCTGAGTGGATATGGGGAAAATTACAGACAAAGTTGTAATAGTAAAATCTAAAATCGAATCAGTGGAAAACGATGTTTAGGGAAAAATGGATAAGATACAGATAGAACTTGGGAGCAAGATAAACGACTGTATAAAAGCACAAGATGCTCATAAAAGTGATATAAATTTAGCAATCAGTGACATTGCCAATTGTGTAGGTGAGGGGGAGAAAGAAATGGGCAAAATTAAAGATAAAATAAGAGTCCAGTATCACTAGTGAAAATGAATTTAAAAAACAAATTCAACAGGTAAAAAGTGATTTAAATTCGTTAGCCTCCCAACAGGCCATGCCGGTTATAAATATCCTTTGGGCAAATACCGGATCTGTGAAATGTTACACAGATGATGGAAGATATCACCCAGTAAATTACTTGGCTGTGTATAGGGACGCTTTTGTTCATGGCATGTCAGACAAAGCGAAAATAAAATATGTTAATATATCTAAAAACAAAGATGATGTGACTTACCAAACGAAAACGCTGGCACTTTGATAGACACACAAACAAACACAAATATACACACAAAATTCTAGCTTTCGCAACCAACGGTTGCTTCGTCAGGAAAGAGGGAAGGAGAGGGAATGACGAAAGGATGTGGGTTTTAAAGGAGAGGGTAAGGAGTCATTCCAATCCCGGGAGCGGAAAGACTTACCTTAGGGGGAAAAAGGGACGGGTATACACTAGCACACACACACATATCCATCCACACATATACAGACACAAGCAGACATATTAAAAGGCACAGTCTTGGCCTTTTAATATGTCTGCTTGTGTCTGTATATGTGTGGATGGATATGTGTGTGTGTGCGAATGTATACCCGTCCCTTTTTCCCCCTAAGGTAAGTCTTTCCGCTCCCGGGATTGGAATGACTCCTTACCCTCTCCTTTAAAACCCACATCCTTTCGTCTTTCCCTCTCCTTCCCTCTTTCCTGACGAAGCAACTGTTAGTTGCGAAAGCTAGAATTTTGTGTGTATATTTGTGTTTGTTTGTGTGTCTATCGACGTGCCAGCACTTTCGTTTGGTAAGTCACATCATCTTTGTTTTTAGATATATTTTTCCCATGTGGAATGTTTCCCTCTATTATATTCGTATCATAAAATATGTTAAATGACATTTGGAGGGAGACCCACAGTCTTGGGCAAATGTTAAATATAGTTCACACGAATCGAACGAAGAGTTTGAAAAGTGTTTTTGAATAAATTTTGGAGTGAGGCAAAACAGATGCAGATCCAAAATGAATTTTTATACAGGCCAAGTAATGGGACAATGAGAGATTTTTGCAAGCGCGTACTTGGAAAGCTCGTGCATGTGAAAAATCCGTTGGGGGTTTTAACAGAAATAACCACGTTACAAAGACCCATAGATTTTCAGTGGGATCTTGTCCATGTGATTCCATGGACAAATTTCTAGATTTTGTAGAAAAATTAGAGAGGGCTTTGAGGTTCAAACCTCAGAGCAAACTGGGCGATAGTTATCAAAATGGGAATCCAAATAATCACCACCAAAATAATAATCATGAGAGAAATCAAAGGAATTCTCAGGGAGATAGTAGCTGGAATGAGCATAATGGTCAGAGAACAAACAGGAGTGATAACTTCCATGAACGAGTTCGAAGTAAAGAACGCAGATTTGAAGGGGGAAATTTGTGTAAAGTGCAATCGTGTAACAACAAGTTGGGAAACTGATGTTCGTCACATCTCAGGTCCAGGGATGGCGATCTGAACAGGCAATGAAAAGGAGTGGAATAATGGTAATGGTAGAAATGTTGATAGGTTTGGAGAAAGGCAACAAATATGTAATATGGAGTGTGTTAAAGACGGAGGCTATATAGGTGGCTCTTTCAATAAAAGCAGGTGTGAACAGCGGAAGCATAGATTTGTGACAGATTTAAGTAAATGGAATGGGAATAAATTTGTGGGGAATGATGTAAGTTACGAAAGTGTAATGAATGTGTGTATGAATGGTGATGAATGGAAAGATTCAGTGGTTCGAAAGGAAGTTAAAAAGGAGATGAATTTTGTGAAAGCAAATTGTGTGGAGAATTCTGAAGAGGTATTAGCAAACAGTGGCATTTGCAGTAAGGAAGGTGCCATAGTAGTAAGTATTTGTGAATGGGCAAAAAGCGTCGATGTTAGTGAAGGCGGCGTAGCTTTTGTCTCACCTGCTGCAAGTGAGGGTGATTGTGATTCAGCGGAAAGCGTCAGTGTTACTAAGGGAGGCTTAGCACTGGTCTCGCCAGCGGTTGAAGTTAAAAATGTATCAGTGGATGTTGATGATTCCTGTTTAAAGGAACAGAGTAATAGTAATTTATGTAATGATGTAACAGCTACTGGTATTGATACTTCGGAGGAAGGAATTTATGTGTTTCTAGTTACGAATGAAGGCAGAATGAAACTTATTCATGAATGTGTGGATCTAAAACATTTGTCAGATTGTGAATGTGAGACTGTATTTAAAGTAGGATTGGGGGTTAATTTGGATGAAAAGTGTGTAGAAATGACAGTGTGTGCTGATTTTTGTCTGATCACAGCAGAATGTAGCAAGTTTGGAAGTTCCAAAATTGTACAAAAAGGTAGCAGCAATTTGTGTAATGTAGCGGCGGAGGATAAAGTTGTGTACGATTCACATGAAGTTAATTTGTCGATGGAGGAAAGTAAAGTTTCTGATGTGAATTTATGTAGTGATTTAAATGGTGTATGTGATTTAAATGGTGTATCAGCGGATAAGGTTGCTGAGATGAATATTTATGGTGATGATGGCTTAGGCATCGATGTTTTATTTCAGGAAGATAAAGTGTTTAACGGTGAATTGATGTGTAATTCTGTTCAAGCTGCAAGTGTCGATATTTTGGGGGGGGGGGGGGGGAAGCAGTAAAGTTGTGTATGCTGTGGGTAGTGAATCAGCGAAATGTGTGGAAGAACTACCAGAAAACTTAGAGAGGGCTGAAGTAAATAGTGTGGATGGGGATAGTTTGTGTAATGAATTTTGTATAAATTGGTATATGAAGGAGGAGTGTGATTCTAGTGAGACTGATAGGCATTGGTACGGTAGAACATGACAGTCATTACTATGTCATCTGTGGAAATGTGAGAAGTTTAAAATTGCTCAGGGTATATAGAGAAAGTGCAGAAGTGAAAAGCTGTTCTAACCTGTAATTAGTGGTAATAATTTTTGAGGGATAATTTATATGTTTATTTGGGGATTCATTAGTAATTTGTTAGTTTATTGTGGCACTGTACATGTGCAAAAGAGGGAAGTTTAGGCACTGAGGGTGTGTGGAGGTCAGTGACCTCAAGGATTTAAGTAAAATATGTATTGATTTATGCTTTGTATAAGAGTGTGGCAAAGTATTTAGTGGCCAATTTGAAGGGTATGACAATTGTAATTGTATGTGCATGCAATTTTTGGTGCATGGAGGCAGGAAGGATTTATCAGAGTCAGTTAAACAGAACTTGTGGGAATTTAAGCTTACTGTGATTCAGTTGTTTGCTTGTGACTTTGTTCATAAAGTATCATTTTCCACTGGAGGGATCTTTAGTGAGGATTCTGGTTGGTTTTGTGAAATAGTTTGTTTAGGGGTTTCTACTTTTGGTTTTCGTTGTAGACAGATTTGTCATGATAAACGGTGGAACTCAGAATTCAGAGGCAGACATGATTTCTGCGAGGCACTTGGTCAAAAGCCTGATGTGAGTTGATCAATACTTCGTGCTAAAATGTGTGTGAGCGTAACAGAAAAAACTAGTGCTGAGTGAGTGGCACAAGAAGTGCTTACAAAATCGTACATAAGTAAAAGTGCATTTAAAAATTTTATTTCTTGTCCACAAAATTATTTATGCATAACTGAAATGCAGGCATTTATTTAATATGCCATTTCGTTCATAATTTGTGTTAGTTTAAGTTATTTCGAAATTCATGCTGCTCCTACACCACTACAAAAATTTTGTAAACACTATTGGCCTGGTGTTTGAATCACTTAACTCTGTTCTTTGAAATTTGTTTTATATGTACTTGCATGAACTGAAGGGTGCTACTTCTGAAGATTCTGGCAAGCCAGAATGTTGATAAGTGGAAGTGTGTGAGGTAATGGGTGAGTTGTGGTACCCTGAAAATATTCTAAGTTCGGAGTTGGTGTGGCCGCACGGGCCGCTCGGCGGGTGCGGGCTGCTTGGCAGGCTGGCCACGTGGTGCTGGACGTTGACTGAAGCAAGAGGGGTCTAGACCGAGCACGTGGCTGGGAATTCCATGGTGACACTGTGTTGATGAAAGAGACTTGCATGCCAAGAGTGCCAAAGATGGCGGACTTTGTGAAACCATCATGGCAGACATTTCACAGTTCGTATGGAAATTAATAATAGCCAGATGAATCATGATACCTGAAAAAGAAACATGTGTATTACCATTATTTCCATAATGATTCTGATGGTGTAACCAGATTTTCAATATCTTTATTAGTTTAAAGTTTAGTGTCTGACAGTAAATTATACAAGTAACACCCAGCAACGAATTTCAAAAATCTAAATGGTTCATTCGATTTTGTTGATCGATGTATCGTTAGAAAGCTATTAGTGTAAACCTAATTTGGTATAAATTACAGGCATGTAACTTGAATATTACATGAGTTATTGGAGGTCAAAGTGGCCTATTACTATCGATCACGTCAGGCCATAAGTACTCCACAGTGACATGAAAAAACGGTAGCAGCATGCTTATAAATATATTTATTATTCTATGTCTTTGTTTATATCCGATATATGCTATTCATGAAGAAATTGGTCAATTATTTACTGTGTTTTAGAAGGCAAAGAGACATTAGGCTACTGGTGATCTTTTGCTTGCTATCCCTTTGATATATGCCTATTTAATTTGTTTATGTCTTTAATAGTGTATGTTAGAGCATGTTTATAATCCAGCCATAGAAATATTTATTTATTTTCAAGTTATTTAAATGTAAATCCAGTATTTCGAATGTGTTTTAATATGTTTGTGAGTGTGCGTTGGCTTGAAGTCATGGTGGGAGTGCTCTAGCCAATCACAGCATTTGTTAATGGAGATACTGTATGGAATTGGGGGAGGAGCATGTAGTATGGGACAGGAGACGAGGAGTCTGTGACATTACGGCGTGGTGGACGCATGGTCGCGAGAGAGACTTGGAGAGTGTGGAGTGGTTTGGTGTGGTCGCCGCAGATAGATACACTTCGGACTGCTGACTTGTGCACTTGTGAGATTACCATGGCTTCTACAGTGAAGATGTAGTGTGCATTTAGAAGTGAATGTCTCGTGAGCTATGTTGTTGTTCATAACTAATTACGAGTAGTAGGGATCTATTGTTTCCCTGTTATTCAACTTATATTTTATTTAATTGCTGGACCAGCGACACCAATAAGTGTTTTGCAGAAATATACCACATTCTCGAAAGTACTTCTGCTGTTGTACTCATCATTTAAAGTCATTAAGATAGTACCTGCAGATTTTATTTAATTGCAATCTTTCATTTATAAATTTCTATATTACATTCGCAATTGCCGAGTGATAGGAACCTACGATCATTCAGTTCATGTGTATACTCATATTGTATACTGTAGACCCAGCAGTATTTGGCTTGTAATGCGGCAACTATGTATCCCAGCCCCTAGACAACGAAACCAGCCAAAGCTTTTAATATATCAGCTCTGAGTCTGAGGGTACATAGTTGAGGGCCACACCACACCATTTCAACATTTTTTTATTTGAAAGCCTGCAAGGTACTGATTTATTTAGACAATAACCAAAACCAAAAGAGGATACAGTTAAGTCTATGCTATGGTAGATCTATTTGCAAAATTCCTAAAGTTATATCCCATAAACAACCACCTAACAAGAGTATAATACAGACAATTTAAAAGAAAGGATTGTTTTTGAAAGGTAGGGATTCCAAAAGCTATTCTGTCTGATAATGGAGCTCAGTTTGCTTCTAAGTCATGGAAAAAATACAAAACACATATTAATATCGGGATATACTACATCAAGTAACCCCACTAAATGAAATATGATAGAAATTGATAGATTATGTAGGATATACTGCAGTAAAGAGCACACAAATTGGATTGGGTATATAAGTAATTTTGATGATATACTAAATAGTTTACAACATTCAGCCACTGGATTTTCATCTTATGAGACAATGTATGATAAAAAACATGCAAATTTAATAAATGAAATCATACAATTGCCTGCCTGAAAGAGTTTAATTGCACAAAGAAAGAGGAGATACTCAGGAAAAATATATTGGTTGCCAGACACAGGTCTTTATGAAACATTATTTCACTGTAATGTAATGATGAATGAGACTAGGTTATTATGTTTTGTTGGAGCAACCTTACTTCCAATCTCTTCAAGTCTCTACATTACTAGCTCACTTATTCAAGACTTACCACATCTATTATTACTACGTATGTTTCATACTCATGAGTCAAAGGATTATGCTTGAACATAATATGAAGCGGCGACGTGTGGTATCACTGCTTACGGTCATTAACGTGCAGTGAACCGGCTTTATTGCCGTGCCCACGCACTGTGTTCAAGGGAGAGGCTTGGTGACAGAATGACTACAGGTGTTTTGTCGTGACACATTTATTCTTTGGAAGACTTACACTACGGTACAAATGCAATGCATCCTTAATGTTCATCTGTACAGACGTGTTGCCCTAGCGGTACGGCTTGATCACAGATCCCAGAGGGTGTACACTCCAGTGATCAGCCGTGGTGCAACCGCTTGGACCGAGCGAGATAAAGTCCACGTCGCCTATGTCCAGCTCCTGGCGCCAGCGGAAGTGCCGTGATGTCCACGGAAGGGAGGAAGGCACTGTCAAACAGAAGCGAAATGAGCGACTGCATTTCAGACTGCGTGTACCCGTTTGCGGGGGAGTCGCATTGACTCGACGCACATGGTCCGTGATGGCAAAGTCGGTGGAGCAGAGACGTGTGTCGCATTGCGTTGACCGGCTCACGCTGTCCACTTGCTTTGTTCCGTGCATCTGGTGCGCGACGCACCATTGCCAAAATTCGCCGTAGCGGTATAGCTGCACTCGTGAATGCCGGGCGTCACTTACTTGTGTCAGCTGTGCTGTAGTTCTGCCCTTTGCATGTTTGAGTGGTGCAGCCGCCACACAGATCCCCCCCCTTGGAGAGCAGAGCTCCGTAGCTGCTACAACGCTGCGGCCTGAGACGTCAGCGCGCCAGACCGGCGAGCGTGTGGTGGGCGTGTCCTTACGCGGTCGGCTAGTGACAGCGGCATGAAGCACCGGCAACAACAGTCTGTGGCATGCGCGGCAAAAACGCGTGCTGCAGGTCGTTTGTATGACGTCTCGACGCACTGACATCTTAATAATAACGCTGAGCACCCACAAGAGCTACAGAAAAAGTTCGCTATTTACATTGTTCAGAGTGGCAAGTCCAAGTGTTCATATGTTACAACGTTTCACAAGTTCACCGAGTGACTCAGGCACGGGAACACAGCGCAGCATTCGAACCGACAGCAATGCGAATATGTTAAACTGATGCGGATGCTGAACTGGCCTCAATGCCCGACACAGCGGCGGCAGAGGGACACAAATGCGGGTCCAGGAGCTGTGACGGACACAGGAGGCATTGTCTGGGGCTCGACTGGAGGTACCGGCCGAGGGCACGGGCAGCTGGAGCCAGATCTCTACCTTGGAAGGCGGCTTGTGGACACTGGATTCTGATGGCATTCGGCGGCTTGGGCGTGTGTTTGCTGTTTTGGGTGGCGCGGAGCGATGGTGGCGCAGCATGGCCGTTTGAATCGGACGCGGCAGCCGGCGCGTGTTACGTAGTTCGCTGGCGGCTGTGGTGGGGACGACTGGTGCGCCAGTGGTGGGCACGGTCCGGGCGGCCATGCCGGCTGCCTGGGCGGGGTGGTGGGAGGCACATGTGGCGACGCGATGACAGCAGGCTGCAGCTGTGCATCACCGGTGGCTACGGGTGCGGGCTCCGTCTGACCACTGGCAGAGGGAGTGTCGTCTGTAACCAGATCTTCTGCCGGGTTGAAGAAATGCGTGGCTGCTGGAGCGGGGAAGATGTAAGCTGGCTTGACGCGGCCAATTGACACTGCAGACGGCTTCCTGTTGCACTCGATGACCAGCGTTCTGTCTCCTTGGGCGATCACACGAAGCCAGCCGGACTGGCTGAGCAGTTCTAGGCGCTTCAGTCTGGAACTGCGCGACTGCTACGGTCGCAGGTTCGAATCCTGCCTCGGGCATGGATGTGTGTGATGTCCTTAGGTTAGTTAGGTTTAAGTAGTTCTGAGTTCTAGGGGACTGATGACCTCAGATGTTAAGTCCCATAGTGCTCGGAGCCATTTGAATCTATCACGCGATGTGGTCCGCTGTAGGGCGGCCGGAGAGGTGGCTGTACTGCGTCTGTACACAACATGACGTGTGTGCAGCACTGGAGGTCGGCGTGCATGAATACCTTCCCAGTGCCGTGCCATGCCGTGCCGCGTCGGTGCGTGCGTTCGGAGGATGGCCATGTGAGTGCGCAGATGTTCTGCCAGAGTGGATGCCCTGGCATCGTGTGGGAGTGGTACTTCCTTGACGAAATCGCCCAGGATTGTCAGAGGCTGTCCGTATATGAGGTCAGCAGGTGACGCATCGATCTCCTCCTTCGGCGTTACTCACAGGCCGAGCAGCACCTGTGGGAGTGCCTCTGGCCACGAGTTGTCGTGGCAATTAGGACGGCTTTCAGAGTCCTGTGGAACTGTTTGATCATGCCATTCGACGCTGGAGGGTAGCTTGTTGTCCTGTGTGACCGGATGCCACATAGTCTGGTGACATGCGTGAACAACGCGCAGTCGAACTGGCGGCCACGGTCAGTTGTCACGTGACTGGGACATCCAAAGCGTGCCACCCAGGTGTCGACGAATGTGGTGGCGACACTCTCGGCGGTGATGTCCGCGACGGGCGTTGCTTCCGGCCAGCGAGTGAAGCAGTCCACGATAGTTAGCAGATATCGCTTGCCTTGAGAGAGAGGAAGCAGGCCGACGAGGTCCATGTGCATGTGCGCAAATCGGCGTCTCACGTCAGGGAAGGTGCCCACGGGTGCGTGGGTGTGCCTCCCAACTTTGGCGCACTGACATGCCGTGCAAGTGCGCACCCATTTGCGGCAGTCCTTCCGAAGCCCGGGGCAGACGTAACGCGCAGCCACAAGCATCGCAGTGGTGTTGGTGCTGGGGTGTGACAGTCCATGGACATGGTCGAAGGTACTGTGCCGGAATTTCTCCGGAAGGAATGATCGGTGCGTGCCAGTTGAGATGGCACGCCAAATCTTCCGTGCAGAGCCGGGGACAGGCACCAGCTCCAGTTGTAGGCTGTTGGAAGGGTCGTGATGGAAGCACTGCAGTTCTTCATCACTCTCCTGTACTTGGGCGACGTCCTCAAAGTTCACCAGGGTTGAGATGATGACACACGTTCAGGACAATCGGCAATGATATTGTGTATCCTCGAAATGTGTCGGATGTCTGTCATGATTTGCGACACGTACTCCAATTGCTGGAGTTGGCGCGGTGAACACTTAGTGTGGTTGTTCTGGAATGGATGGGTAATCGGTTTGTGGTTGTTGAAAATTACGAATTGTCGGGCTCCTACGGATGGTCGGAAGTATTTCACCGCCGCGTACACCGCAAGCAACTCTCAGTCATAAGTGCTCCAAGCGCATTGCGATTTGGACAGCTTTTTAGAGAAAAAACCGAGAGGCTGCCAACTCCCGCTGACGTGCTGTTGTAGCGTCGCACCAATGGCAGCCTGGCTGGCGTCCATGACTACAGCCAAGTCCACGTCATGTACAGGGTGCCCGAGCAGCGTCGCTTCTGCTATATTTCGTTTTGAGTCGTGAAGCTCTGCTCCATTGCGTCCGTCCAATTCACAGGGGACTTTCCCTTTGAGATAGGCTCGTGTAACGCCTTAGTCAATGGCTCTTGCACGGTGACAGCGTTGGGCAGGTGTCGATGATAGAAGTTCAACATGCCGAGGTAATGGCATAATTCTTGGTGTGTCTGTGGACGCGGCATGTTCAGTATCGCTTGCACTTTCTCCGGTAGTGGCGTCGATCCGGTGGGGGTAATTAAGTGGCCAAGGAACTCGATTTCCATCACACCGAATTCGCATTTCGCTGGATTAATAACAATGCCGGCTTCACTCAGGCGCTGAAAGACGGTTGTTAGGTGTCGGCAGTGGAGCTCGGGCGACTTGGAATACACCAGGACGTCGTCGAAGTACGCGAAACAAAATGGCAAGCGTCGCAAGACGCCGTCCAGGAACCGCTGCCAAGTCTGGGCAACATTCCGAAGACCGAAAGTCATAAACAGGCTTTCGAAAAGTCCAAAGGGCGTTACAATAGCTGTTTTCTTAATGTCTTCGTGCGGCACCTGAATTTCAGTGTACACCTTTGCACAATCTATCTTGCTGAACACCGCGCAGCCTGCCAAAGCATAACTGAAGTCTTGCAGGTGTGGGACTGGGTATCGGTCCGGCACCATTCACGAATTAAGGGTGCGATAGTCTCCACACAGGCGCCACGAATTGTCATTTTTGGGTACTAAGTGTAACGCTGATGACCATGAGCTGCTCGATGGTCGAATGATGCCTTGCCGCAGCATGGCCTCTAATTCTGCCTCTGCCACTGCAAGCCTATCAGGCGCGAGTCGACATGGGCGACACGATGTGGGGGGGGTCCGGGTGTTGTTATTATGTGGTGCATCGTCGAATGTTTAATGTCTCTCGGTGCGCCGGCTGGACGGATGAGGTCGGGGAATTTCTCAAGGATGTCCGCGTAAGGACCGGGGCACTTCACGGGTTTAACACTGTAAAATGTGGTCTGCCGGCGCTGTCCCGCTGTCTTTAAATGTGTTGTTGCGTTGATGAGCTGGCCATTTGAGATGTCGGCTAGCAGCCCGTAGTGGCCGAGAAAGTCCGTGCCCAGAACCGGCTCATTAATGTCGGCCACAGTAAAAGTCCATGAGAATGTGCAGCGTAGAACTAGATCTAATTTGCAGTTGGGTGTGCCGTATGTTTTAATAACTGAATTGTTCGCTGCTGTGAGGGAGAGTGCCTCGACCCGCCTGCATTCTCGTAACATAGAACAAGGGAATATCGAAAGGTCTGAACCCGTGTCGACAAGATACCTCACGCCCACACCTGGTTCCGTGACAGACAGACACTTCGATATCGCACTGCAGCTGTGTGGACTGCACCTAGGCCCGGTCGCAGCCGGCATTTGGGTGCGAGCAAGGGGTGCAGCACCTGGTTGCTTCATTGCCTTAGTGGGCGTGGTACCAGCAGTAGCCGCTTTGTGCCTGCTCTGACATCTGTGGGGTACCGTTGGAGTGGCTATTGCTGTGTTGCCGGCTGTGCAAGCCGTGCTGCCTGTAGCGTGTTCTGCTGCTGCTGCAGTGCGTGCTGCCCTCTTGCTGCGAGTGCGCCAACCAGTCGACTTGCGTTAAGAGAGCTGCCACCTGTGCGGCCAAGTTTTGCACTAGCTGGTGCAGGTCGGCTTCCGATGCAGCTGCGGGAGTCGCGCGCCGCCACGGAGGTGGGGGGGGGGGGGGGGGGCGGTGTCATAAGCTGCCGCGGCCACGGTGCTAGGCGCCGTTGTCAGTGCATCATGCACCCGGTCGGCCAAGTTAGCGACGGTGTCCAGCTGCATCTCTGTTTGTGCTGCTATCACTGCCTGCACCTGAGCTTGGAGACTGCACACCCAGATAGTACGTAACAGAGAATCTGGCACCATGTCAGACTGTGCGAGGTGCCGCATTCCTCTTGCCGCAGCAGTTGGTGCACTCGTTTTTCCTCGGATGACGAGATCTGCTGGATCAGCTCCTCCTTGAGTCGTTTGTAGGATGGCTGCGTCGGCAGGGCGGTGATTATATCCCGCACTTCGGCCGCGTAGTTCTGATCGAGCCTGCTCACTACGTGTCCAAATTTTGCCAGGTCGCAGGTTGTTGTGTACATAGTTCCGCGTAGTCAGCATGTACACAACTTTCCCACTAGAGCATGCCCTGCTAAGCACAACAGCACAGGCGCAGCACTTGTCCGTCTCCGCACTACGAGATGGCGCTGTCAGAGACGGACCAAATTCTACTTCCGCCGATCTGTGTATTAATATGTAATGCAGCCAATGAGATTGCTGCTAACGTAGAACCTTTTCTCCTTGCGGATCACACTCGCGCAGTGATACCTGAATGCACGAGGTATTACAACGAGTGTACAGACCTCCGATTAGTCAGTCTGCATTAGTCTGTACGAGTCTGCATTTGTCTGCATTAGTCTGTACCAGTCTATAGTCAAGTTGCAGTCTGCATCTAATAAGATTACCTTATTCCTGTACATAGCCATGAAGATAAATGAATAGACACTTTGTCAAGTATCAGAGATATGTGAGAATAAGATTAACGTACCAAGACCAAAGGAACTTCAGATTGTCAAATGTAAATAGCATCCAGAATCAAGTTACGTAATGTCTACGCTTTTTATTATTTTAATAAATGTGTGTGAAAATTAATCAAGTTCTGTTTAAAGTTGGTCACCGTCAATCTGCTACTCTAAGCGTGCAAGTGGCATTTCTATCGTCTGACCTAATGGCAGAAGATAAACACGCCACGATAAGACCACAAGACATATTGCTGACACTCGCCTACTTTGTTAGAGCGACAAGTCAAATAATCCAATGGTGTGTGTACCGAAGGTCTTACAGTACGCACACCAGACAGGTTACGTGGTTGCTCATGAAGACCACCTCCACTTGGCTGAACCACATTACAGGGTCGTGGGGCCAAAAGGGAGGCAGCCTGATCAACACCCGTCCAGTGCTTGTGGGTGCTCCGCCGATTGTAGGATCGGTGTGGCAGGGATTTGCACGCCAAAATTATCCTGAGCCATCTGTGGCTGCGCGGCGTCCGTGCGTGTAGCCCGTGCTTGTAGCTCACTCTCCAGTCCCTTGTTGCGTGCAAGCAGGTCTTCAATGGTCTATTGCAACTCTTCTAATGTCGCCATCTTAGCTTAGAGTTGAGTCCTTGCACAAGGGGAAAGCACACAATGAAAATAACACGACAAAGTAAAACACAATAAAATAACACTGGACTGTTTGGAACGAAACACACACAAAAAAACAATACAAAAAAGTACATTCAAAGAGAAAGAAAAGAAAAAAAAATATCTACGTAGCACTGTTCGGACGTGGGCGTGTACGCGCCAGCCTATTCGCGGTTCCATGTCAATCATACCGACGAACGTTCGTCACCACATGTTTTTAGCCTTGGATCACGTCGGGGACACCAGTGAAGTGGGGACGTGTGCCGTGTTGCGTTGACCAGCTCGCACTGTCCACTTGCTTTGTTCCGTGCGTCCAGTGCGCGAACACCATTGCCAAAATTCGGTGTGTGTGTTCAGATCACATCAGGGTCACCAGTGAAGAGGCAACATGTGGTATCACCGCTTACAGTCATTAATGTGGTGAACCGGCTTTATTGCTGTGCCCATGCACTGTGTTCAAGGGAGAAGCTTGGTGATGGAATGACTACAGCAGCTTGTCGTGACACATTTATTGTTTGGAAGACTTACATTATGTTACAAATGCAGTGCATCCTTAACGTTCGTCCATACAGGCATGTTGCCCTAGCGGTACGGCTCGATCACAGATCCCGGAGGGTGTACACTCCAGTGATCAGCCGTGGCGCGACCGCGTGGACCGAGCGAGATAAAGGCCGTGTCGCTGAATGTCCAGCTCCTGGCGCCAGCAGAAGCGCTGCGATGTCCGCGGAAGGGAGGAAGGCACTGTCAAACGGAAGGGTGCACTCCACGAAACGAGCGACTGCATTTCAGACTGCGCGTACACATTTGTGGGGGAGTTGCGTTGACTCAACGCACGTGGTCCGCGACGGCAAAGTCGGTGGAGTGGAGATGTGTGTCGCGTTGCGTTGACTGGCTCGCACTGTCCACTTGCTTTGTTCTGTGCGTCCGGTGTGCGACGCACCGTTGCCAAAATTTGGCGTAGCGGTATAGCTGCACTTGTGAATGCCGGGCGTCACTTACTTGTGTCGGCTGTGCCATAGTTCAGCCCTTCGCGTGTTTGAACAGTGCGGCTGCCACAAATACATTGATCTATGAATAAAATATTATACTAACCTACTATTATGTCAAGCTATACACATATGAAAAGTTCATAACTGGCCGTGATCTTTTGTCTGGTCAGATAACCATTCAAGCAAAGCAAATATGTGAACATGTCAGGCAGCTAGTCTGACCCTCTATGAACACACAAAAAAAACGTAGCTATAAAAGTATAATTGTCAAGATCAGAATTTCAAATGTCACTGAAAGAAATCAGTTGCTTGCACTTCAAACTATACGCAGAGCCATTCTTGTTAGTCCTAATATGATCTATTGCTGTTCATGATGTTGAGGATGTAAACTTGAAAAGTTTTTTAAATTTCATATAGAATAGTTTCATTTCTTTTTCTTTCATATATATTTCACATAGATACTATTCATATGCAATGTACACATGAAGAGACCTCTAGAATTGAGCAGACACCGAATAACGCTTTTATTACTTGTAAACACATATTGTGAGAAATGCCTAATACTGTTAAACTTTGATGCTGAGGGCTGTATCAGTACAAAAGTTACACGTAGTTAAACACAGAGATTTATATGCTTATATGAAATCATGAAACATACTATAGAATATTTTGATTGTCACTACAATTAATGCACATGATGCAGATGTTATGTATTTTGAAAGTTTGCAAAATGTTGAATGAAGAAGGATTGTGAAGGTATACTCTATATGAAATTTTCTTTTACACATGGTTATACGTTGTCCCATCTGGAAAGGAGTCAGGCTTGTTATTTCTGGTGTTCCGGACTGTTCCCGTCTTAATATATTATGATAAAGTTACACAAATACTCATGTTACTACCGACTGTCAAACTCAATTATATCTAACTTGAAATGAGCTATACTGATATGCAAATGAATTACTATCACATCCATGTGTATCAAGGGTTTTTTGAAGGTTTTTCCCACTATTGCTACTTCCAAAGTCAAACAAATGAAGGAAATGTGAAGTATTTTAAATGTGGATACAACAGTTTTATTACACTTGCAAAGATATTCAGAGGAAATGACAGAAGTTTTGGTAAGATAAATGGGCCATTACTTGGTGAAAGGAGGACTAACATAAGTTTACACATGATGAATAAGTTTGAATTTTACTCTGGCTTACATGTACCCATGGAAAATCCAGGATGGAATGTAACAATACCAAAGGAGGGAAGTTGCTACTCACCATATAGCGGAGATACTGAGTCGCGATAGGCACAATAAAAAGATTCACACAATTAAAGCTTTTGGCCATTAAGCCCTTTGTCAGCAGTATACACACATACACACATGCGCGCGCACACACACACACACACACACACACACACACACACAAACACACACACACATAAATGCAACTTGTACACACATGTGCAGTCTCAGAGAGCTGAGACCACACTGCAAACAGCAGCACCAGTGCATGATGGGAGTGGTGACTGGGTGGGGGTAAGGAGGAGGCTGGGGCGGGTAGGGGGAGGGATAGTATGGTGGGAGTGGCGGACATTCAAGTGTTGCAGTGTAGACGGAAGGCTGGAGAGAAGGTGTGGAGGGGGTTGGGGGTAAGTAACGGAAAGGAGAGAAAGAAAAGAAATTAAAAGACTGGGTGTGGTGGTGAAATGATGGCTGTGGAGTGCTGAAATGGGAACAGCGAGGGGGCTGGATGGGTGAGGACAGTGACTAATGAAGGTTGAGGCCAGGAGGGTTACGGGAACATAGTTCCCACTTGCGCAGTTCAGAAAAGCTGGTGTTGGTGGAAAGGATCCATATGGAACAGGCTGTGAAGCAGTCGTTAAGATGAGGGATATCATGACCAACTATATCCTCACCCACAATTACTTCTCCTTTGAAGGCATTACATACAAACAAATCTATGGTACGGCTATAGGCACCCGCATGGCACCATCCTATGCTAACCTAGTCATGGGCCATCTAGAGGAATCCTTCCTAAAAACCCAGAATCCTTAATCCTTAACCCCTCACCTGGTTCAGATTCATTGATGACATCTTTGCTATCTGGATTGAAGGGAGGACACCTTATTCACATTCCTCCAGAATCTCAACAACTTCTCCCCCATTTGCTTCACCTGGTTCTACTCAACCCAACAAGCTACCTTCCCAGATGTTGACCTTCACCTCAGAGATGGCTACATCAGTACCTCCGTCCATATCAAACCTACTAACCACCAGCAGAACCTCCACTTCGACAGCTGCCACCCATTCCATACCAAGAAGTCCCTTCCGTACAGCCAATACCCGTGGTCATTGCATCTGCAGTGACGAGCAGTCTCTCTCAAAATACACCGAGGGTCTCACTGAAGCCTTCACTGACTGTAATTATTCTCCCATCCTTGTACAAAAACAAATTTTCCATGCCTTATCGTTCCAGTCCGGCCAAAGAGGAGCATTCCCCTCATAACTCAGTACCATCCGGGACTGGAGCAACTGAATTACATTCTCCGCCAGGGTTTTGATTACCTCTCATCATACCCTGAAATGAGAAATGTCCTGCCCACTATCCTTCCCACCCCTCCTACCGTAGTATTCCGCTGTCCACCGAACCTACACAATACACTCGTCCATCCTTACACAACCCATGCTCCCATTCTCTTACCTCATGGCTCATACCCCTGTAATAGACCTAGATGCAAGACCTGTCCCATACCTCCACCTACCACCACCTACTCCAGTCCGGTCACTAACATCATCTATCCCATCAAAGGCAGGGCTACCTGTGAAACCAGTCATGTGATTTACAAGTTAAGCTGCAACCTCTGTGCTGCATTCTATGTAGGCATGGCAACCAACTGGATGTCTATCTGCATGAATGGCCACCGACAAACTGTGGCTAAGAAACAAGTGAACCACCCTGTTGTTGAACACACTGCCAAACACGATATCCCAGATCTTGATGACTGCTTCACAGCTTGCGCTATATGGATCCTTCCCACCAACACTAGCTTTTCTGAATTGCGCTGGTGGGAACTTTCCCTGCAATACATCCTATGTTCCCGTAACCCTCCTGGCCTCAACCTTCGTTAGTCACTGTCCTCACCCATCCAGCCCCCTCCCTGTTCCCATTACAGCACTACACAGCTGTCATTTCACCGCCACACCCAGTCTTTTAATTTCTTTTATTTTTATTTTTATTTCTCTCCTTTCTGCTACTTACCCCCTCCCCCCTCCGCACCTTCTTTCCAACCCTCCGTCTAAACTGCAACACTTCACTGTCCGCCACTCCCACCATACTATCCCTCCCCCTCCCCGCCTCAGCCTCCTCATTACCCCCACCCAGTCGCCACTCCCACTGCTGTTTGCAGTGTGGATATTACATTACATTACAGTAATACTTGTTCCACAGATCATGAATACAACATTTTGTAATCAGACTTAGCCCAGAATAGTGAAGTTCAATCAGAGTTGTGAGAGCGCCAACACGAGACAAAAATCTGCGACCTCATTATCTGCACCCTTGATGTATCATATGTCCGAGGTAAATTACAATATAAAGTCCAAATGATGGAAGTGTCTAGGTGGACGGTCAGTCGGGGGGTTCTTTACAGCAGCAACCAAAGGTTTATGGTCAGTTAAAATGTAGAAGTCCCTACACTCAACCTAGGAGCGAAAGTGTTTCACAGCCTCATAAACTACCAAGAGCTCCCTATCAAAGGCTGAGTACTTTTTTTGAGCGCCATTGAGCTTCTTAGACAAGAACTGCAAAGGAGAGGTAGTATCTCCAATGGTTTGGCTGAGAACAGCACCTACTGCAGTATCACTAGCATTCGCGGTAATAAAAAATGTAGCGTCCGGATGCGGGTGGGCAACAGTCACTGTGTTTGCTATTAGGTGCTCCAGTTTGTCAAAAGCTTGTTGCATGGGAGGGGTTCAGGGGACCAGGTGGATACTGGTTGTATTTTTGGCATCAAGGGTGTCTGTTAGGGGAGCCTGAACCTCGGCTGTGGTAGGCAAGTGCTTCCTACAAAAGGTAACTGTTCCGATGAACCTGTGCAGCTCCTTAAACGAGTGAGGACGTGGCAAATCCAAAACAGGTTTGATTTTATCCTCGGGAGGAGTGAGGCAATTAGCTGACACAATGTAGCCTAAGAATCTTACCGAAGTCTGGTGCAACTGGAGCTTCTATTATTCAGTTCAACACCAGCAGCGGTAAGAGTGTTCTTTTGCAAAGTACGACTGAAAATAAGAATGTCGTCCAAGTAATCGAACAAAAATCCAGATGAAACAACACCTTGTTTATGAATGTCTTCCAAGTTTGTGCAGCGTTTTGGATGCCAAAGGGCATGAACCGGTACTGGAAAAGGCTGAAAGGTGTTGTAACAGCTGTCTTTTCAACATCCTCTGGTGCCATCGGAATTTGATGATGGGCCCTCCTACAGTCCACTACCTAGAAATATTTGGCGCCTGCAAGAGCGTGGTTAAAATCCATGATGTTAGGAACTGGGTACTTGTCTATGATAGTACGAGAGTTCAACTTAGTATAGCCGCCAACCATACGCCAGGTGCTGTCGCTTTTTGTGACAAAGTGGATAGGCGAGGCCCAGCAACCCGCAGATGGTTCGATGATGCCAGCTATTAAGAGATCGTCTATTTGTTCGCGAGCCACTTTCATGAGCTCTGGCTTGAAACGGCGTGGTCAGCAAGAGATAGGTGGTCCATCTTCCAAGCAAAGTTTGTGGGCGGTGCCATCTGTAACCACGGAAATGCGCGAGGCGGTACATGAGGTGTGAGGTGACTGTCTGTGGTATAATGTGCGCAGCGGCTGCTAGGCTGGGTTGTGGTGCGGATGGCGAAAGTTTGTATAAGTGGCAACTGTTGGGTGGCTGGGAGTGACAAACAAGGGAGCTACAAGAAACAAGGTTGGTACACTGTTTATTAGTAGCCGAAGGCGCCGCTGTCGCCGCAGTAGCGGGCGCGAATGAACAGCTGATGGCGGTAAATCAAAAACATTAACCTGTGCCTAGGAAGTTAGCTGCCCAAGGGAGGAGGGGGATGAATGTGCACTTGAATTAACACAGTTAGAGCTGGCAGGAGCACGGACACTGTACAGTTTACGTGGCACATGGTCAGAAATGCACTCGGGCATGAGAACACTGTAGTGACACCAACTAACCTTGTGTGTTGCTGAGGCATCGTCTGCTGTAAGCTGCTGCCATGGCGAAGATAACTCGGAGGAGGGGTTATTACACTTCCTAGCCAGGTGGACCTGTTTAGCAGTACTATTGACACTCGACGAAGCATGCGGGATGTGTTCCTGCGTAGGGGGGTAGAACACTGTATTCTTGACGAGGTCAAGCCATAATTTGTGGTGTCGTAGAAAGTCGATGCCCAAAATGGGATCATTGATGTCAGCCACCAGGAAGGACCACTTCAGGTTGCACTCAGGCAAGAGGGACACTGCATATGAAGTAGAACCTAAGTACGACAAACTAGATGAGTTTACTTCACATAGGACAGTTTTGTGTTGTCGGATCTTTTCGGTAGCAAGACGAGATGGAAGTAGGGAAACATCTGCGCCTGTGTCGATGAGAAAGTTCATGCCAGAGTTCAAGTCGAGGACGTAGACTCGTCCATTCAAAGCATTAGTGTTGTACACAGAATGGAGCGTGGGACGCCGCTGCCTACCCATGCTTGTTCCCCGAATTTTGCATGGAAGAAACAATATTTATGGGCGGACGTCTGCTCCTGCGAGTGGTCAGACAGCTGTGCATGGCATTCACAAAGTAGAGCAGAGTAAGCTCGGTCGGCGGTGTGCAAGTGTTCACTATTTGGTCTATCTCAGTAGGCGAAAATGGCCGTTTGGACAGACAGAGGCAGCTTTTCCGTCCAAATCTTGGTGAGCATGGCGTCTGGAATGTCGCATTCACTGACAAGAAGTCGAAGGCATTGCCACAGCTGGTACGGAGATCTGTCGCCAAGGCATTCTTCATAGACAAGCTGCCGAAAGTTTTCTCTTCTTGTCTTGGAGACACGTTCCAGTATTGCTTGTTTAGCCATAGCGTACTTCTCGCTCAGAGGAGGCGACTTAACCAGGTCATAAATTAAGTTTATACGGTCGTAGAGGTGGTTCATGAGGCATGTGAAACAGGCATTGTCATCAAGTGCACAGACACTGAAAGTTTGCTCAACCAGGTTGAACCAGAATTCCGGGTGGGCAGGTTTGAATGCCGGAAGTTTCGGTAGATTCAATGAACTGGCGGTCGAAGAATGCGTGCAGCCGCTCGTGAATGCAGGAGTAGGCAAGTCAAAGTTAACTCTGCGTCGTGAGGGTGGTAGAGAGGAAGCAGATGTGCCGGCTGTGTTCATAGTAGCTGGAGGGGAAGCGAAATCTGTTAGCAGGAAGCCCGGCATGGAGCGAAGTGTGACCGGTTTTTGCAGCGGAAGGTCAAAGTGGTCACAGAGGTTGCTCGACAGGTTATTATGCAATTGGTCCTCCACATCTGCAATGAAACTGTCCATCACAGAGTCACTGATGAGCTTGGTGGAACATGACGTGCTCAAATTACTGCACTGATGAACACTCAGAGTAACAGGCTGGCGAATGTCATTCACAGAGTGTGCAACTGGTGCGGAGTGATACACACGTGGAGCTTGCACATACAAAAAGGCGTCCCGTTGTGGCACATTATGAAAACTATGTTCCCCACTATTTACGGTACTTGCATTAAAGTTCGGTATCAGTGTGTAGTGGTTTCTTGTACTGCTGTGCGGCGAAAACTGAAGCAGTTCGGGGCTAACAAAGCCGGAGTCAGAGACCGCTGGCGTTATGTTTGAAACCATTGCACCTGATGAGGTCCCTGGGTTCTCAAGGCTATAGGACTGCGGAAATTTACATCGGGCACTGACTACAATTGGCGTCCTTAAATTTAGTTGCTGTTGCTGGTGAAAACCAGGCGGCGGCGGCGTGTTGTAGAAGGCCATTGTGTAGCGGACAAAGGTCCATGCAGAACATGGAAGATGGCACGGTAGTCACTTTGTACTTGGTTCGACAGATTATTTGTACTTTGGAGTCACCACTGAAGGAGATATCAAGGTGGTATGGTAATGACCACAGTTCTCTCTTCTAATCATCAATACTTTTATTACACAACAAATCTACAGGTCAAAGACCATGCCGGAACTGAGGTCCTGGAAGTATACAAAACAAAGATCAACTCAAAGACATAACACACATATGGTTCTGGCCTATCGATCCGTGGATCGACGCCACAAGTTTATCAAGATGTGCCACAATCCTGTTATACACTGCCTTTTCAAGAACCTTTGAAAATGTTGTTAAGAGGGAGACAAGACCATAATTTTTGACATCTGTAGCATCACCAGACTTGAAATGGCATATTTCTTTCTCTCTGGAACAACTCCTTCATAAAGAGACGTGTTGCAAATGTGAGCAAGTACTACACTTACATCATTACTGCAGGCTTTCAACAGTTTACTAGAGATTTTATCTATACCTGAAGATCCTTTACTTTTCAAAGAGTGTATTATTTTTTTTTAAATTTCATTAACAGTTATGGGTGTTACATTTATATCATTAATACATTGTGGGAGCTTAAGTTTCAGAATATCTACAGCTTCCTCTACTGCAACCTATTTGAGAAGTGACAGAAAGTGGTTGTTAAATGTTTCTGCTATCTGTTTACTATCAGTTATTTCCAAATCGTTAATTTTTCGGACAGCAGTTTTTACATTGTCAGATGGTGCAGTACCTGTTTCCCTCTTTATTACATTCCAAATTGTTCTGATTTTATTATTTGAACAATTAATTTCAGATTGTACGCACACACTTTTAGATTTTTTAATGACTTTACAGTATGTCCTATAATAGTTCATCTGGAGGGGATTATTGGATTGTCTGGATATTGTATACAGTTCTCTTTTTCTCTGGCTTGATATTTTTATGCCCTTGGTGAGGCATGGTTTTTTGCTTGATTGCCTGTTCTGTAATCTGCAGATCTTTTTTTGGAAAGACACTTTCAAATATACCTGATAATTCATCAGTAAATAAATTATATTTTGTATTAACATCATTTGCAAGATAAACATACCTCCAGTCAGTCTCCCGAATGCATAATTTGAAGTTTTGGATATTTTCCTCATTCCTGTTTCTAATGGTTTACCACTGTGCACCAGCTTTGCTCTGATTTGTATTTAAGTTGTCAATTGTGACTATTTGCCCATCATGATCAGAGAGACCATTTATGACTTTTTCAATTTTGATGTGATGAGTTCTACTCATATCTACAAAGATATTGTCTATTAGAGTGCTGGAAGTGGCAGTAGTTCTTGTGGGAAAACTGACAGTGGAGACAAGATTGTAGGTATGCATTAAATTTGCAAACTCTGTCTTAGAAGATGAGCTTCTAGGAAATCTATATTAAAATCTCCAGTCACTATAATGTTCCTATTTTTCCTTGTGAGATACAATAGCACAGAATCTAATTGTTTCACGAATACTTTAAAGTTACCAGATGGAGCCCTGTATACTGCTACGATTACCAGTTTCTTGTTAGCTTCTACTATTTCTGTGACACATACCTCAAAGTCTTTCTCTACATCTACTGTCTTAAAGGACAGGCTGTTTTTCACATAAATGGCTGCCCCACCTTTGCTCGTATGTTTTCTACAAAATGAGGTAGCTAATACATAGTTTGGAATATTGAGGATTTCGATGCCAAAAGTGACATGGTGTTCTGTCAGACAGAGAATATGAGCACAATTTGCGCCTGTTGATTCATCAATATTTACAATAAATTGGTCTAATTTACAGAGCAGGCTTTGAATATTTTGGTGAAAAATTTTGAGCTTATTTTTAGTTGCATGATTGGTTGTGGTGCTGCCACTGTTGGGACTGAGTTTTATTTCTTTTGACATGCCAGTATTACAGGAACAGTTTTCTGCAGGGAAGGGGGAGCTGTTGTGTTGGTAACACCCACACTTGTTGTTATTAACTGCATTACTTACATTCTGATTGGAACCTTCCCCCTTCTGCCCCAGTAACATAAAAAATCCCCATTTGCAGCTGAGGACTTTCCTGACCTCAGTCACATCCTATGTGGAGCAGCTGCAGTCACTGGCGGTTGGTGTTGCTGTTTCTGCTCTTCATGACTGTTCTTCCTCCTTAAATGCTGCTGCTGCTGCTGCTTCAGAAGTTGGTAGTGGACTAACTATTCCCACTTGAGTTGTAACTGCTGGTGCTGTCTTGCTTTTGTACAAAAGACCTGTTTGTGTTGTTTCACATACAGGTGCTGCTGCATTTGAAGTCTTCCCGTCAGCTGTTCCATTAGTTTTGAAAGAGTATTTTGACCACACTGTCTGTATTTCTTCCAATGGTACAGTTTCAATGGGCACAGGTGCTTTTAGTGTGATTGGAGGAGTGGTGTTTGTAAATAGTGTAAATGTTTCTGCTAATAGTGCTTTAGTGAGTACACATTTTCCTAGCCAGTTCCTGTGCATTCCATGTCGAGTAAACTGGTTTCTCTCTTCGGAATTACTGTCCAAAAACTTCATGTCCTTGAATGCTTTGCATACCTTTTGAAACATTCTGTTTGTGAATTTGATTTCATTATTGACACATGAACTGTTTAATAGGTCATGTCCATGTGGGATGCTAACGACGATTGTTTTCCTTGGTGAGATTCTTCCCAGTGCACTTCGTGATGCTGTGTGTGGATTTTTTGACGCATTTTTATAAACATCATTAGCTCCAGCAATAATTACACAAACATCATTTGGTTGAGGGTTTAAATCTTGACTTACTTGCTGGAAAGGGCCCCCGGGTTTTACTGTGGCAGTAACGGAGAATTTAGATTGCATATTCATAAGAATAGTGGCTAAATCTCATCCATGGCTGGCTGCAAAGATACAAACTTCTGGTTTTGTTTCATCTTCTCTCAATAATTTCATTTGTCGGTGTTTCTCTTGTGCAATGGGTGCAAACGAGTTTCTCGTAACTATAGCAGATATTGGAGCACTTTGACTTTCATTAACGATTTCTTTGAGAGTGTTGTAGGTTTCACTTTGTACATTGGATTAAAATCGACATTCAAAGAATTAATTAATGATTCGATGTCATTGATATATTTTTTAGCTATTGCGAGTTCTTCTTTCAGAACATCAGAGGTGAGTTCTTTAGTACCAGCATTATACATCTTGACTGCACTTTTTCGACCACTACACTGAACAAAGCCACATACACAATTCAGATTTATCACTTTTCTGTTCTTCATACACGATACATGGATCCATATATGTGAGAAAGAGCACAAACAGATACCACTGTGAACACTGTTTTGGTGGACTATGCACTTTAAACTGAATGTAATAGGATTTTCTATTGCGCGATTTACTACTGCTTGCATACTCGACGCCATCTTATGCTCTAACTTCTAGAAATACTTACCTCCAAGCTAAGCATAGCACAAAACTAGCACCTCTTCCTCTTTCTGAGCTCAACATCTCACTCATTATTAGATTAGATTAGATTAGATTTACTTCCATTTCTATTGATCCATAGTGAGGAGGTTCTCCAGGGTGTGGAACATGTCAGAAAAACAACAATACATGACAAGTATTTACAACTAAAACAAATAAGCTAATGTACCATTCCACAGGTACCAAGTGGAATGATCGTCATTTTTTAATGAACACTATATGAAAGTCATTTTACAAATGCTAATGTACTGAATTTAAAATAAAAAAGTTTTTATTTATTTATAAAGTAATAAACATGTAATACAACTACTATAATACTTATTTACAATGAACACATTACTGCACTGAAATGGTGCAGAAGTTAGATTGTACACACACACACACACACACACACACACACACACACACACACACACACACACATTTACAAAGACACACAAACAAACACAAACATACACACAAAATTCAAGCTTTTGCAACAAATAGTTGCTTCATCAGGAAAGAGGGAAGGAGAGGGAAAGACGAAAGGATGTGGGTTTTAAGGGAGAGGGTAAGGAGTCATTCCAATCCCGGGAGTGGAAAGACTTCCCTTAGGGGGCAAAAACGACAGGTATACACTCACACTCATGCGCATATCCATCCGCACACACACAGACACAAGCAGACATTTGTAAAGGCAAAGAGTTTGGGCAGAGATGTCAGTCGAGGCGGAAGTAAAGAGGCAAAGATGTTGTTGAAAGACAGGTGAGGTATGAGCGGCAGCAACTTGAAATTAGCGGAGGTTGAGGCCTGGCGGATAATGAGAAGAGAGGATATACTGAAGGGCAATTTCCCATCTCCGGAGTTCTGACAGGTTGGTGTTAGAGGGAAGTATCCAGATAACCCGGATGGTGTAACACTGTGCCAAGATGTGCTGGCCGTGCACCAAGGCATGTTTTGCCACAGGGTGATCCTCATTACCAACAAACACTGTCTGCCTGTGTCCATTCATGCGAATGGACAGTTTGTTGCTGGTCATTCCCACATAGAAAGCTTCACAGTGTAGGCAGGTCAGTTGGTGAATCACGTGGGTGCTTTTACACGTGGCTCTGCCTTTGATCGTATACACCTTCCGGGTTACAGGACTGGAGTAGGTGGTGGTGGGAGGGTGCATAGGACAGGTTTACACCGGGGGTGGTTACAAGGGTAGGAGCCAGAGGGTAGGGAAGGTGGTTTGGGGATTTCATAGGGATGAACTAAGAAGTTACAAAGGTTAGGTGGACGGCGGAAAGAGACTCTTGGTGGAGTGGGGAGGATTTCATGAAGGATGGATCTCATTTCAGGGCAGGATTTGAGGAAGTCGTATTCCTGCTGGAGAACCACATTCAGAGTCTGATCCAGTCCCGGAAAGTATCCTGTCACAGGTGGGGCACTTTAGTGGTTCTTCTGTGGGAGGTTCTTTGTTTGAGGGGATGAGGAAGTGGCTCTGGTTATTTGTTTCTGTACCAGGTCGGGAGGGTAGTTGCGGGATGCGAAAGCTGTTTTCAGGTTGTTGGTGAAATGGTTCAGGGATTCCGGACTGGAGCAGATTCATTTGCCACGAAGACCTAGGCTGTAGGGAAGGGACCGTTTGATGTGGAAAGGGTGGCAGCTGTCATAATGGGGGTACTGTTGCTTGTTGGTGGGTTTGATGTGGACGGACGTGTGAAGCTGGCCATTGGACAGATGGAAGTCAACTTCAAGGAAAGTGGCATGGGATTTGGAGTAGGACCAGGTGAATCTGATGGAACAAAGGAGTTGAGGTTGGAGAGGAAATTCTGGAGTTCTTCTTCACTGTGAGTCCAGATCATGAAGATGTCATCAATAAATCTGTACCAAACTTTCGGTTTGCAGGCCTGGGTAACCAAGAAGGCTTCCTCTAAGTGACCCATGAATAGGTTGGCGTACGAGGGGGCCAGCCTGGTACCCATGGCTGTTCCCTTTAATTGTTGGTATGTCTGGCCTTCAAAAGTGAAGAAGTTGTGGGTCAGGATGAAGCTGGCTAAGGTAATGAGGAAAGAGGTTTTAGGTAGGGTGGCAGGTGATCGGCGTGAAAGGAAGTGCTCCATCGCAGCGAGGCCCTGGACGTGCAGAATATTTGTGTATAAGGAAGTGACATCAATGGTTACAAGGATGGTTTCCGGGGGTAACAGACTGGGTAAGGATTCCAGGCGTTCGAGAAAGTGGTTGGTGTCTTTGACGAAGGATGGGAGACTGCATGTAACGGGTTGAAGGTGTTGATCTACGTAGGCAGAGATACGTTCTGTGGGGGCTTGGTAACCAGCTACAATGGGGCGGCCAGGATGATTGGGTTTGTGAATTTTAGGAAGAAGGTAGGGGTGCGGGGTGTCGGTGGGGTCAGGAGGTTGATGGAGTCAGGTGAAAGGTTTTGTAGGGGGCCTAAGGTTCTGAGGATTCCTTGAAGCTCCGCCTGGACATCAGGAATGGGATTACCTTGGTAAACTTTGTATGTGGTGTTGTCTGAAAGCTGACGCAGTCCCTCAGCCACATACCCCCGACAATCAAGTACCACTGTCGTGGAGCCCTTGTCCGCCGGAAGAATGACGATGGAACGGTCAGCCTTCAGATCACGGATAGCTTAGGCTTCAGCAGTGGTGATGTTGGGAGTAGGATTAAGGTTTTTTAAGAAGGATTGAGAGGCATGGCTGGAAGTCAGAAATTCCTGGAAGGTTTGGAGGGGGTGATTTTGAGGAAGAGGAGGTGGGTCCCACTGTGACGGAGGATGGAACTGTTCCAAGCAGGGTTCAATTTGGATAGTGTCTTGGGGAGTTGGATCATTAGGGGTAGGATTAGGATCATTTTTCTTCGTGGCAAAGTGATATTTCCAGCAGAGAGTACGAGTGTAGGACAGTAAATCTTTGACGAGGGCTGTTTGGTTGAATCTGGGAGTGGGGCTGAAGGTGAGGCCTTTGGATAGGACAGAGGTTTCGGATTGGGAGAGAGGTTTGGAGGAAAGGTTAACTACTGAATTAGGGTGTTGTGGTTCCAGATTGTGTTGATTGGAATTTTGAGGTTTTGGAGGGAGTGGAGCTGGAAGTGGGAGATTGAGTAGATGGGAGAGACTGGGTTTGTGTGCAATGAGAGGAGGTTGAGGTTTGTTGGAAAGGTTGTGAAGGGTGAGTGAGTTGCCTTTCCGGAGGTGGGAAACCAGGAGATTGGATAGTTTTTTAAGGTGGAGGGTGGCATGCTGTTCTAATTTGCGGTTGGCCTGTAGGAGGATGCTCTGAACAGCCGGTGTGGATGTGGGAGAGGAAAGATTGAGGACTTTTATTAAGGATAGGAGTTGACGGGTGTGTTCATTGGCTGAGTTGATGTGTAGGTGAAGGATTAGGTGGGTGAGGGCAATGGATTGTTCAGTTTGGAACTGGTATAGGGACTGATGGAAAGAAGGGTTGCAGCCAGAGATGGGAACTTTAAGTGTGAGGCCTTTGGGGGTAATGCCAAATGTCAGACAAGCCTGAGAAAATAAAATATGGGAATGTAATCTGGCTAGGGCGAAGGCATGTTTGCGGAGGGAATGTAAATAAAACTTACTGGGGTCGTTGTGGGGGTGTTGTGAGGGTGACATGGTATTAGAAGGTGGAAAGTGTATCATGAGGCTGAAATGAAAATGAAAATAAAAATGTATGAGGAGAGATAAAGGTGAACTAGAAAGCAACTGGAGATCTGGTGTGAAAAAAGGCGAAAAAGTGTTGGTTAGAGCTGGGCTATGTTGATCCTGTGGTGAACTCGGGTTGGTAGACAACGATGTGCATAAAGGTTAGGTGGTTGTGTTGCCGCCAAAACACGTTAAGGAAAAGGAGAGAAATAGAGAAAAATAAATTAAAAAAATATATAAATAATAATAAAAAAAGACTGGGAGTAATGGTGGAATGACAGCCATGTAGTGCTGGAATAGGAGCAGGGAAGGGGCTGGATGCATGAGGACAGCAACTAATGAAAGTTGAGGCAAGGAGGATTATGGGTATTTTAACGAAATCGTCGAAATGAATGGAATTCATTTGAAATTTCGTTAAAGAAGAATAATAAATTTTATCTTTTGCTTTTAAGTTAATTTTCTTTCGTGCAAACTTTGTTGTAGAACCACTCTCTTATTTTCGTGTGGTAATAAAAATTTTTACTTTCTTAAGAATTACGTACATTTAAAGAAAAAATAATATTTACGTGAACTCCTATGAACTGGTTAAGAATATTAGATTGAGAATTGAGTCCTTTAAATCATTCGGCCTTGGCATACACTTTCCAGATGCAGTGAGTTTTTTGTTAAATATTTTTACTGAATTTTATCCCGGCACTAGCCATAGAACACAAGATTACCTCTATTAGCAGAAAATGTTTTAATTATTGCCAAGCCGACATTTATCACTGATCAAACCTACTTCATTACACATTTAAGATATTTTGAAAGAACCAAACTGTTTAAATTTCAATGTTAACTAACATTAGCTATCCGCCTACGAATGCACAAACGTATAATTAATTCAAATTTTATCAGCCACAGGATCACTGAAAAAGAAGAACAATTTCTTAATTCACTATTGATTTTTATGCTTCTGTTCCCGATTTACGGGTTTGATAATTTTTTAAATGTGCCGCCTATTGTTGGTCGCGGCACAGCCCAGCAACACCGCTAAAAAATGCTGAAAAATTCTTAAAGAAATTTTATAGATGACATGGGCAAGCTAATTTACATAAATAATTCACACTTTTGATAAACTCTAATATATTTAGATCAAACAACAATACAACTCACATTAATTCGTAACGCATCGTCTAATGGCGGCTAAGACCAGACAGAGACAAAAGAAGTCTACCCATTCGTAAAAAACTCTTTCACAGTGCCCTACCGCAATGACTTCTGAACAGAGAAGACCAAAGAATACATAATGCATTGTGCTTAAATAGTATTGCTGACTATTAACATTTCTTTGCAAATTGACGATATTATTCTCTTCTGACATTTTATATATATCTCTGCTATCGCAAATACTGACACATTTTACAATCACATAATAAATACAGAAAAATTCCTATCCTAAATACAGAGAAATATTACAACAAAAAATATAAGGAGAATAACAAATGTCTTTTACACCACATTCAGTAATATTTTTGTTCAATAATTACGATATATACAACTTGCCCAGAGCGGCGTATATGGTACAAATAAACTCTTGTTCTTTAATAATGTGAGTTTGCCAAGGAACGTTACAGTATGTAGGATGTATTGCAGGGAAAGTTCCCACCTGCGCAATTCAGAAAAGCTGGTGTTTGTGGGAAGAATCTATATGGCACAGGCTGTCAAGCATCCATTGAAATGAAGGATATCATGTTTGGCAGCATGTTCAGCAACAGGGTGGTCCACTTGTTCAAGAGCACATAATTATTAGAATCTGATAAAATTAGGCACTGTTAGGTCAGTAGTCATCATTTCAAGGAAATTTGTTATGTCAACACTCCTTATGTATTTTTTTATCAGTTGTAAATGAATCTTTTAGGCTTTTATGTATGTAGGTCCGTTTGCATGAACAATCAGCAAATAGCTGTGAAATATTTTAATGATTGTGGTTGTAAATCAAGTGTAGAATGTGTAACAAAATGTATACATTTCTGACTTCACACACTGGTTTTCGACCTCAAGTTACTCGATTATGCCATCATTCAAAAATAATTGTGACTCTGATTACCTGTATTTATGCTTAGTACTGCATTATTGTATCTCATTGGAACTTAAGTTGTGTGCGAACTCATGCTTAACTCTGTTTTGGGTACCCCTGGTCATCGCGACTGTGTGCATGTACTCAATGAGATTGTGCAACTATTGATTGAGGCTAGATGCTTCCTCTAATTATTTTTTGCATATGATTGAACTTATTGATATATGTTTATGAACTTTATTCATTGTGTTGTGTCGATACATTTCTGCTGGTGTGTACCCAGTGGGGTTAGGATTCATGGGTCAGTCTCCACATCTTAAGCATAGGCCATAATAACTTTTCATTATTTCCTCCTTTCATGAGCCAACATATTCTTACATGCACTGGTTTATGTGGATTTTGTGTTGTACGCCTACTCGTGATTGAGTATAGTCTTCTGGTCTGTAGCCATCGTTGTGAGTTTTTCAAATTGGCTCACTTGTCATATACTTAGGCTCAGAATATTTCTTCTTCTCTTTTCATGATTTTGAAGGTGTGACTTTATATATGTAAACTTGCAATTTGTAATTCTAGTAATTTACATTGCCTCTGCACTTATTTCTATAGTTTAGTGTTGTAATGTTGTAGTTTTGACTTTGTGTCATTTGTTTTGTGGCAGATTGTTCTACAGATGTGAAAATATGTATGCCATGTCCTCATATATGTAAGATTATGACTTGTATAGTAGATATTTTTCTTACATTTCCTGTAATATGTTATGTATCAGTTACTTCTATATGTCTGTAGCCTATCTTTTGGCATAATTTTGTTCACTATTTGGCAAACTTTATAGTAGGTCACAAAATATTGTAAACACATTGTTTCCATATTATGTGAGGGAGATATTGTAAAGGGACATCCTTCTCCAGCATTATTTTTCCTCAACAGTAGTGGTCGATCCCAGTAATATTTTTTGAATTTTGGACAAGTCGGTATTCTCTCAGCTGTTTTTCTGGTAAATTCCATATAACTTTATACACAATATGTTATATTTCAAGCTAAAATTTATGAAAAGGAATTACTTATTTTCATTGTTACAATCGATGTTTACTAGCTCCGAATGTACAATTATTTTTTTTATTTTTTTATATAGAAACATTTGAAATTATGAAATATATGGCACACTTAAATTTCTATTATTAATTATGCAATCTAGTATTACTTATTATGTTTATTTCTGGATTCACTTATGAAATAATAATTGAACTTAATAGAAATTCATTTTTCAAGAAAAATTGTAAACCTTTTTGAATATTGTTATTACTGCAGAGTTATTGGACATATTTTTGTATTTTGTGCAGCCAGTGTTATTTTGGGTTTGTTAATGTGAAAAATCAAAAGACTGTGTGATATACAAAAAATGTGACAAAAGAAATTACTGTAAAAACAAAAATTTCTGCAACAACTATCTTCAAAATTATTTAGATCAATTGAACCATGAGAACCTAAATTTGAGAATTTCAGCTTCAAGAATCAGACCCCCAGACAAGAACAACTGCAGCCAACTTTATAAGAAAAGGTAAGTAAACCAAAAAGTTTGTCGTAATCTTACTCCTGTCAAATCTTCAGAAAAGACTTTGCACATTGGTGAACAATAGCAGCAACTAGGAAGGAGGGGTGGATTACAAACTGGCTACAGCATACTAGATCTAAATCTTGTCAGTTGTCCTCAATATGGCAGGTTTTAGGTAGGGTGGCAGGTGATCGGCGTGAAAGGAAATGCTCCATCGCAACAACCTGACAACAGCTCTCGCATCCCGCAACTACCCTTCCGACCTGGTACAGAAGAAAATAACTAGAGCCACTTCCTCATCCCCTCAAACCCAGACCCCCCACAGAAGAACCACAAAAGTGCCCCACTTGTGACAGGATACTTTCCGGGACTGGACCAGACTCTGAATGTGGCTCTCCAGCAGGGATACGACTTCCTCAAATCCCGCCATGAAATGAGATCCATCCTTCATGAAATCCTCCCCACTCCACCAAGAGTGTCTTTCCGCCGTCCACCTAACATTTGTAACCTGTTAGTTCATCCCTATGAAATCCCCAAACCACCTTCCCTACCCTCTGGCTCCTATCCTTGTAACCGCCCCCGGTGTAAAACCTGTCCCATGCACCCTCCTACCACCACCTACTCCAGTCCTGTAACCCGGAAGGTGTACATGATCAAAGGCAGAGCCACATGTGAAAGCACCCACGTGATTTACCAACTGACCTGCCTCCACTGTGATGCATTCTATGTGGGAATGACCAGCAACAAACTGTCCATTCGCATGAATGGACACAGGCAGACAGTGTTTGTTGGTAATTAGGATCACCCTGTGGCTAAACATGCCTTGGTGCACGGCCAGCACATCTTGGCACAGTGTTACACCATCCGGGTTATCTGGATACTTCCCTCTAACACCAACCTGTCAGAACTCCGGAGATGGGAAATTGCCCTTCAGTATATCCTCTCTTCTCGTTATCCGCCAGGCCTCAACCTCCGCTAATTTCAAGTTGCTGCCGCTCATACCTCACCTGTCTTTCAACAACATCTTTGCCTCTTTACTTCATTCTCGACTGACATCTCTGCCCAAACTCTTTGTATTTAAATATGTCTGCTTGTGTCTGTATATGTGTGGATGGATATGTGTGTGTGTGCGAGTGTGTACCCGTCCTTTTTTCCCCCTAAGGTAAGTCTTTCCACTCCCGGGATTGGAATGACTCCTTACCCTCTCCCTTAAAACCCACTTCCTTTCGTCTTTCCCGCTTTCCTGATGAGGCAACAGTTTGTTGCGAAAGCTTGAAATATATATATATATATATATATATATATATATATATATATATATATATATATATATATATATATATATATATATATATATATATATAAATAAAATAGAGGGAAACATTCCACGTGGGAAAAATTATATATAAAAACAAAGATGAGGTGACTTACCGAACGAAAGCGCTGGCACGTCGATAGACACACAAACAAACACAAATATACACACAAAATTCTAGCTTTCACAACCAACGGTTGCTTCGTCAGGAAAGAGGGAAGGAGAGGGAATGACGAAAGGATGTGGGTTTTAAAGGAGAGGGTAAGGAGTCATTCCAATCCCGGGAGCGGAAAGACTTACCTTACGGGGAAAAAGGACAGGTATACACTCGCACACACACACACATATCCATCCACACATACAGACACAAGCATATTTATATATATATATATATATATATATATATATATATATATATATATATATTTCCCACGGGGAATGTTTCCCTCTCTCTCTATCTCTCTCTCTCTCTCTCTCTCTCTCTCTCTATATATATATATATATATAAAAAACAAAGATGAGGTGACTTACCGAACAAAAGCGCTGGCAGGTCGATAGACACACAAACAAACACAAACACACACACAAAATTCAAGCTTTCGCAACAAACTGTTGCCTCATCAGGAAAGAGGGAAGGAGGGGGAAGACGAAAGGAAGTGGGTTTTAAGGGAGAGGGTAAGGAGTCATTCCAATCCCGGGAGCGGAAAGACTTACCTTAGGGGGAAAAAAGGACAGGTATACACTCGCACACACGCACATATCCATCCACACATACAGACACAAGCAGACATATTTAAAGACAAAGAGTTTGGGCAGAGATGTCAGTCGAGGCAGAAGTGTAGAGGCAAAGAAGTTGTTGAAAGACAGGTGAGGTATGAGTGGCGGCAACTTGAAATTAGCGGAGATTGAGGCCTGGCGGATGACGAGAAGAGAGGATATACTGAAGGGCAAGTTCCCATCTCCGGAGTTCGGATAGGTTGGTGTTGGTGGGAAGTATCCAGATAACCCGGACGGTGTAACACTGTGCCAAGATGTGCTGGCTGTGCACCAAGGCATGTTTAGCCACAGGGTGATCCTCATTACCAACAAACACTGTCTGCCTGTGTCCATTCATGCGAATGGACAGTTTGTTGCTGGTCATTCCCACATAGAATGCATCACAGTGTAGGCAGGTCAGTTGGTAAATCACGTGGGTGCTTTCACACGTGGCTCTGCCTCTGATCGTGTACACCTTCCGGGTTACAGGACTGGAGTAGGTGGTGGTGGGAGGGTGCATGGGACAGGTTTTGCATCGGGGGCGGTTACAAGGATAGGAGCCAGAGGGTGGGGAAGGTGGTTTGGGGATTTCATAGGGATGAACTAACAGGTTACGAAGGTTAGGTGGACGGCGGAAAGACACTCTTGGCGGAGTGGGGAGGATTTCATGAAGGATGGATCTCATTTCAGGGCAGGATTTGAGGAAGTCGTATCCCTGCTGGAGAGCCACATTCAGAGTCTGGTCCAGTCCCGGAAAGTATCCTGTCACAAGTGGGGCACTTTTGTGGTTCTTCTGTGGGGGATTCTGGGTTTGAGGGGACGAGGAAGTGGCTCTGGTTATTTGCTTCTGTACCAGGTCGGGAGGGTAGTTGCGGGATGCGAAAGCTGTTTTCAGGTTGTTGGTGTAATGATTCAGGGATTCCGGACTGGAGCAGATTCGTTTGCCACGAAGACCTAGGCTGTAGGGAAGGGACCGTTTGATGTGGAATGGGTGGCAGCTGTCATAATGGAGGTACTGTTGCTTGTTGGTGGGTTTGATGTGGACGGACGTGTGAAGTTGGCCATTGGACAGGTGGAGGTCAACGTCAAGGAAAGTGGCATGGGATTTGGAGTAGGACCAGGTGAAACTGATGGAACCAAAGGAGTTGAGGTTGGAGAGGAAGTTCTGGAGTTCTTCTTCACTGTGAGTCCAGATCATGAAGATGTCATCAATAAATCTGTACCAAACTTTGGGTTGGCAGACTTGGGTAACCAAGAAGGCTTCCTCTAAGCGACCCATGAATAGGTTGGCGTATGAGGGGGCCATCCTGGTGCCCATGGCTGTTCCCTTTAATTGTTGGTATGTCTGGCCCTCAAAAGTGAAGAAGTTGTGGGTCAGGATGAAGCTGGCTTCATTTCAGTGCAGTAATGTGTTCATTGTAAATAAGTATTATAGTAGTTGTATTACATGTTTATTACTTTATAAATAAATAAAAACTTTTTTATTTTAAATTCAGTACATTAGCATTTGTAAAATGACTTTCATATAGTGTTCATTAAAAAATGACGATCATTCCACTTGGTACCTGTGGAATGGTACATTAGCTTATTTGTTTTAGTTGTAAATACTTGTCATGTATTGTTGTTTTTCTGACATGTTCCACACCCTGGAGAACCTCCTCACTATGGATCAATAGAAATGGAAGTAAATCTAATCTAATCTAATCTAATAATGAGTGAGATGTTGAGCTCAGAAAGAGGAAGAGGTGCTAGTTTTGTGCTATGCTTAGCTTGGAGGTAAGTATTTCTAGAAGTTAGAGCATAAGATGGCGTCGAGTATGCAAGCAGTAGTAAATCGCGCAATAGAAAATCCTATTACATTCAGTTTAAAGTGCATAGTCCGCCAAAACAGTGTTCACAGTGGTATCTGTTTGTGCTCTTTCTCACATATATGGATCCATGTACATCTACATCTACATCTACATTGATACTCCGCAAGCCACCCAACGGTGTGTGGCGGAGGGCACTTTACGTGCCACTGTCATTACCTCCCTTTCCTGTTCCAGTCGCGTATGGTTCGCGGGAAGAACGACTGTCTGAAAGCCTCCGTGCGCGCTCTAATCTCTCTAATTTTACATTCGTGATCTCCTCGGGAAGTATAAGTAGGGGGAAGCAATATATTCGATACCTCATCCAGAAACGCACCCTCTCGAAACCTGGCGAGCAAGCTACACCGCGATGCAGAGCGCCTCTCTTGCAGAGTCTGCCACTTGAGTTTATTAAACATCTCCGTAACGCTATCACGGTTACCAAATAACCCAGTGACGAAACGCGCCGCTCTTCTTTGGATCTTCTCTATCTCCTCCGTCAACCCGACCTGGTACGGATCCCACACTGATGAGCAATACTCAAGTATAGGTCGAACGAGTGTTTTGTAAGCCACCTCCTTTGTTGATGGACTACATTTTCTAAGCACTCTCCCAATGAATCTCAACCTGGTACCCGCCTTACCAACAATTAGTTTTATATGATCATTCCACTTCAAATCGTTCCGTACGCATACTCCCAGATATTTTACAGAAGTAACTGCTACCAGTGTTTGTTCCGCTATCACATAATCATACAATAAAGGATCCTTCTTTCTATGTATTCGCAATACATTACATTTGTCTATGTTAAGGGTCAGTTGCCACTCCCTGCACCAAGTGCCTATCCGCTGCAGATCTTCCTGTATTTCGCTACAATTTTCTAATGCAGCAACTTCTCTGTATACTACAGCATCATCCGCGAAAAGCCGCATGGAACTTCCGACACTATCTACTAAGTCATTTATATATATTGTGAAAAGCAATGGTCCCATAACACTCCCCTGTGGCACGCCAGAGGTTACTTTAACGTCTGTAGACGTCTCTCCATTGATAACAACATGCTGTGTTCTGTTTGCTAAAAACTCTTCAATCCAGCCACACAGCTGGTCTGATATTCCGTAGGCTCTTACTTTGTTTATCAGGCGACAGTGCGGAACTGTATCGAACGCCTTCCGGAAGTCAAGAAAAATAGCATCTACCTGGGAGCCTGTATCTAATATTTTCTGGGTCTCATGAACAAATAAGGCGAGTTGGGTCTCACACGATCGCTGTTTCCGGAATCCATGTTGATTCCTACATAGTAGATTCTGGGTTTCCAGAAATGACATGATACGCGAGCAAAAAACATGTTCTAAAATTCTACAAGAGATCGACGTAAGAGATATAGGTCTATAGTTTTGCGCATCTGCTCGACGACCCTTCTTGAAGACTGGGACTATCTGTGCTCTTTCCCAATCATTTGGAACCCTCCGTTCCTCTAGAGACTTGCGGTACACGGCTGTTAGAAGGGGGGCTAGTTCTTTCGCGTACTCTGTGTAGAATCGAATTGGTATCCCGTCAGGTCCAGTGGACTTTCCTCTATTGAGTGATTCCAGTTGCTTTTCTATTCCTTGGACACTTATTTCGATGTCAGCCATTTTTTCGTTTGTGCGAGGATTTAGAGAAGGAACTGCAGTGCGGTCTTCCTCTGTGAAACAGCTTTGGAAAAAGGTGTTTAGTATTTCAGCTTTACGCGAGTCATCCTCTGTTTCAATGCCATCATCATCCCGTAGTGTCTGGATATGCTGTTTCGAGCCACTTACTGATTTAACGTAAGACCAGAACTTCCTAGGATTTTCTGTCAAGTCGGTACATAGAATTTTACTTTCGAATTCAATGAACGCTTCACGCATAGCCCTCCTTACACTAACTTTGACATCGTTTAGCTTCTGTTTGTCTGAGAGGTTTTGGCTGCGTTTAAACTTGGAGTGGAGCTCTCTTTGCTTTCGCAGTAGTTTCCTAACTTTGTTGTTGTACCACGGTGGGTTTTTCCCGTCCCTCACAGTTTTACTCGGCACGTACCTGTCTAAAACGCATTTTACGATTGCCTTGAACTTTTTCCATAAACACTCAACATTGTCAGTGTCGGAACAGAAATTTTCGTTTTGATCTGTTAGGTAGTCTGAAATCTGCCTTCTATTACTCTTGCTAAACAGATAAACCTTCCTCCCTTTTTTTATATTCCTATTAACTTCCATATTCAGGGATGCTGCAACGGCCTTATGATCACTGATTCCCTGCTCTGTACATACAGATTCGAAAAGTTCGGGTCTGTTTGTTATCAGTAGGTCCAATATGTTATCTCCACGAGTCGGTTCTCTGTTTAATTGCTCGAGGTAATTTTCGGATAGTGCACTCAGTATAATGCCACTCGATGCTCTGTCCCTACCACCCGTCCTAAACATCAGAGTGTCCCAGTCTATATCTGGTAAATTGAAATCTCCACCTAAGACTATAACATGCTGAGAAAATTTATGTGAAATGTATTCCAAATTTTCTCTCAGTTGTTCTGCCACTAATGCTGCTGAGTCGGGAGGTCGGTAAAAGGAGCCAATTATAAACCTAGTTCGGTTGTTTAGTGTAACCTCCACCCATAATAATTCACAGGAACTATCCACTTCTACTTCACTACAGGATAAACTACTACTAACAGCGATGAACACTCCACCACCGGTTGCATGCAATCTATCCTTTCTAAACACCGTCTGTACCTTTGTAAAAATTTCGGCAGAATTTATCTCTGGCTTAAGCCAGCTTTCTGTACCTATAACGATTTCAGCTTCGGTGCTTTCTATCAGCGCTTGAAGTTCCGGTACTTTACCAACGCAGCTTCGACAGTTGACAATTAGAATACCGATTGCTGCTTGTTCCCCGCATGTCCTGACTTTGCCCCGCACCCGTTGAGGCTGTTGCCCTTTCTGTACTTGCCCAAGGCCATCTAACCTAAAAAACCGCCCAGCCCACGCCACACAACCCCTGCTACCCGTGTAGCCGCTTGTTGCGTGTAGTGGACTCCTGACCTATCCAGCGGAACCCGAAACCCCACCACCCTATGGCGCAAGTCGAGGAATCTGCAGCCCACACGGTCGCAGAACCGTCTCAGCCTCTGATTCAGACCCTCCACTCGGCTCTGTACCAAAGGTCCGCAGTCAGTCCTGTCGACGATGCTGCAGATGGTGAGCTCTGCTTTCATCCCGGTAGCGAGACTAGCAGCCTTCACCAAATCAGATAGCCGCCGGAAGCCAGAGAGGATTTCCTCCGATCCATAGCGACACACATCATTGGTGCCGACATGAGCGACCACCTGCAGATGGGTGCACCCTGTACCCTTCATGGCATCCGGAAGGACCCTTTCCACATCTGGAATGACTCCCCCCGGTATGCACACGGAGTGCACATTGGTTTTCTTCCCCTCTCTTGCTGCCATTTCCCTAAGGGAAAAGTGATAAATCTGAATTGTGTATGTGGCTTTGTTCAGTGTAGTGGTCGAAAAAGTGCAGTCAAGATGTATAATGCTGGTACTAAAGAACTCACCTCTGATGTTCTGAAAGAAGAACTCGCAATAGCTAAAAAATATATCAATGACATCGAATCATTAATTAATTCTTTGAATGTCGATTTTAATCCAATGTACAAAGTGAAACCTACAACACTCTCAAAGAAATCGTTAATGAAAGTCAAAGTGCTCCAATATCTGCTATAGTTACGAGAAACTCGTTTGCACCCATTGCACAAGAGAAACACCGACAAATGAAATTATTGAGAGAAGATGAAACAAAACCAGAAGTTTGTATCTTTGCAGCCAGCCATGGATGAGATTTAGCCACTATTCTTATGAATATGCAATCTAAATTCTCCGTTACTGCCACAGTAAAACCCGGGGGCCCTTTCCAGCAAGTAAGTCAAGATTTAAACCCTCAACCAAATGATGTTTGTGTAATTATTGCTGGAGCTAATGATGTTTATAAAAATGCGTCAAAAAATCCACACACAGCATCACGAAGTGCACTGGGAAGAATCTCACCAAGGAAAACAATCGTCGTTAGCATCCCACATGGACATGACCTATTAAACAGTTCATGTGTCAATAATGAAATCAAATTCACAAACAGAATGTTTCAAAAGGTATGCAAAGCATTCAAGGACATGAAGTTTTTGGACAGTAATTCCGAAGAGAGAAACCAGTTTACTCGACATGGAATGCACAGGAACTGGCTAGGAAAATGTGTACTCACTAAAGCACTATTAGCAGAAACATTTACACTATTTACAAACACCACTCCTCCAATCACACTAAAAGCACCTGTGCCCATTGAAACTGTACCATTGGAAGAAATACAGACAGTGTGGTCAAAATACTCTTTCAAAACTAATGGAACAGCTGACGGGAAGACTTCAAATGCAGCAGCACCTGTATGTGAAACAACACAAACAGGTCTTTTGTACAAAAGCAAGACAGTACCAGCAGTTACAACTCAAGTGGGAATAGTTAGTCCACTACCAACTTCTGAAGCAGCAGCAGCAGCATTTAAGAAGGAAGAACAGTCATCAATAGCAGAAACAGCAACACTAACCCCCAGTGACTGCAGCTGCTCCACATAGGATGTGCCTGAGGTCAGGAAAGTCCTCAGCTGCAAATGGGGATTTTTTATGTTACTGGGGCAGAAGGGGGAAGGTTCCAATCAGAATGTAAGTAATACAGTTAATAACAACAAGTGTGGGTGTTACCAGCACAACAGCTCCCCCTTCCCTGCAGAAAACTGTTCTTGTAATACTGGTATGTCAAAAGAAATAAAACTCAGTCCCAACAGTGGCAGCACCACAACCAATCATGCAACTAAAAATAAGCTCAAAATTTTTCACCATAATATTCAAAGCCTGCTCTGCAAATTAGACCAATTTATTGTAAATATTGATGAATCAACAGGCGCAAATTGTGCTCATATTCTCTGTCTGACAGAACATCATGTCACTTTTGGCATTGAAATGCTCAATATTCCAAACTATGTATTAGCTACCTCATTTTGTAGAAAACATACGTGCAAAGGTGGGGCAGCCATTTATGTGAAAAACAGCCTGTCCTTTAAGACAGTAGATGTAGAGAAAGACTTTGAGGTATGTGTCACTGAAATAGTAGAAGCTAACAAGAAACTGGTAATCGTAGCAGTATACAGGGCTCCATCTGGTAACTTTAAAGTATTCGTGAAACAATTAGATTCTGTGCTATTGTATCTCACAAGGAAAAATAGGAACATTATAGTGACTGGAGATTTTAATATAGATTTCCTAGAAGCTCATCTTCTAAGACAGAGTTTGCAAATTTAATGCATACCTACAATCCTGTCTCCACTGTCAGTTTTCCCACAAGAACTACTGCCACTTCCAGCTCTCTAATAGACAATATCTTTGTAGATATGAGTAGAACTCATCACATCAAAATTGAAAAAGTCATAAATGGTCTCTCTGATCATGATGGGCAAATAGTCACAATTGACAACTTAAATACAAATCAGAGCAAGGCTGGTGCACAGTGGTAAACCATTAGAAACAGGAATGAGGAAAATATCCAAAACTTCAAATTATGCATTCAGGAGACTGACTGGAGGTATGTTTATCTTGCAAATGATGTTAGTACAAAATATAATTTATTTACTGATGAATTATCAGGTATATTTGAAAGTGTCTTTCCAAAAAAAGATCTGCAGATTACAGAACAGGCAATCAAGCAAAAAACCATGCCTCACCAAGGGCATAAAAATATCATGCCAGAGAAAAAGAGAACTGTATACAATATCCAGACAATCCAATAATCCCCTCCAGATGAACTATTATAGGACATACTGTAAAGTCATTAAAAAATCTAAAAGTGTGTGCTTACAATCTGAAATTAATTGTTCAAATAATAAAATCAGAACAATTTGGAATGTAATAAAGAGGGAAACAGGTACTGCACCATCTGACAATGTAAAAACTGCTGTCCGAAAAATTAACGATTTGGAAATAACTGATAGTAAACAGATAGCAGAAACATTTAACAACCACTTTCTGTCACTTCTCAAATAGGTCGCAGTAGAGGAAGCTGCAGATATTCTGAAACTTAAGCTCCCACAATGTATTAATGATATAAATGTAACACCCATAACTGTTAATGAAATTTAAAAAAAAATAATACACTCTTTGAAAAGTAAAGGATCTTCAGGTATAGATAACATCTCTAGTAAACTGTTGAAAGCCTGCAGTAATGATGTAAGTGTAGTACTTGCTCACATTTGCAACACGTCTCTTTATGAAGGAGTTGTTCCAGAGAGAATGAAATATGCCATTGTGAGACCTCTTTTCAAGTCTGGTGATGCTACAGATGTCAAAAATTATGGTCCTGTCTCTCTCTTAACAACATTTTCAAAGGTTCTTGAAAAGGCAGTGTATAACAGGATTGTGGCACATCTTGATACTCTTGTGGCGTCGATCCACGGATCGATAGGCCAGAACCATATGTGTGTTATGTCTTTGAGTTGATCTTTGTTTTGTATACTTCCAGGACCTCAGTTCCGGCATGGTCTTTGACCTGTAGATTTGTTGTGTAATAAAAGTATTGATGATTAGAAGAGAGAACCGTGGTCATTACCATACCACCTTGATATCTCCTTCAGTGGTGACTCCAAAGTACAAATAATCTGTCGAACCAAGTACAAAGTGACTACCGTGCCAGCTTCCATGTTCTGCATGGACCTTTGTCCGCTACACAATGGCCTTCTACAACACGCCGCCGCCACCTGCTTTTCACCAGCAACAGCAACTAAATTTAAGGACGCCAACTGTAGTCAGTGCCCGATGTAAATTTCCACAGTCCTATAGCCTTGAGAACCCAGGGACCTCATCAGGTGCAATGGTTTCAAACATAACGCCAGCGGTCTCTGACTCCGGCTTTGTTAGCCCCGAAGTGCTTCAGTTTTCACTGCACAGCAGTACAAGAAACCACTACACACTGATACCGGACTTTAATGCAAGTACCGTAAATAGTGGGGAACATAGTTTTCATAATGTGCCACAACGGGACGCCTTTTTGTGTGTGCAAGCTCCACGTGTGTATCACTCCGCACCGGTTGCACACTCTGTGAATGACATTCGCCAGCCTGTTACTCTGAGTGTTCATCAGTGCAGTAATTTGAGCACGTCATGTTCCACCAAGCTCATCAGTGACTCTGTGATGGACAGTTTCGTTGCAGATGTGGAGGACCAATTGCATAATAACCTGTCGAGCAACCTCTGTGACCACTTTGACCTTCCGCTGCAAAAACCGGTCCCACTTCGCTCCACGCCAGGCTTCCTGCTAACAGATTTCGCTTCCCCTCCAGCTACTATGAACACAGCCGGCACATCTGCTTCCTCTCTACCACCCTCACGACGCAGAGTTAACTTTGACTTGCCTACTCCTGCATCCGCAAGCGGCTGCACGCATTCTTCGACCGCCAGTTCATCGAATCTACTGAAACTTCCGGCATTCAAACCTGCCCACCAGGAATTCTGGTTCAACCTGGTTGAGCAAACTTTCAGTGTCTGTGCACTTGATGACAATGCCTGTTTCACATGCCTCATGAACCACCTCCACGGCCGTATCAACTTAATTTATGACCTGGTTAAGTCACCTCCTCTGAGCGAGAAGTACGCTATGGCTAAACAAGCAATACTGGAACGTGTCTCCAAGACAAGAAGAGAAAACTTTCGACAGCTTGTCTATGAAGAGTGCCTTGGCGACAGATCTCCGTCCCAGGGGTGGCAATGCGTTTGACTTCTTGTCAGTGAATGCGACATTCCAGACGCCATGCTCACCGAGATTTGGACGGAAAAGCTGCCTCTGTCTGTCCAAACGGCCATTTTTGCCTACTGAGATAGACCAAATAGTGAACACTTGCACACCGCCGACCGAGCTTACTCTGCTCTACTATGTGAATGCCATGCACAGCTGTCTGACCACTCGCAGGAGCAGACGTCTGCCCATAAATATTGTTTCTTCCATGCAAAATTCGGGGAACAAGCATGGGTAGGCAGCGGCGCCACCTCCTGCGACATAAGCAACAAGTGCTGTCCCACGCTCCATTCTGTGTACAACACTAATGCTTCGAATGGACGAGTCTACGTCCGCGACTTGAACTCTGGCATGAACTTTCTCATCGACACAGGCACAGATGTTTCCCTACTTCCATCTCGTCTTGCTACCGAAAAGATCCGACTACACAAAACTGTCCTACGTGATGTTAACTCATCTAGTTTGTCGTGCTTATGTTCTACTTCATATGCAGTGTCCCTCTTGCCTGAGTGCAACCTGAAGTGGTCCTTCCTGGTGGCTGACAACAACGATCCCATTTTGGGCATCGACTTTCTACGACACCACAAATTATGGCCTGACCTCGTCAAGAATACAGTGTTCTTCCCCCTTACGCAGGAACACATCCCGCGTGCTTTGTCGAGTGTCAATAGTACTGCTAAACAGGTCCACCTGGCTAGGAAGTGTAATAACCCCTCCTCCAAGTTATCTTCGCCATGGCAGCAGCTTACAGCAGACGATGCCTCAGCAACACACAAGGTTAGTTGGTGTCACTACAGTGTTCTCATGCCCGAGTGCATTTCTGACCATGTGCCACGTAAACTGCACAGTGTCCGTGCTCCTGCCAGCTCTAACTGTGTTAATTCAAGTGCACATTCATCCCCCTCCTCGCTTGGGCAGCTAACTTCCCAGGCACAGGTTAATGTTTTTGATTTACCGCCATCAGCTGTTCATTCGCCCCTGCTACTACGGCGACAGCAGTGCCTTCGGTTACTAATAAACAGTGTACCAACCTTGTTTCTTGTAGCTCCCTTGTTTGTCACACCCAGCCACCCAACAGTTGGCACTTATGCAAACTTTTGCCATCTGCGCCACAACCCAGCCTAGCAGCCGCTGCGCACACTATACCACAGACAGTCACCTCACACCTCTTGTACCGCGTTGTGCGTTTCCGTGGTTACAGACGGCACCGCCCACAAACTTTGCTTGGAAGATGGACCGCCTATCTCTTGCTGACCACGCCGTCTCAAGCCAGAGCTCATGAAAGTGGCTCACGAACAATTAGACAATCTCTTAACAGCTGGCATCATCGAACCATCTGCGGGATGCTGGGCCTCGCCTATCCACTTTGTCACAAAAAGCGACAGCACCTGGCGTATGGTTGGCGACTATACTAAGTTGAACTCTCGTACTATCATAGACAAGTACCCAGTTCCTAACATCATGGATTTTAACCACGCTCTTGCAGGCGCCAAATATTTCTCGGTAGTGGACTGTAGGAGGGCCCATCATCAAATTCCGATGGCACCAGAGGATGTTGAAAAGATAGCTGTTACAACACCTTTCGGCCTTTTCCAGTACCGGTTCATGCCCTTTGGCATCCAAAACGCTGCACAAACTTGGAAGACATTCATAAACAAGGTGTTGTTTCATCTGGATTTTTGTTCGATTACTTGGACGACATTCTTATTTTCAGTCGTACTTTGCAAAAGAACACTCTTACCGCTGCTGGTGTTGAACTGAATAATAAGAAGCTCCAGTTGCACCAGACTTCAGTAAGATTCTTAGGCTACATTGTGTCAGCTAATTGCCTCACTCCTCCTGAGGATAAAATCAAACCTGTTTTGGATTTGCCACGTCCTCACTCATTTAAGGAGCTGCACAGGTTCATCGGAACAGTTACCTTTTGTAGGAAGCACTTGCCTGCCGCAGCCGAGGTTCAGGCTCCCCTAGCAGATGCCCTTGATGGCAAAAATACAACCAGTATCCACCTGGTCCCCTGAACCCCTCCCATGGAACAAGCTTTTGACAAACTGGAGCACCTAATAGCAAACACAGTGACTGTTGCCCACCCGCATCCGGACGCTACATTTTTGATTACCGCGAATGCTAGTGATACTGCAGTAGGTGCTGTTCTCAGCCAAACCATTGGAGATACTACCTCTCCTTTGCAGTTTTTTCCTAAGAAACTCAATGGCGCTCAAAAGAAGTACTCAGCCTTTGATAGGGAGCTCTTGGTAGTTTATGAGGCTGTGAAACACTTTCGTGCCTAGGTTGAGGAGGGACTTCTACATTTTAACTGACCATAATCCTTTGATTGCTGCTGTGAAGAACCCCCCGACTGACCGTACACCTAGACACTTCCATCATTTGGACTTTATATTGTAATTTACCTCGGACATATGATACATCAAGGGTGCAGATAATGTGGTCGCAGATTTTTTGTCTCATGTTGGCGCTCTCACAACTCTGATAGAACTCTCTAACTTGCCTCAGCTGCAGTCTGCCAACACGGACACTATGGAGCTTGTCTCCGATCACAGCTCGTCACTCAAACCTGTGCGATCCACCTTTTCCGGTGTCATAGGCGAGGTTTGATGTGATGAATCAACTGGTACGCTGCGTCCCTTCGTACCCAAACCTGTACAGAGACAAGTGTTTGACAAATTACACAACCTAGCTCATCCAGGTGTGAGAGCCTCTACCAGATTTATGTCAGAGCGCTTCATCTGGTACGACATGCATCGGGCCTGCCAATCCTGGGCCCATGCCTGCATTCCATGCCAACAAAATTAAGTTTCGCGGCACACATAGCCCCCAGTAGGCAGCTTCATCACTCCTCCCAGTCACTTCCAGCATGTTCACATCGACTTGGTGGGCCCACTCACCACCTCCGAGGGTTACAGATACGTGCTATCTATTATAGACAGAGCCTCTCGTTGGGTGGAAGCTGCCCCGCTGTCCAATATTACATCCGAATCAGTGGCACAATCCTTCATAGACACTTGGATTTCACGCTTTGGCTGCCCTGTTTACTTGACGACCAACCAAGGCCGTCAATTTGAGTCTGGCTTGTTTTCTGAACTATGTAGGCTGTGCGGCATCAAGAAAATTCATTCAACAGCATACCATCCCCAAAGCAACGGCCTCGTGGAACGTTGGCATAGGACGCTTAAAATGGCCCTACATTGCCATGGCCTCCTTTGGACGGAAGCCCTGCTATTCGTCTTACTTGGTTTGCGGACCACTTTCAAGGAAGTCCTTAAAGGCTCAGTGGCCAAGTTCGTCTACAGCCAGTCCCTTACGCTGCCAGGCAAACTTGTTGCTCCTACTCCAGTCACCAAACTGTCCAAACTGCCGTCCTAGGTAGAACAGGTGAGGTTACACTGTAATAAGCTTCAACCCCCACACCCTTCCAGCCACGCTCCACTGCACACATATGTTCCCAAGGCGTTCGACACATGTGAATTTGTGTTCCTTCGTGATGACACTGTAAAAGCCCCGTTACAGCCCCCTTACACAGACCCATACAGAGTTGTCAAACAAACCAGTAACACAATGGACATCGTAATTAAGGGCTTAGTAACTACTATCTCCCTCCACAGGGTTAAACCTGCTTGTGTTGAGTTTTCTCCTACCTCACCCACCGTTGAAGAGACCACTCTCTCTGGCCACCCTTGGCCTTCTTCCTCTGCTCATGATTAGAGTAAATTAATGCCTACACTGGCCCTGTCAATGAGCCCACACTCGTTCAGGGGTTTTCTGCCTCCCGGCTCCCATAGCAGAGGCCCCAGCTCCCAGGGCTCTAATATAACAGTTCCGTCTTCGTGCGACAGCACACCGCGCCGCTCTTCTAACCGGTGCAGCTCACAGGTTCCTGCCATCCCCACTCAGACCTCACTATCTGACACTCACCCATCTACTTGCAGCACACCGCCCTCACCGTGCTATGGTTTCCCCACCCCACCAGCTCAGCACACCTCTCCATTAGCAGGCGCCACTTACAAGCTCTCTACTCACGTTCATCCTAATGACATTTGTGGTTTATCTGTCGTCACTAGTGGTGATACTGCATTAGTGCTCCTTGAGTGTGACGATTCGTGTGACTCGTTAGGGTTGTGTGTCGCAACTTGTAGTGAAGCGTTTCAAAATCTCTCGAAGTGCTACGTGCGGCAACCTACGTGCTCACGTTAGGCCAAGTGGAAAGGTGATCATTAGGTTCCCCGCCGATGACACCCTTCCACACCAGTGCGCCTGCACCGGCCGACGACTACAACTGCCGACGTCGCTTCAAGACTTCAGCATCAGCATTCCAGGATTTGCTCCACGCTCTCCTCCCACACAGCCCATGCCATTAGAGGTGGAGGAACTCACTGTAACCCACTTAAACTCTCGCCAACCCCCCCCCCCCTTCGAGTATGTACTCCATACTGCAGGGGGCGGGGATTGGGGGGGGGGGGGGGGCATGTGGCTTCAATCCATGGATCGATAGGCCAGAGCCATATGTGTGTTATGTCTTTGAGTTGATCTTTGTTTTGTATACTTCCAGGACCTCAGGTCTGGCCTGGTCTTCGACCTGTACGTTTGTCGTGTAATAAAAGTATTGATGATTAGAAGAGAGAACCGTGGTCATTACCTTACCACCTTGATATCTCCTTCAAACTTAATATTATTAACCAGAGACAGTTTGGTTTTCAAAAAGGGGTTTCCACAGATCGTGCCATATATTCACTCACAAATGATGTCTTGCAGTCTATTAATAGTAAGAAGTCACCAGTTGGTGGGAAATAGGCCAGTAACTTTCTATGTCTTCTGCATTGCCTTTCTTAAGCAAAGGTATAACTCTTGCCTGTTTTAACTGCTCTAGAAATGTCCCTGATGTGAAGGATTCATTTATTATATTTGTTAAGGGGCCTTGTATAATCCCTATGCATTGTTTCAGTACACACATTGGTACTTCATCTAAGCCTACTGACTTTTTATTTTTTAGTTTTTGAACAGTTTCATTGACTTCATTGTATTTAGTGTAGCATTATTTACAGGTGTTATATTTGTTTGGGAGAATTTTTGTTGTAACTTTTCTGCAGTACTTGAAAAATGCTCGTTTACATAGTTCGCTATGTGTTGTGGATCATTTATTACCTTATCCTACTTTCTTAGCAGTATGCTATTCTGCATTTGTTTGCCTCTCCCTGTTTCCTTTTTTATAACATCCCAGACTGCTTTGCCTTTATTCTCTGCACTATTATTATTTTGTCATTAAATGGCTTTTTAGGAGCAATCAGCACCTTCCTATAGATCTTTTTGTATCTACCATAGAAATTTAAGAATTCTGGATCATTGCAAATCTTTTTCATGGAACTGAGGTGTTTAAGTGTTTGGGAGGACTTCGTAATACCTGCCGTTATCCATCTGTTTTTTTGAGATGTTGATACAGACATTCATACTTTTGGAAATGCCTTTTAAAAGTTCAGTTTAAATAATATGGAGAATTTAGAGAATTTCATATTCACATTGGTTTCCATATACACTTCATCCCAGCTTTTTTTCTAATTCTTTTGAAAAATCTTTTATTTTGATTTCTGATAGACGTCGTTCGTAGGCTTGTAGTTTAGGGAATGATTCAATGCTTGATTTTACTGTTGTTATTTGACAGAGATGGTCTGATAGTCTGAGATCTTTTACAGATACACCACATTTTCCCTGTCCATATTTATGCCCACATGGTCAATTACTGATGAAGTCATCATAGTAACCCTTGTTGCACTATTGACCAATAGAGACATGCCAAAACTTTGAAGGATGTTTATGAAGGTGCTGCTGGATTCATTTATGATATTAGTGTTGATGTTAATGTCCCCACACAGAATTATGTTGTCCTTTGTACTTGAGACTTTACCTAGAACTTCTGTTAATTTATTGAAAAATGTCCACACTACCACTGGGAGATCTATACACTCACAAAATGATTAATTTCTTGGTGATATCACGCCCTGTTAATTCAACAGCTGATATTTCAAAGTGTTTGTTTTCACTTACTGTACTGAGGTCATGTCTTGATTTCAACTGTGTTCCTTTTCTGATATAAATGCATGATCGTCCACCACTTGAAGCAGTTCTGCAGTAAGAGTTTGCCATTTCATACAATGATAATACTACGTGTTAGATTTGTGTGTCTCTGCACCAGTGCTCAGTAACACAAATTACTGGGCAGTTCTAAGATTGGAGCTCAACTTCTAATAGTTGTATTTTATTTTTTTATTGATTGCATGTTTTGATGGAGGATTGTTAAGTCTGTAAAATGTGCCATGTTACTCTTTCCAATGGTTTGTTTTTCTTTGTGACATCTGGTATGCGTGGTGTTTGAAGTGTTAAAATCTGTCCTGTGAGTGGTTGTTTCAGTATTTTTTAAACTGCTGGTGATACCCTTAGGCAGGGGAACCTGTTGTCTGAATTTATCCTAAAAGAAAGACCTACTTCTCCTAACCATAACAACAGGTATTTGACCATGTGTGGCCTGAAATCCACCCCCTATACTTTCATGAATCAGCTGTACCAATCTTTCCTTTCCAGTCATGTTTAGGTGTAGGCCATGCCTAGTGAAACCCCATCTGTTGATAGTCCTGATGGGCACCAGAGAAACATGAGCAAAGTTGGCTGTCCTCAGAGCCATCCCTAACCCCACACTGATTCACCTCACAGCTCCATCAAGGTGTGGTCGATCATGACACTGGAACAGCTCAACAAAGTGTACATTGGTGCCATGAGTCAGGGAATCTATCTTGTCCAGGTCACCATCTATGTCATATGCCCCATCCCTGTCCAAACTGTTTCCTGCCCCACCCACTATCACTCATGGTCTTCTTTTGTAACGTCTTTACATAAAGACCCTAGGTCCTTTATCGCATGACTTAGCCTTGGCCTGAAGATACTGGTGCCTTGGTTCGCTGCTCCTAAACTTTCCTGATACTGAAGGCCTACACCTCTCCCATGGCTACTACCTAGCAGCAGCACTTTCTTCTTCTTAAGACCTTGTACATTCCTAGGCTTCTTGGCCTCAGTTGAAGTGTGGTGCACATTTCCTGCTCCTCGTTCTACCTGAGGCTCTTCTCCACTTAACTCTGGCAGTGGTAGATACCTGTTTTTGGTGTTGATAATAAAACTCTCAGATCACGTTCTCTTTCTTCCTATCGTCCTACCAGCTGCCAGTTCCGAACTACTCACCTCCCCCTATCTCCTTTGATCCTTATGAGTTCCTTCCTTGCTTCCTCCTACTGTGCCTGAAGGGCACAGATTTTCCTTTTCTGTTCCCCAATAAAAATGTTCCTACTGCATACTCTGCAGTTCCAGGAGAGAGCCTCTTCTGTTCTCCCAATATTCTCCCCATTGCATCCTCCCACCCCCCACTCCAGTGAAAACATTTCCTACAAGATTGGCAACAAATCCCTCTACTCACTGCCCTATAACAGCTCCCACATTTTTCACTTATGGTCAGTTTCGAAAGAATAATTAAGTTTAAAGAATGTTTTAAATTCATCAGGGACACGAGACTGGCTGTGTGTAAACAAAAAACGACACACAGGTCTTATGTGTGGTGGTTGTTGTTTTTTTACTGATTTAGAGAAACAGTGACAGAAGAATGAATTTGTAATTAATTTGCTTTTAGAGAATTTACGTTATCAGGCGTGTTTGGTCTGGTTTTTAAACGTTTATGACTCGGAAAATACAGGCCTAGATCGCGTCTATCTAACTAGTAAACAATACAAAATGTGTTAGTTAAGTACGATTTATAAACGTTTAATTACACTTTTATTGTGACAATAAACACTGATGAAACTAGTAGCAGTCTTTTTTAAACGAATATTGCACTATCCATGAAACTTGAATAGAATTTTTTCCCACCAAGAGAAGAAATCATTAGTACACATTACATCAAAATTATCACTACTCTCTTATCCTGGTTTGTGATTAGCACTTACATCACCATAATTAAACATAATACCCCAAAACTTTTGATGAAAATATAAATGAAAAAGCTGTTTAATTTCAGATACATGTGCCATATCATTAACACTGTTATTATTGTCTAATTGCAAGCATAACTGGCGGGTCTGTGCTTGTTATGTTTTCTCACCCCAAAACAGTGGACCTTCATTGAGGCAAAGTGCCATTTCCCAAATAGTTACTTCTATGAATGTTTCTTCTGTTAAAATGTCCATTGTTATCCCAATTATTCCCATCCTGCTGATGTTCGGAATTTCTCTCTCTACTGACACTTTCATCCTGGTAGAAATTACCACTATCTCTGTTTCTGTAATTACTCCCATTGTAATTTCTATCATTCTGACTGTTATGGTACATACTTCTTTCTACTGCCCTATCCAGCCTGTCAACATATCATAAAAATTGTTCAACACAATCACCAGGTCCGTAAATCCCACAACAATCTTTCTGGTAAGCTCCTTTTCAGTGCATCAATCAAGGTCATTTCGTCAAATGGTTTGTCAATATGTGCTAATTTTTAAGCTGGTCCTTACAAAACTCTTTCGAAGTACCATTCCTATTCCTATAATTAGGACCATTCAAAAATTCAGTTTTGATTCTCCCCATTCAGCTTCTAACAAAAATTTATTAAAATAGCTTTTCTTGAAAAACTGATATGTTTCCCACTGACTTAAATTTATATTTACCTCTAATTTAACAAATTTAATTTTGTTGATTGTCATTCATGCCGCAATCAAAACTATATCTGCAGTGTTGCAGAAAATCCTCTGGATGTAAATTATCCGATGGAAAACTTTTGATAGGAGTGTTGGACCACAAAATACCATTGTTTGCACACAGATTTTGGTTCAGAAAAATTTCCTTAACTCCTGACATTTTTTGATCTAAAACACTTGCATTAGTCTGCATATTGTTTTCTACATTTAAAATTTTCAGGTTTAACTGGCGATATTTTGTTGGTTTTTTTTTCACTATTGTCTTCTATTCAACTCTGATGTCATCAACATTCTTTGATTGTTTCACTGACTCAGCTACAGACTTCTTTTCCAAAACAATAAATTTGTTTTCTAATACATCAACTTTTTCATTCACACGTTTTAACCTCTCTGACAACCCATTTTTTAGCTCTGAAAAGTGATTACTAAGTTGATGTATCTGAATTTGTACTCTGTCCAATTTGCTAATGTTATCTGTCCTCATTTTCTCTAGTTTTGTCAAAATTAACTGCAAAATACAAACTCTGACAATAAAGTTCGATTAATAGTCCTGTTACATTAACATAGGTGAGCTTGAACTACAGTTACCTTACTGTCCTTCAAAATAGTCACCTCCCATAACTATGCACCGCTGAGCTCTGTGATACATGTCCTGGAAACTTTGCACAAAGTCTTTTTTTGGGATGGTATTCGAAAGCCACGTCACATTTTGTTGGCTGTCAGGAATGTCGTCAAATCACTTTCCTTTCAAAGTGAGTTTGAGTAGAGGGAATAGGAAGAAGACTAGAGGATTGAGATCTGGCAATTATGGTGGATGTTCAAGTTGCACCACCCCCTTTTTTGCCAGGAACTGTTTTATGATATTGGCTGTGTTGGGCGAGCGTTGCCATGAACAAAAAACCAGGAACTTTGTTGTGTGTACTGGGGTTGTATTGTAACCTCCCCCTCACTTATCGACCTTAATGACAGTGAAAAATGAAACCGCATGTACCTAATGGCAATTTTGGAAAAGCAATCGTCACCGAAGTTAACCTGTCGGTAAAGAGGGAGGAAAGGGTTACATCTAAATGAAAGGAAAAATGCAAGTGAAACTGGTGGAAATTAATTTTGAAATAGGGATAAAGTTAATAAAGAAAGTAAATGTGCGGCCGTTACGTTAACAATCAACTAGCGGTAATTAGATATTTGAGATTTGGGGGAAATTACGGTCGCCAGTCCTATGGACAATTACTATAATAACTGAAAAAGAAAGGTTATTACACATATAATTAGCACTAGAAGCGTGGCAACTGAAGATTGACACGTGTAGTGTGAAAACTGAAAGTTTGTCAGAAGTAATAAATTTCGCTACACTTAATTTAGCAAAAGAATTAATGAAACCGGAAAATCGAAACTTAATTTAGTGACTGAAGTTAATAGTGAGCTTTCTTTCTGAAGCACATCGAAATACAGTTAGTCTTGGACTACCTCAACAATCATTTCTAAAGCTACTTGAATCTACGCAATTTAGAAAGAAGAGATTTAACTTTGAACTTGAATTAAACGATTCTGAACAATTAACAATAGTAAAATTTAGTACGTACCAAGCTGAGCTGCAGTCACAGGTAAGCTAAAATACGGTAACAAAACTCGCACTCTTAATTTGTGCTTGTGTAATCTAACTATTGTAGCCAGCTATGAATACTTAAATTGAACTTTGAAATTAAAGCAGTGAAATGGAATTATGCTGGCGTTTGAATTTCAACGACACTCGGGTTCATTTCGGAAAAGGAAGGGACCCTGCTTGGCAATGCAATTGAGACAATGAGCAACAAAGGTTCATGCTTAGTTGCTGTAATTTTGCGAGGCAAATGGAACAATTTGAAAAGCTGAGGTCTGCCATACAGTTCTGAAACTTTACGTGCTTTTAGTCTTCCTTGTTGGTTGATTGAAGGTTTGAAGCCATCGATCGAGGAGGTGGCGACAGTCACTCATTGTCGGCCGTCGCTGTTGCAGAAGCTGGATGTTGGCACGCCTTCTTCTCGACACAGTCACCAGGCGAAACGGGCTCTTGATGTGCGCCAGCTAATGCTTCCCGTCTGCGACACCATGTCAGAAACTATCATCGCGAGTCGAGCGCAATTACATGCTGCCAAACCCCGAAAGTGCGGCAACTTGCGGGAGCGTCACACAACACACCTGCTCCACTCGCTACTCCAGCCAGACTCCCCCAGCTCTGCCCGCGCTCCACGCGGCAGAGTTAACACTACCAAAGATCCTACACACTTTGAGTCTTCACACGACCTATCGATGTAATCGTTCGATAGCAGTTTTCCCTAGGCAAGACCCAGCGTAAAAATACAAATAATATTTTACGAAACAAACCAATTATACATCGACATAAATGCATATATATATATATATATATATATATATATATATATATATATATATATATATATATATATATACAAATAGTAAAACAATTACAATATGTAAAGACACAGAAATGTCATATATTCAGGTAACAAAAATAAGGAAAACAAATTATAGTACAATAGATGGAAATAGGAGGATATGCATTTCCGGCGTTACAGTATCCTGCATAGAAGTTGCATAAAACGGGTAAAAATTTCAACGTACCGTGCAGCGTTCAATGTCGTTCCCTCAGGTAGAAATTCCTTGTGAATAATACCTTGACTATCAAAAAGAGTGATAAGCATCTTTTGATGCAGGATTTTTCGGGTCTGACCTTTCTCTAATGAGCTGATATCGGGGAACCCCATTCATTACTTTGCCATTTCATTTCAGGGCCGTATGGGAGACACCAGGTTTCATCATCAGAAGCAATACAGTTCAAGAAATTGGGTGCCACATCCACTGTTTGGCCAAAATCCTGTGAAGCCTCTAAAGCGTGCCTGCTTCTGATTGTCAGGCAAGTGATGTGGCATAAGATGACAACAAATTTTTCTTTACCCTAACTCGTGGGTAAGGATGAGTTGCACGGGTTCATGTTTCATATGCAGTTCATCTGCTACCATGCACACTGTTAATTGACATTCGTTGGTGATCAGTATCCTCACTTTCTCAGTGGTTTCATCACTGCAGGTGGTTACCTGTCATCCACGATGGGTATTGTCAGAAACACTTCCCCAGCCTCCTGTTCTCAGTTCAGAACCAACACACTGAACAAGCACTTTGTCCAACAGGTTTAACATGGAACACACATGCTGCTCAACTGAACTATGGTGGGGCAGGTAGTCAACACCGGCCACTATGCAGGTGCAGTATTGCAAGTCGCCAGAGTTGCATGGTCGTCCATTCTGACTTCATTCACTGAACTTTATTGTCAGAGGTTGTATCAGTTTTTACTATTTATTTACTGACTACAATTTCAGTCGGCTGAAACATGCCCTTATTGGATCCTAGAGCTCTCATTTCTACCTCACTTGTGCTTTTATCCCTATTCATTTTGTTAAAAAGCACATGAGTCCACAAACAAATTAACTTCACAAATAGTTTTTACTTATCTTTCCTTTTTAACATCCCTGGTTGTAGTTGTAAAGTCCTCTTCACATTCATTCGATTTGCACATAAATTTCAAAAGTTAACAAAACAATGTACTTTCCACAACAGACAAAACTTCATAATTAGTCAATTAATCATGGTTGATGCCCACACTTGTAATCTCCCCCTCCCTTCCTAGTTGCTGTTATTGTTCACCAATGTGCAAAGTCTTTTCTGAAGATTTGACAGAACTAAGATTACAATAAACTTTTTAGTTTACTTAACTTTTCTTGCAGAGTTGGCTCCAACTTTTCTTGCAGAGTTGGCTCCAGTTGTTCTTGTCTAGGTGTCTGGTTCTTGAAGCTGAAATTCTCACATTTTACGTTCTCATGGTTGAATTAATCTAAATAATTTTGAAGACTGTTGTTGCAGATTTTTGTTTTTACATTAATTTATTTTGTCACATTTTTGTATATCTCACAGTCTTTTGAATTTTCACATTAATAAACCCGAAATAACATTGTTCATCCAAAATACAAAAATATGTCCAATCATATCAGAGGCATGCTTACTACTAGGAGGGTTGGAACTTAAATAGTGGCAACTACTTATTCACAACCGATACAAAAGAGTTACATGTTTGCTCTTGTTGCTGTCCTTCAAAGTAGTCACCAGCATTGTGTAGAACCCATTGCCAGCAATGTGGAAGGTGTAGTATACCGTTAGCAGTGCCTGTTCTGTTGATGGTGCGAATGGAGCGGTCTACTGCCCGTCAAATTTGTGGAACAGTTCTGAAGCAAATGCCATGTGGTGGTTCCTTCATCTTCGGAATCAAATCAAAGTCACAAGGACTTAAGTCTGGGGAGTATTGTGGATGGTATAGTACTTTCCAGTCCTATCGACTGAACAGAGCAGCAACAGCTTGTGCTGTATGCAACCGCACATTGTTGTCAAAAATGATGAGTGGATTGCGCAGAACGTGTCACTGCATCTTTCACAAAGCTGATCACGGGTGATGCTCCATAAATGAACAGTAATACTGTGCATTGATGGTCTGCCGTGGAGGAACGTAATGCGTTAGGACAACACCATCACAATTGCACACAAGAATCACCATAAATTTCACCATACTGGGGTTCTGATGTACTTTCAACTTTTGCGGCAACCCATTAAGTCATTCTTTGGATTGCCATTTTCGTTTTGGCTCATATGACATGGTCCATGTCACATCCAGTATTACGACACGGCACAAGAAAGCCCCTCCATCATGCTCATAGCACTCTAAGTGTGCCTGAGAAGCATCATAATGCATCCATTTGTGCATTTACATCAAGTCATGTGGAACCCATCATGATACCATTTTTTGCAACCCCAGGCGTTCATTCCTTCAGGATGCAAAGCACAGTAATATTCGCTAATCCGGTTTCATGTGTGAGCTCACAAATCACATGGTGTCGATCACTGTCCACTAATGCGGCAACAGCATGCACTACTTCTTCAGAGATTCTAGGATGACCTTTCCGGTGCATGTCTGCCACAGTTTGCCGACATTTGTTGAAGGCTTTTACCCAATGTGCCACTGTTCTCTACGGCAATGCCGATTCCCCGCACGCCTCTTGAAGACCTTGATGACACTGTCATGTTGTACGACCTCTGGCACATTCAATCCTGATCCAACTCTATTGTTCCTATTTTGAAAACATAGTGACACCATTACATTCGACAGCTCACTCACAAGCGATTGCGTTTCCCCTGATCATGCATATGCCAGTGATGTGGGATGGCAAGTCCATTTGCTTGAAGGTAAGGTAGGTATGTCAACAACGTGTGCTATCAGCGACAGTAGCAGATTCCATTGCATAGTGTTTCCACATCAGTGTTGGCACTATTTAAGTTCCAACCTATGTACTTCAGTCTGCAGTAATAACAATATTCCAAAGGGTTTACAATTTTTCTTGACAAATGAATTTCTATTAAGTGCGATTATTATTTCATAAATGAACCCAGAAATAAACATAATAAATAGTACTAGATTGCTAAATTAATAATAGAAATTTTAAGTGTGCCAAATATTTTGTAATTTCAAATGTTTCTAAAAAACATTTTTAACTGTACATTCAGAGCTAGTACATATCAATTGTAACAACTATAATAAATTAATTCCTTTTCATAAATTTTAGCTTTAAATATAAAATATTGTGTACAAAATTATATGAATTTTTTTCAGAAAAGCAGCTGAGATAATACTGACCTGTCCAAAACTCAAAAAATACTACTACTACTACTGCTGCTGTTGAGGAAAAGTAATGTTGGAGATGTCCCTTTACAAGCTCCAATGGGAACTGAGGAGAGGAGTAATACCATTAACTCTAAGAAGCAGCAGTTAGCACAGCTGGATGGTGTGCTTTGGGTTGCCAGATCAAATCTGGTCACCTGCAAATATTTGTTATTTAGCATTTATCATTTTTAGAAAGTTCTCAAAATTTCTTATGTGTGTAATGTTTGTGCATTTGATGTTTGTATAAACAGCAGTACTTTCCATCCAGTAGGCAATTCTGATCCGTTTGTACATCAGTGTTTGTAATAAACATGTTTTCAATGCTAAGTGCTGAACTACATTGCACCTTGTGTTGTACTAAATTCATATTTTGCCTTAAGTGTGGTTATTATGTGACCATACTGCAACACAATAATCCTTGTCATTAGCTTCAAATACTACTTTTGTGAACTCTGTTATGACTGATATGGTACTTCTTCCACTTTGGAAACCAAACAGTGCTTTGTTAAAAAGTTTGTATTTATTCATGTAACTCTTTAGTCTATCTTTCACAATTGATTCAATTATTTTTTTGTAAAGCTGCCAGTAATGAAACTAGTTTTCTGTACTCTCCACATTACCTATCTTTAGCAAGGGCACAACTTGTGCATACTTTAGGTACTTTATAAAAAAATGTGAAATAAAGGACTCATTTACCATGCCCATTCATTGTGTGTGTGTGCTGTCTATGCATGCCTTCAGAACAGAGACTGGAATCTTATCTATGTCTGTTGACTTCTTATTTTGCAGTTTATGAATTGTCCTGCTAACTTCCACATCTGTTGTGAGAAACACCATCCTTGTGCTTAGTGTGTAACTCATTGTCAGTGCTACATGTATTTTAGGAAGACTTGTTGCAAATTATCTGCAATACATGAGAAATAGTCATCCACAAAATTTGTAAATAGCCAGGGATACTCTGTTACTCTACCCCCATATTTGTCAGTTATTTTATTTGTGTCTGCCTTTTTCCAATTTTATGTTGTATAGCATCTCACAATACTTTGCTTTTATTTTCTGCATGCAGATATATAAGTCAAAAAACAATGTATGCAGCTGGCATATGAATTTCAAAGAGATGGCCAGTAGAGACAATTATATATCCAACAGTGAATCAAATTAGATCCATTAGTATAAACACCAGTAAAGTCACAGTACACACATAAAATATGATTCATCTATTTGTTTAAAAACATAATTTATTGTATAGTGCAGGCTTTCATGAGTAGTATTTACACCTTACTGATATTTGTGTATCTTCATCCTGTACAGTGGTGGAGTCTGCTTGGAATACAGGCTTCAACGTCTCTCGTCTTCCCACCACATCTCTATTGCTACTTTGTACCAATTTTCTCCTCTTCTGAATGCTTTCTCCATTCTCTTTTAGGCACTTGTTCCTTGTCATTCCCCTTGGTCCTTCGCCATCCACCTTCATCTCATGCTTTTTCCTACTCATCATTGTCTCATCCATTCTCTTCATGTGCCCATACTATTTTAATCTTTTTCCAGAATCTTCTATTGCTGAGGTTCCTCACATGTTATATCCCAAACATTTTCTCACATTTTCAGTTTTTGGTACTCCTCTTGAACTTTTCAAAAACTTCCTTTCTTTCATAACCCAAGTTTCTCCATTGGGGGTATCTTTGTTCCATATCATTCCTTTCACACTTGAAGCTATCAGCTTGACTTGAATGTTAACTTATCTCTTTGTCATTACTTCCATTTTTCCTTTGTTATACTCAACAATTACTTGTAGGTATCCACCATTTTTAATTCCTCTCTATCAGTGTTTCTTGTTGTGATCATCGTTAATACTTCTTTCCACTAAATTTTATGCCATACACCTGCACAGACATCTAACTTCTTCTGTATGTCCTCCTCATTGTCTTCACACACCATCATCAAAGTGCAAGTTTTGGTGGCTGATATTTATATCCTTGGCAACAACTGTATGCAAATGTATCTTTGACAAGGATAGAAGCTGAAATAATGAATTAAAATGAAAACTGAACCTGAGTTTCCTGCTTACTACAAAGATGTGCCATCCACTTCAACACCCTGGCATTTTGGCTGACACAGCTGCATGGACTACCCTATACAATTCCCTCTGTAACACAAATTTGAATTTACACCTTAGCCCAGGTGAGCGCGGCCCTAATACGAGAACACATCAATTACAGCAAGACTAGAACTTAACAAGAACGCTAGAAGCCTGCTTTCTCTACACCTCCTATTGGCTTCCTGTCTCCCAGAATACACCTGGGGCTGGATAGAAGGTAATACCTTTGCCAATGGCGAATGGTCCAAGAAGAAAGCCACTGAAAGGCAGTGCAAGAAATTCCTTTGACTTCCGGAAAAGTGCAACAACAGAAAGAAAAACCATCTCCCAGCAACGTGGTCATTAATCTAACAAACGAAGAACTGGATGGGCCAACTCAAGAGCTGCTGTCCAAGGGCCTAAACTTCGCCCTGGTTCCGAGGACCCTGCTGAAACGGAACATCATAAGTGGGGTAGAGCAAGCCATAAGGAGACTACCTGAGGAGACTGCAGAAGAAGTAAGAAGAGACGTCTGCAAAGTACTAGACAAAGCAAAGATGCCGAAGAATAACATTTCGGCAGCAGAAGACAAGGCACTACAGGCACTCAGGGAGGACCAGGACACAATGGTCTTGGCAGTGGACAAAGGGAATGCGACTATGCTGCTTAAATCAGACGACTATTGGCAAAAAATCGACACCCTCCTGCAAGATCCTGCCTACAAACGACTAGGGAAGGACCCCACCACAACATTGACTCGCAAGACCATTGAGATGCTCAACAACTTGGGACTAGAGAAGAATATCATCGGGAAGCTGTACCCAAGGGCGCCGGCACCACCACCACCACCACCACATCTCTATGGCCTCCCAAAGGTCCACAAAGAGGCGTCCCATTGCGACCTTTTCTGAACACTATTAACTCGCCGACATATGTTATTGCTAAGCACTTATCACAGATGCTAAAACCCTTGGTGGGTTATGGTCCACACCATGTGAAAAACTCAGCTGAGTTTGTGAAACAACAGGGCATGCAGCTGGAAAATGAAGACCTTCTAGTCAGCTTTGATGTGACATCCTTATCCACACGAGTACCAATAGAAGGACCCATGGCTTTACTCGAAGAACACTTTGAAGAGGATATCATCAAGCTCTTTCGCCATGTGCTAACCACCACCTATTTCAAATGTGGTGGGAAGTTCTACAAACAGATATATGGTGTAGCTATGGGCTCCCCCTAGCACCAGGCATAGGCGACCTATACATGGAGCACTTCGAAAAGCTAGCACTGGACACTGCTAAACACAAGCCAGAAGCCTTCTACAGGTACATTGATGATACTTTTGTAGTTTGGCCACATAGCAGGGACAAACTGCTAGAGTTCCATCACCACCTCAATGGTATACACGGAAATATCAAATTTACCATGGAGATAGAAACGTCCGCAGCTCGTGGTCGTGCGGTGGCGTTCTCGCTTCCCACGCCCGGGTTCCCAGGTTCGATTCCCGGTGGGGTCAGGGATTTTCTCTGCCTCGTGATGACTGGGTGTTGTGTGATGTCCTTAGGTTAGTTAGGTTTACGTAGTTCTAAGTTCTAGGGGACTGATGACCATAGATGTTAAGTCCCATAGTGCTCAGAGCCATTTTGAGATAGAAACAGAAGCCTACCCTTTCTGGATATCCTGATCACAAGAAACATGCATGGCATGCTGGGACACGCAGTGTACAGAAAGAAAACACACACGGATGTCTATCTTAATGCCAACAGCTGCCACCACCCTGCGCAATGCAATTCTGTACTCAACACTTTACTGCACATGGCCAGGTCCATCTGCGATAAGGCAAGTTTGCCAGGAGAATTGCAACACCTCCAAGAAAAATGGATAGAGTGAGACACAAATAAGAAGAGCCCTGAAGACCAACCACAACAATAGAGACTGGATGAAGATGATGCAATGGGCTGTACATTCTTGCCATATCCGGGTCCTCCAACGGCCAAGATCGCGAGAATTCTCAAGAAACATAAAGTGAACCGTTTTCCACACAATGGGAAAAATCAAGGACCTTCTCAGTTCAACCAAGGATCCACTAGGGCTGACAGCACCTGGTGTGTACAAGATCAGATGCGAATGTGGGATGCAATATATAGGACAGACGCAGCATTGCATCTCACAGCGTCGCAATGAACACATCAGGTATGTACGCTTGGGTCAGACCAACAAATATGTTGTGGTGGAACATAGTATTGATGAGAAGCACACCTTCGATTTCGAGGGCACAAAGAAAATATGCAGTACAAACGGATTTTGGGACTCAGTAATCAAAGAGTCCATAGAAATACGGTTACACGACAACCTAATCAACCGCGACAGTGGCTACCATCTCAGCACAGCCTGGGAGCCTGCAATCAGGAAAATCAGAGAAGAATGTTCCATTCCACCAAGGCCCATGGATGGAGCAGAGACAGACGCCAGGAAACAAACCCTGCACACGCATCCCCCCCACCACCAGCCGCTCCAGGTGCATCGGGCGACTCCACGAACGCTTGATTGGCTGATGGCGGGAAGGAGAGAGCAGTCCAGCAGAGATATCAGCCCGCAACTGACGATATCCCGACACTTCGCCTGAAGATCACGGAGACGCATTCCATCGAAACGTTGCTACGAGACAATGTCGCTACTCGGCTGACAACCCGTGAAGACTTCATGTATGAAATTCGCCGAGAAAGCCTGCACTCACATATTTCTTTAGTTGTTATCCTCCCATCAGTGCCAGTTTTCTCTGACACCATTTCCAGATCTTATGATTTTTCCCACATATACAGCTATGCTGCACTGTATCTATGAAGTCACAGCCATTGCATGTATCAGAGTATGCCAGCTTTATACTATGGAGCTTTTCCTTCATGGCATTTGTTTCATTCATGACCCTATACTAAGAGGATTTGATTTTCATATCCAGAAACTTACTGTTTATGTCCTTCCATACTGTGCGCCACTGTATCTGCGAATACTTTGTTTCCATTCTGTTCTGCATTCGACTTTGTAGTTGTTTTATTTTGTACAGTGTTGGTCTGACTACAAATTTAACTCATCTGAAGGAGGAACCTGCTGATATCATGGAATTTACGTGGGACATTAGCCAGGTTGATATGAGCCTCTAAATAATCAGTCTGTATGCATTTATAACTACTCTTAGATTGCTATGTGGGTGATCATTATAAATTTTTGAGTGTCCTTCTGATTAAAAGCTTGTTGCATTTAGCATTTACATCAACCACACCATGTCATCCTTTACTGGGTGGGAGTATTGTTACATTTATTCCTGCTTTGAAGATTCCATCTTGCCAAAGGTACCAACCCACAGCTGCCATCACTCTGATAGCTATTTTGCTGGTCATCAGCAGGATCTGGCCCACATACCAAATTTTTGATAAGATTTTTGTATTCATGAAACTGACTTTTTGTTCACATTTTCAGCCTTGTGGATGGTGAACTCAGGCATCAGCACAAGTCTGGCTTATACTGAGCTTAATATTTTTATTTTTAAACCAGAGAGAAATATCTGCTTTTCTGGTGTTTGTTCTTGGTATCTTCTCTGTAACAGCTGAATTATAACTGGCAATGAATGACTTTGAAGCAAGGTATGACAAGAATTGTGAATCACATCACGAAACTGACAACATTTATATCCGAATGGTAGTCACTGCTGTTCTTATTACATGTAAATACAAGTTTATTCTCAGAAACAAAACCAAAAGAAGAGTCAGCATGCAAAATAATTATCCTAGAACCTGTTCCTATGAGAAATTTAAAACCGCCAGTACCATCATTCATTTTCCAGCAGATCTTTCTGGAATGATTCTAATTGACCAATGCTTCATTAAGGTAATACAATGTTGAACTAGCTCCTCCGCTTGTGTTGTGAATCTTTATAGGGAATGTAGTTTGTTCTGCACCATTGTCACTTCTTTGAACTAAAAACTCTCTCCTTAACATATCTGAAACCAACATCTTTTAAAATTGTTTGCATTGACAAAGCTCTTACCACTGAAGCCAATTTTCTCCTGCATAACTGTAACACGTTTTTGTGATGTCTGGGATTCATCATTCACATGGAGCACTTTAAAACATCATTATTAAAACCATCCATTAGTGTCACAGGTTCCTTGCAATTTCAGTGCTTTCCAGATGACATGAAACCAACTTTTTCTATGCTTCCTACAGCTCTGACAGTTTCGTTTACAACTCTCTGCAGAATTCTGGAGCCTGTTCTTGTGTCTTCAGATGTCAACAGTATGAGACCTACATTCAAGTTGACGTTTGAAAAAATTATAAATATGGTAAATAATCCCCCTCACCTGTTTGTGAAGCACTTCACATTTATTGCTGTCACCTGCACCCCCCCCCCCCCCCCCCCAACTTAAAAAAAAATGCACTTAAACATTTACAAGAACACATTCACAACTATACTGCTGCATGGAGGAAAAAAAAAAAAAAGTTACACATTTACAGTTGAATGAATAATTCAGTTGATGCAAAGTACAACAACAGTGCAGCATATGGGAGCAAGATTCTCACTCTCTAGCTGTAGCTCGCTGCTAAACACTTGGAAAGAGAATGAATATTATTGGCTGCCAGTGGATACTAGAGGTGGATGCACAGAATGGCTGAAAATTGGGCCGCCTTCCTACATGGCGCCATCTTTAATTCACGATTAACTAATCCTTCCACATTTTCTCGCAGGCATCGCATGTCCTGACAGTGCCATTGATTAACGGTTTGTTCCTGCGTCACTAATTCATGATGAACTAATCCTTCAAAGTCAAGGGAAACTATCAGCACGGCTTTGACATTTGACCTGACCTGATGAGCATCTTTTGGTCTTGAAGAATCTTTCCCAACCCATTGTGAAGATTGAACCTTGATCCCAACATTGTAACTGTTGACCCACATCTCATCACTAGTTATGATTCTCTTAAGAGACAGAAACAGCAGGCCTCATGAGTCTCAGAAGTATGGGAATTGTATTGGCCTGCTTTGCATGACGGCCTATACATCAGGAGCAAATACAGGGTGTTCCATTTATCCAATGACCGCCTGTGTGGTGCAGTAGACGCTGGGCAACGAGAGTTTCATTGCCCAGCGATCAGATGCCATGTTGCTTGTCTACTGCTGTGGTACAAAATGACTACTTTTGAAGTAGAATCTGCTAGATTCTTAGGTATTCTTGTGGATAATGACCTGAAATGGAAAAAACATATTAATAATGTCTGTAAGAAACTGAGCTCTGTCATATTCTTAGTGACGCAGCTATCACAGTATTCAGACAAGAACCTTCTGTGTACAGTGTATCATGGACTTTTCGAACCATACTTACAGTATGGAGTGACTGTGCGGGGAAACTCAAACAAACAAGAGACAAAACTAGTGTTCACATTACAAAAAAAAAGCAATTAGAACCATTTTAAGAAGAAAGACCTCTGATACATGCAGAAACTGTTTCAAGAATTTAGGTATCTTAACTTTTTCATCGTTGTATATATACAAAACAATAATGTACATCACAAAAGGTAGTGAGGACTGGATTACAAATGCTAGTGTACACACCCACAATACAAGAAAGAAGAATGAAGTATGGAGCATACCCCACCGACTGGCAATGCTAGAAAAAGGACCCCAGTACTCTGGTATCAGACTACTAAGAAGTCTGCCCAGAAACCTGCAAGATAGTGTACTTCATAATGACTTCCCAAAGAAACTTAAAGACTATCTAATTGAAAAAGAGTTTTACAGTGTTGCAGAATACTTATGCCATTAAATTTGTATATATTGTTACTCATTATCAGTGATGTAAAAGTGTAAGCTAAAGGTGTAGAAAAATAAGTGATAAAGAATGTTAGTACTTTGACATGTCCTATATTACACATACATTTACTGTACACAATGTAATCTTACAGGATCAAATAAAATTCAATTCAATTCAATTCAAAGTATAAGCAAATAAATTTTTATCTCACACGTCACGAAAGGAGATGCTGGAACTCCCTGCCATTATTTTCAATGCATTTCTGACATGTAATCATGAAATTATTAATCACATCATGTAATTCTCTCAGAGATATTGAATTAATTGATTCATGGATATTATCCTTGAGTTCCTCTATCATTTGAGGATTTGTTGTGCACACTTTGTCCTTCAGTGCACCCCACAAATAAAAATTGCACAGAGTTAAATCAGGACTTCTAGTGGGCCAGATATTGTTACTAATGACTTTCATCGAACACATCGTGAACTGTGTGAAAAGAGACATTGGTCGTATGAGCCCTTGCTGAAATCCTGTTGAACAAATGTGAAACTTCGTTCTCTTTCACTCAGTTATTAAAAAACAGTTGCAAAATGTTTTGCACACATCTTTCACTTGTAACTGTATCATTAAAAAAAAATTGGGCCTATTATTCTGTCACCACTAACTGCGCACCACACCCCTATTTTCCAATCATGAAGGGGTTCCTCACGAAGCACAACAGGTCTGCCTGCAGTCCAGTCGACACATTTGGGAATTAACATACCCATGTAAATGGAACCAAGCCTCATCTGAAAACAGAATGAGGTAAGGATCCATTTCACCGTCATGCACTTGTTTTAAAACCCATTTGCAAAGCTTAACCCTGTGCTCAGGACCACCAGGTCAAAGTTCCTATACTACTGATACTTTATAGGACCTTAGCCCAAGCAGTGTAGCATCTCTTTGCACAGAGGTGCACAATGTTTGTGTTTGTTGTGAAAGATGTCTAAGAGACTTTTTAGGGGAATTTTGCAGGTGGTATGCAATGCCATCAAGATGAGCTTCTGTGAGCACTGCACGCCATCATTTACACTTCTTGTCTTGAACATTTCCCATTTCAAAAAATTTATCCACTAATTTGTGAACTAAATCACAACTCGTAACACTTGAAAACTTCTAGTCAATCAATCTCCGAAAAGTATGAGCAGACTCTGTAAGCATATACAAATCATAAAGAAACACTCGTTGTGGAATTGAATGATTCGCTCTTGCCACTGTTGCATTTGCAAACTTCATTGTTACACCCACTTGTGATGCCTGTTTCAATGTACAAATGACACTGGCTTACAAGATGAATATGTCTGTACAGCCTTCAGATTCAAATCCCCAAAAAAGATGGGACATAGTGCAGTCATGCGAGGACTATTCGACTGGCACGTGCGGCTTCCATCGCGGCCTGCAATACCCTGGGCAGGTGGTCATAATATTGGCCTTCTTTATTGAACTGTTGCGGGGCTACATGTCCTGACAAGCACAGCTGGTGACAGGGTGATATGGATAGACGAGGGGATGGACAGAGTGAAGAGGAGAATGGGGAGGTGCATGAGATAGATGTAGAGGAGGAGGAGGAGGAGGAGGAGGGGGAGTTGCATGAGGCAGATGTAGAGGGATAATGGGCAGGAAGAGGGGTCAGGCAGAGATGGAAAGAGAGAGGGGGAGGAGGATATGGTCAGAGGGAGAGGGAGGAAGATATGGTCAGAGGGAGAGGGAGGAAGATATGGTCAGAGAGGAGGTGGAGGAAATTGACAAAGAGCAGGAGGGGTGGCGATGAAGAAACAGGGAGAATGGAGAGGGGAAGGAGACAGATAGAGGAGGGAGGATGAGGTGGACAGACAAGACAGGAATAGGTGGACATAGAGAGGAGGGGAGAGAGGATGTGTTGAACATATGGGTTGAATACATATGTGGGTGAAGCCATGGAGAAAGGGCTAGTCATGAACAAATGTTACATATTTCGTTCCACCAAATGACTGTGGGCCAAGGACACAGATTAGATCACTTTATATCACATGTACAGGTTGGTTTGTCTTGGCTTTCATCTCGCCTTCAGTGCACACACTGCACAACTGATTTACCTGGTCATCTGATGCTTTGAGAGTCTTTCCACTAAATTAAACCTGTTTCTTACCTTTATCAATGTGAACCAGGCCTAGTGTTTGGTGTCAAAAATCCATTTCCAAATTAGTGGTAGCATGCATTGAAATACTGGAGCCGGCTGCTGTGGCCAAGCAGTTCTAGGTGCTTCAGTCTGGAACCACGCACCTGCTATGGTTGCAGGTTCGAATCTTGCCTCGGGCTGGATGTGTGTGATGTCCTTAGGTTAGTTAAGTTTAAGTAGTTCTAAGTCTAGAGGACTGATGATCTCTGATGTTAAGTCCCATAGTGCTTAGAGCCATTCGAAATACTGGAGTTGTCTTCACTGAAGTAGTACAGGTTGCATTTCTCTGAAACTTTTGTGATTATTTCCCAGCTTTGTTTTATGATTTTGGTTTCAACTTCTGAGAAAGATACCATCACTACTTTATGAATCATCTGAGAGACTGATATCAAATTACACATACTGTCTAGGAAGTACAATGCATTGTGCAAGTCGACTGTGTCCTCCACATTCTTCTGACAGGTGCAAGCCCACAATAATGAGACTGACACTTCGCAAATATTGACCATCTGCTATTTTTACTGACTCTTCATGTACAGTGAAAGTGACGATTTTTTTTATGGTGGGAAGTTGTATGTTCTGTTACTCAACTGTCCAAAATCCATATATCATTCCTTTATTTTCTCAGAAAGTGGTGTATGCCACATGTGAATACACAACAATGTTGAAGATAGTTACATTTCATTCATTTACAGGATGATATTTTGTTTCATTCTGTTTCAGTGTCAGTAATGCACTTTTGCTAGCAGTTTGTGTTAGTATTTGAAGACGTTTTATCTGCTTTATATTGCTTGCTTGCCCATTGCTTGAAACATGATCACCAAATTGCGGGCAATGGGAACACTGTCATATGTTATCATGCTGCTTGTTCCCATGGCCTCATCCCCTTTGAACATTCTGCCCCACTCTGCTATGGTTGGCCTCTTCTGTTCATCAAAACTTTTAATGGTCTCACCTAACTTTCACATTTTGTGTTTATAAGTCATTGTTCTTCTTCTCAAATACAGGTTTTGAATTTCACATGAGAGAAACACATCATCACACTGCACATTTCTTGCATAAGTTTCATATTCAGAAGATATGTACAGCTGCTTGCTTATCTGATAATTCTACAACAGGACCACATACTTTGAACTTCAGAGTGCTGCATCTTGCGAGATGATTTTAACTTCAGTTCATCTGCATTTTTGTATGTTCACCTTTAATGAAAGCATTCCATCACACAAATGAAAGTGTGTGTCAGAATTTTTCAAAATACCTCATATTTCTTTAACAGTCTTGTATATCATCAACTGAATTACCATCTCTATTGTTGTTAGTAAATTTCCATTGGCCCTTCATTTGCTTTTTATTTGGCCACTGTGCTTGTATTCCCCATGCCAGGGTCAAGCACACAATAACACTGTTTGCTTATAAGAATTCCCTTAATTCTTTGTGACCAGTATTGGTAATTTTCATCATTCAACAGTTTAAGTTTTTGCTCATTTTCCATGTTTGATTATTTATTATGTAAATGTATGGTACAGTAAGAAAACTTCCCCATTTGTTTTTCTCCCCACTTATTTTTATGGGATTCAGTTGTGGCAATCATTTTCTTTTGTAGTATTGCTTGTTAATTCAATCGCAACCTGCAAAAGGAAAAACTTTCAGTACTCACAGTTTCTTAGAATTTCTAATTATATTTCAGCCTGTCTTGTCAATTAGATGGTGCCTCACTTCCTGTAACTGTGGCCTGGCAATCCTGCATCCATAACGTGTGAAATTTTCTTTAGAAAAATGGCTAGGAGCACACACAAACACACATCACGCCACAGTTGAAAGAACATTTTTGTTTTAATATATATACAGATTCCCACCTTTCACATATAATCATAATAAGATGGGTTATTCAGAGTTTGCAGGAAAGGTAGTCTGGATCACTGACACGTTAGAGAGAACAGGTTCTACAACCATTTCAAAGAAAACCCATAACTGCTTGTGGCATAGAGCAGTCTAAGACAAGGTGCAACCTGATATCCTCTTGGACTTTTGCTTTGAAAAAAGCAGCATTACAAGAATTTACACAAATAATGACTAAAGTTCAAACACATCAGTACCAGAGTTAAGCAATTTCTCAAGCAATGCTAAAAAGGCAGTCTGAAGCCATCCTGTGCTTCATTCAACTGCAATGATAATATTACTGATACACTGGAAAATTAAGACTCAAGAACAGGAAATATGCTCACAACACATGCAGGATAAGTTTCTAGACACGACTGCTCAACCATCTGTTAACTACCATGGAATTTCATTTGGCCTCATGGTGGAAGATAATGTTTTATGCACCCTCATTATTGTGGAGCAACTTTAACTGGCAATTAAACAAACTGCTGACAGTATTTCCAGTATTATGAAAATTTGTTAATCAATGCTCGTACATCTGCCATCAGAGGCAATACAGTGTCAACTACATATACTCCACAACATGTGGCTTATAAATAATTTTTCAATGATTTACATCACACTAATAATAATTATGTCCATATAAAACAGGAAAAGTGCCTGGTCATGTTGGGTCATCAGCTGAGTATGTGTCAAATTAAGCAGTACAGGAGGAAGTGATATACAAAGAAAAGTATTCTACTCAGGTCACAGATGCCATTGTATCACTGAGCTACCAGAATTGTAGTCTCTAATTTAGGTACAGCATACCCATGGCTTTATGGTAAGTAAACCCTAAACTGGCACACAAGCATAAGTAGTGTTGACAGTTCAGTTCACAGCGTTCACCTTCAGCAGTTGGTAATACGTTTCAAAGGGGTCACAATGTCCTAACATAATGTATTTATAGGAAGTTCTCATGCACCTAACATTAGACATGCTCGACAGAAGACCAAAACATAGCTTGACTAATATTATGATGAAAAATAGAAAAGCAATGATTTTGAGGCAGATTGTACGATGAGAAGTAATGTAATCGATATGGTTGGTCAGTTGGTTTGAAAAGGGGTAGGGGTGGGGGTGAGGGAAGGCACAAGGCACCAAACTGCTTGGCCATCAGTCCCTTGTCCCTGTTTAAACAATCATACAAGGGAAAGAATAAAACAAATGAGACACAGAGCACAATACCGAATGGAAGAAGAAACGACAACAACGACAGAAAGGCAACAAACACTACAAGGAACAAAAGAGGACAAGAAAATCACAGAGAGATGCAAGAAACAGGTAGAAGAGATTAAAACAAGAAAGCAAATTTCTGTGGCTGGCTCACCATAAGAATAAAATGGAGAACCCAGCCACTCTGCAACACATTAACCTCTCCATCCTAAAAGCACTAGGGTGGAGGACACAGAGGGACAAAGGACATGTGCTAAAACTTAGATCAAATGATAAAACCCACCCTCAGATATAAAACGTAAAACTGAATCAGCCGACGAGGCGTTGTCAGATAAAATTAGTGGCAATGAGTCCAGTAACCGAAGATTTCGTTGTAGGGCAGTAAAAGTAGGACACTGTACTACAATATGGGCCACTGCCAAGCGGGCGCTGCACCAACACTGAGGCTGGTCTTCATGGTGCAGAAGATAGCTATGGGTGACTAAAGCATGGCCAATGCGGAGCCTGCAGAGAACCACAGAGTCCCTGCGAGAGACCTGCATGGATGACTTCCACACATTTGTGGTCTGCTTAATGATATGCAGTTTGTTGCGTGGATTGTTACGCCATTCCATCTCCCAAAGCCAAAAAACCTTGCGGCATAATACTGAAAGCAGGTCAGTTTCAGAGATGCCCATCTCCAGAAGCAGTTTCCGTGTAGCCTGTTGGCAAGTTCATTGCCTGGGATTCCGACATGATCTGGAGTCCAGACAAACACCACTGAACAACTGGACCATTCCAGGGCATAGATGGACTCCTCGATGGTCACTACCAAAGGATGACGAGGGTAGCAATGGTCGATAGCTTGTAGGCTGCTCGAGGAGTCAGTACACAGAAGAAACGACTCCCAAGGGCATGAATGGATGTGCTCAAGAGCATGAGATAAAGCCACCGGCTCTGCAGTGAAAACACTGCAGCCGTCGGGCAAGGAATGCTGTTCAATACAGCCTCTGTGAATGTAGGCGAAGGAAACATGACCATCAGCCATCAGTGTAAACCACTTCAAAGCCCCAGAACACGTCAAAAATCAAGAGGAAGTGGCAGCAGAGAGTCACGGGAGTAACTGAGTCCTTAGGGCCATGTGAAAGGTTCAGGCGAAGCTTCGGCCAAGGAGGTGTACGTGAATGGACCTCGAGTAAAGGCAGCAAAGGGAAGGACTCCAATTCCGATAGAAGTAATCGGATGCGAACCACAATCGTGATCCCTGACCTGGGCTGCCGATGCGGGAGATGAACCGCAGTGGTTGGGAAAACATGAAGGTAACTCAGATGTGTAGGAGAACTATGAATGTGTATAACATAACTGGTGAGCAGTTGTGCACACCTAACCTTCAATGGAGGGATTCTGGACTCCACTAGGACGCTGGTCACCGGACTCGTCATAAAAGCCCCTGTCGCTAGTCTAACACCACAGTGGTGCACTGGGTTGAGTAAATGCAATGCTGAGGGTGCCGCCGAACCATAAACCAGACTCCCATAGTCAAGGTGGGATTAAACAAGGGCTCTGTAGAGCTGCAGCAGTGTAGAGCGATCTGCACCCCAGTTGGTGTTGCTCAGGCAGCGGAGGGCATTGAGGTGCTGTCAGCACTTCCGCTTAAGCTGACTAAGGTGAGGAAGCCAAGTCAATTGGGCTTTGAAAACCAGTCCTAAGAATTGATACCTCTCCACTACAGTGAGTGGATCATCGTTAAGGTAAAATTCTGGTTCCGGATGGCTCTCTGTAGGCGCTGCTCAGCAACACCAGTACTGGAGCAGACGTACGAAATGCAGAAGTCTTCTGCATACAGAGAAGGTGAGACAGATGGCCCTACAGCTGCTGCTAGACCGTTAATAGCCACTAAAAATGGAGATACACTCAATACAGAGCCCTGCAGGACCCCATACTCCTGGATATTGGGGGGAGGGGGGGGGGGGGGAGTACTATGGGGGCACCAACCTGGACACAAAAAGTATGGAGCGACAGGAAATTTGGATAAAAATCAGGACCGGGCCCTGGAAAGCCCACTCATACAATATGGCAAGGATATGATGTCGCCAGGTTGTGTCATGAGCTTTTTGTAAATCAAAAAAGACAGCAACAAGGTGTTGGCGTCTGGAAAACACTGTTCAGATGGCAGACTCGAGGGACACAATATTACCAGTGGTAGAGTGACTCTGGCAGAAACCACCGTGGCATGGAGCCAGTAGGCCTCGTGACTCCAGGACCAACAACCCCCAACTGCTGAAACACCATACGTTCTAGCAGCTTACAGAGAATGTTGGTGAGGCTGATAGCTATTCAAATCAAGGAAATGTTTACCAGGTTTGAGCATTGGAATGGCTGTGCTCTCCCGTCATTGCGATGGAAAGACTCCATCGCACCAGATCCGGTTGAAGATGACGAGGAGATGTCGCTTGTAGTTGGACAAGAGATGTTTAATCATCTGACTGTGAATCTGATCCGGCCCAGGAGCTGTGTTGGAACAATGTGCAAGGGCACTGAGGAGCTCCCACTTTGTAAATGGTGCAATACAGGGTTCACTGCGGTGTGTAGTGAACAAGAGGACTTTCCCTTCCATCCGCTGTTTGAGAGTGTGAAAGGCTAGGTGGTAATTCTCCAATGCAGAGTTTCGAGCATAGTGCTCAGTAAAGTGTTTGCATTGGTTGATAACACACCATTGAAGGTAATGCCAGGGACACCTGTTTGGGTCTGATACCCAAAAACACATCTGGTCTTCGTCCAGACTTGGGAAGGTGATGTATGGCACCCAATGGTCGAGACCCCAACACTCCTGTTTCTGTCTTTTTATAAGCTGGCAGATGCAGACATGGAGCCATTTAAAAGCTATTAGGTGCTCCGGAGATGGGTGCTGCTTATGCCACTGTAGAGGCAGCCTACATTCTTTAATGGTCTCAGCAATTTCTGACGACCACCTAGGTACTGTCTTTCACCGGGGGCACGCTAAGGAAAAAGGGATCGCATTTTCCTGCAAAGTGATAAATCAATGACTGAATAAGTGCCATGAACCACATTGAAATATGTGGGAGCGCCAGTATTTAGGAGGCAGAAATCGAGTTGAGACAGGAAATTTACAAACTCTCCACCTTGGTCAGTAAGCATGGAGCCACTCCACAAGGGGTTATGGGCATTAAAATCTCCCAAAAGTAGGAAAGGTTTAGGGAGTTCTTGAATCAGCGCAGTCAAGACATTCACGGGCACCATACCATCTGGAGGAAGATATACGTTGCAGACAGTTATTTCCTGGGTCACCCTTGTCCTGACAGTCACAGCTTCAAGAGGAATGTGAAGGAGCACAGGTTCACTGCATACTGAGTTCAGGAGACAGACGCAAACTCCAGCTGACACACTATTATATTTGCTACAGTTCTCGTAATATACCCTATAGCCATGGAGGGCAGGGGTCTGCATTTTGGGAACCAGGTTTCCTGGAGGCCAATGCAGAAAGCAGGTCTGAAGCTTAACAGTTGCCGTAGCTCAGCCAGGTGGTGGAAAAAACTGCAGCAATTCCACTGGAGATGACGTTATCATGGGGCAGGGAAGCCATGAAATGGTCACCTGCTGCCACCGACTTAGTTTCTGCGCGGTCTAAATCCATTGTCTGAGGGCCACAAAGACCTAGGTCCTCAGTGGACACCACAATCTCCACCTCATCCTTAGATGCAGAGCTTGTAGGTTGCGGTGGTGTGGCAATTGCCACTGCAATTTCCATGTTCTTGGGGGTCTTCTTTTCGGATTTCTCTCGCTGCTCCTTGGATATTTCTGGCTGGAAGGGCTTCTTTGATTCAGTCCCCAGGACTGAGGAGGATCATGAAGCTATGACTAGCTGCTTTTGGACATAATGAGATTTTCACTTTGCAGCGGAGTGTGCGCTGATATGAAACTTCCTGGAAGATTAAAACTGTGTGCCGGACCGAGACTCGAACTCGGGACCTTTGCCTTTCGCGGGCAAGTGCTCTACCAACTGAGCTACCCAAGCATGACTCACGCCCCGTCCTCACAGCTCCACTTCTACCAGCACCTCGTCTCCTACCTTCCAAACTTTACAGAAGCTCTCCTCCGAACCTTGCAGAACTATCACTCCTGAAAGAAAGGATATTGCAGAGACATGGCTTAGCCACAGCCTGGGGGATGTTTCCAGAATGAGATTTTCACTCTGCAGCGGAGTGTCTGCTGATATGAAACTTCCTGGCAGATTAAAACTGTGTGCCGGACCGAGACTTGAACTCGGGACCTTTGCATTTCGCGGGTGAGTGCTCTACTAACTGAGCTACCCAAGCACGACTCACGCCCCGTCCTCACAGCTCCACTTCTACCAGTACCTCGTCTCCTACCTTCCAAACTTTACAGAAGCTCTCCTGCGAACCTTGCAGAACTAACACTCCTGAAAGAAAGGATATTGTGGAGACATGGCTTAGCCACAGCCTGGGGGATGTTTCCAGAATGAGATTTTCACTCTGCAGCAGAGTGTGCGCTGATATGAAACTTCCTGGCAGAGCTTCTGTAAAGTTTGGAAGGTAGGAGACGAGGTACTGGTAGAAGTGGAGCTGTGAGGACGGGGCGTGAGTCGTGCTTGGGTGGCTCAGTTGGTAGAGCACTTGCCCGCAAAAGGCAAAGGTCCCGAGTTCGAGTCTCGGTCCGGCACACAGTTTTAATCTGCTTTTGGACACTTCAGCCACTGGCGGGTGTCATCTTTCCCACTAGTAGAAACCTGGGAATGGAGGGAACCAAGGGACTCCTTCCTAGCGAGCGGAGCCGTAGAAGACTTATGCTTCTCCAGCTGAGAAGTGAGGACTAATGTCCCTGATTGTTGGGAGGGCAGTGCTCCTAAGGTAGGTGGTGCAGGAGCAACTGGGACGGAAGTGCCCCCACCATCAAGGGGGCAGGTGCAGTCTTACGGCTCTTGAGAGCCGACTGGAACTGACTGAACAGATGAGGCTAGAACCATTCTCATAGCGGCGGCATAAGAAGATGTCAGAGGTACATGATGTATGTGGTCAAATTTCCTCTTAGCCTCAGTGTAGGCCAGTCAGTCCAGGGTCTTGTATTCCATGAGTTTCCATTCCTTCTGGAGAATTCGGCAGTCTGGTGAGCAAGGGGAATGATGCTATCTACAGTTGACAGAGATGGGAGGTGGGGCACATGAAGTAGTGGAATGCCATGGATGTCCACACCCGCGACATGTGACACAGGAAGTAAGCAGGAAGACATATGCCCAAACTTCCAGCACTTAAACCACATTGGGGGGAGGGCTATATGGCTTTACGTCACAGCAGTAGACCATCACCTTGATCTTCTCAAGTAATGTGTCACCCTCAAAGGCCAAGAGGAAGGCACTGGTGGTTACCTGATTATCCTTTGGACCCCTATGTACGTCCCAGATGAAATGAACTCTTCGTCGCTCTAAGTTGGCATGCAACTCATCGTCAGACTGCAAAAGAAGATCCCTATGAAATATAATACCCTGGGCCATATTTAAGCTCCTATGGGACGTGATGGAAACAAAAACATCCCCCAGCTTGTCACAGGCGAGTAGTGCCCGTGACTGGGCAGATAATGCTATTCTTTTCAAGTCTGACCTTGATCGCATTTTGGACAATCCCTCTGCCTCCTCAAACGTGTCCTCTGAATGCTCCACAAAAAACTGAGACTTTGTCGACATGAAGGATGCCCCACTAGCTCTTGTACATATGGGGTACTGCGGGGAGTAAGATTTGCTGCCATCCTTAGCCTGGTGTTCCTCCCATGGTGTGGCCAGGGAAGGGAATGATTTGGGGGGTAGTACTTCTTCGCATTCTAGTTAGACCTTGACTGCTTGGAGACTGCTGGTGTTGGGCCACTAGCAAGAGATGACGTAGTACGCTTCCTTACGTGTCATCCACCCTGATGCCACCCACTCCAACCAGGGGACCTCCCCACGGGTGTCACCTAGCTGTAGCAAAGGCCACCTGGCAGGATGGCCATTGCCAGGAGTTCCAATTCCCCAGGGTGACAGGCATCTAATTCTTGGCATACATGGAGAGTTAGCAGTGCAGGCATCAGCAGAGTAATCCCTGTGTAGTCAGGGGGCTACAACCAACAGGGTACATGGCAGCCCCACCACAATGGACTGGCTACCATGCTGGATATCAGGTGCAAACAAGCAAACAAGTCCATTATTATCAGCAGCACAGAAAATGATACTGCACAGTGGATGGAGGACAGGAAAATTTAGAAGAATGGAGGTCAAACCCAACAGGGGACCATCACATAAAGGCTGAAACATGTGAGACTCCTTTAAGTCGCCTCCTACGACAGGCAGGAGTACCTTGGGCCTATTCTAAACCTGGACCCGCAGGGTGGGTAATTGATACATTTTCAGGGAAATGTAGATGATGTAATAGTAGTATAACGCAAAGAAAAATCAATATGCAAACTTGTGCGAGGATCTGATCACTCAGGTGGTAACATACAGTGGTCATCAATTGTAAAAAGTGGGTAAATGCCCGGTTTATAAGGAAGGCAGAAGTTAAGTTTTATTCCTGTAGACAAATGGGGTTTAACTACCTTCCCACCAAACTTATTAAGTTATTGAGTCAATGCACTCTAAACCAGCACTGGTAGCTCTAATTTAATTATTCATATGACACATTTAAGTTTGTGTCTGTGTATGCGCGGATGGATATGTGTGTGTGCGAGTGTATACCTGTCCTTTTTTTCCCTCTAAGGTAAGTCTTTCCGCTCCGGGGATTGGAATGACTCCTTACCCTCTCCCTTAAAACACACATCCTTTCGTCTTTCCCTCTCCTTCCCTCTTTCGTGATGAAGCAACCGTTTGTTGCGAAAGCTTGAATTTTGTGTGTGTGTTTGTGTTTGTTTGTGTGTCTATCGACCTGCCAGCGCTTTTGTTTGGTAAGTCTCATCATCTTTGTTTTTAGATATATTGTATTAGTTAAGTTATGCAAAGGAAACAAATGAGGGAGTAAATTATTTTCACCTAGCGCTGCTATAGAGAAACAAGATAATCTCTGACAGGATGCAAATACGAATGTCCAGTACACAGTGTAACACATACCAATTTATAAGGCAAATAGTTTTAAGGGCATGTCACTCGGTGGCGTGAACACTAAAATTTGTAAACACTTATACACATCTGAATATTATCTTAGAAGTAACAATTTTATTCATAATGTAAGAATTACGAATCTAGATTCATTCTTACCAGTAGTTAACACATTATTTAACTACCTATTCTACTGTGGATAAAAGAATCTGAAAATAAATACTAATTCAACTCACAGTGATAAACTGTCTTCACAGTAATAAGAGAGGAATGAATAATTCAGCTAATTTAAGAAAAAGGATTGGAGTCAGTTTAAGTAGAAAAACACGTTTACACAGACATGAGATTTTGTAATGCATAACTACAAAAAGTAAAAGGGTCATGGAAATAAGTACACTATGGAAAAACCTTTATTAACATGCTAGTATCTAAAAGACAGTTTCAGCTAACACAACGCTGATGTGACTGAAATACTGAAACAAGCATCATGGACAGCAATGGTGTAACTTACGCTCAACAGTATAATTAAAATGACAGTTATTATTCAAAGTAAAATTGTTAAGAAATATCAACACCAATGGCCATCACAAACACTATGACATAATCTTTGGTTATAAGGCTTAATCAAAGTCCTTTTTGTTATGGTTGTAGTATGAAAGACTACATCGTCATGTAACTTAAGTACAGTGGAGTATACTCATAAATTGAAATGAAGATGCTTGAGTCTCCAATGAAAATTGTTATTACTACACACCCCACTAGCAGCAGGAGTTGAATTGTTGTATTAAAAATGCTATGTTTATTATTTGTTTTTCAAGTTCTACAATTGAGTCCAGTCACGGTGCTCCAGTGCTGTGCCAACAACATGGCAGCGGGTATACTGTGTGCTATTGGAGTCCAAGCAACAGCCAGCAGCCAACCTGGAAGCCATTGTCCACACCTACATATTGATTATTAAAATGTGTTGGTAATAAAATGAGATGATGAATTTGTACTCAATATTGCATCCGATAGCAAGCTGTGATGAATTTTAGTCTGAGCAATCTACAGCTGAACTATGGTATCAACAGCTTTCAACTCAGATAAGGGTTTACAGAACCTAATGATCAATACTACAGGTTTATTGCAGTCAACTTCAATCCTCAGTGACGGGCTGTGAAGGCCCAAGGGAAGTCTATTGGCCACTGTGTCATCCTCTGTCTCGTTGCATCATGCAGACGCTATATGTATGGGTGTGTGATCAGTGAACCACTCTCCAGGGCATTTTGCAGATTTTCCAGATTGTGGAGCCACTACTAGTTGGTCAAGTAGCTCCTACTTGGCATCACAGGCTGGTTGAAGCCTGTGGCAGTCTCCCACGAAGGGCAAATCCTTGTTAGTACTGGAAATGGAACCGTGGTCCTCCATATGAGACCCATCTATGTTGACCACTCAGCTATGGAGGCAGACACCTCAGTTACAAAGACTGATGTGAAATTGTGTAAGCACACTTACGATTCTTGGTGGGCATGTTATCACTGACTGGGTTTCGTACTTGGTTCAAATATTGAACATTAACCTATATTAAAAGAGTTTGTAGTGTGAAAGTTAATGGACACAGTAATTTAAAAGCATCTGTGCTCTAGAAAGGCTTGTCAGAAGAAATTATCATTATAAATGTACAACCTCATAAAAGAAACAATTGCAACTAGAAATTAATGAACTGTTTGAACATCAATTTTTCACAAGATTGCAAACTTCTTACTTGCAAATGGATTCATTATTCTATGTCCGTAATATTCCTTGTTCTACTTTTTTAGTGGAAAGGGTCCGCTACTGAACAACTGGACTAAGTAGACAGAGAATTAATTGCCTGAAGATTAATATGGGTTCATTTTCTTCCTGGTTAGACTATGATTGCAGACCCGCAGCATGGCAACATACAGTGATGATATGAACTATATAAGAAATAAAAAGTCCTTATCCCTTAAAGAGTTTCATCATAGGAAGCTTGCAGTTGATATCAGGAGTGAGCTGGAACAGCATAAAATGTGGCGGCAGCAGCAGCACTTGAGGAAGGAGGTTCTGCACCTGGCACAGCGGGAAGGCTGTTGGTACAAAACAAGTGGCACAGCTGGTTGTGGTGCTGAGAAAGGATCGTACTGCCAACATCGGGGATCGTCTTTGGCATCTAGACTAGCTAGTGGCAGAATGTGTCAGTTGGCTGGTGGCAGAATGTCTGCACTCAAACTGTATTGTACTGGCTGTTTCAGGTCTGGTGTGGGTATTACTCAACTTCTGGAATCGGCAAAGCAACTGCAGTGGTGTCCATGGTTACTGGCTTTGAAGGAATTTTGCTAGGCTTTTTCAACTGATGAGTGTGGTTCTGTAGGCACAAAGGAAGAGAGAATGGACTTCCCCCTCTTTTCTTCATCTGTGATTTGAATGTGCAGACAAACTCCTCTGGCTCGCTGTTTGGCTGCAGATGTAAAAGTGAAGCCATAAGAGGTTTTATTCTGTTTTTACTGTAAAAGCTTTGAATTGAAACCAACAAGGATTGTTGGCTGTTTACAGCTATGATCATGTGTGGTAGTCCTTCAATTGCCAATATTTTTGACACTGCCTGCTGATTGGATCCTGTAACAGTGGACTACATATTTATTGTGTATGTGGAGTTTTTGAGAAAGTGTCCACTGCCAATACTACATTGACTTTAAGGAGCCCATGAAATCTAAGTGAATGCAGTTTCAATTTCAGGGCTGTCTTGGGGTAGATCACACAGAATTTGTCATGGAGAGTGGGGGGGGGGGGGGGGGGGGGCTGCCTGCTACTCTGCACATCTGAATGATAGGTTTTCAGCATTTCCAGAGTTGGCCTCTGTAGAGTAGCAATGAAAATGGTTTGGGCCAAATGGCTTGAAGAATAACCATGTAATTTTCCTCTCTTTTTTTATGAGTAACGTTCTGTCAACTGCCACAAGCATGTGACACATCACCAAATAAGACCTGATGCCTTTTCAGGCAACAGGCTACATGTTCTGTGCATAGCGAGCTATTTGTTTGAGAATGTCAGTCTTCGATGGCCATAGCTAGGTGTTCCAATATGACTGTATATGTCTCAACTTCCCAGCATTTGAATATCCATTTTGGGTGGTTGGTTTGTGGGGGATGAAGGGACCAGACTACAAAGGCCATCGGTCCCTTATTCCACGACCATGAAACACCCACAAGGAAGAAAAACAAGCAACGGAGATGACAATGGACGACACAGAACAAGAAAGACATAGACAAAGATCAGAAAAGGGGAATTAAAAGCACACAGAGTGTTACAATGGTTGGCCAACCATGGAAACGAGAAAATGGAAAAGCCAATCACCAAGAGACACACTAAAAACCCCAATCTAAAACCACAGGCCAAAGGCCAGACTCAACACAAAAAAAGAGACAAACCGTCAGATCGAGCAATAAAAGCCCCTTTCGTGAATAAAACTCAAAACTAAGCCTACTATTGCAGCATCATCCGTTACAAGTGCAGGGAGTGTATCAGGCACCGCAAACATCTGCCTGAGTGCAGTTAAAAGTGGACAGGCCAACAAGATGTGGACCACTGTCAACGCTGATCCACAGCGACATAGAGGTGGGTTCTCGCGGTGCAATAAATGACTGTGCGTCAGGCAGGTGCGGCCAATTCGTAGCTGGCAGAGAACAACTGAATCCTTGTGAGAGGCTCGCAAGGAGGAGCACCACACACCTGTAGTCTCCTTGATGACCCGAAGTTTGTTGGGGGAAGGCAGGGAGTGCCATTCATTACCCCAAGTACCAAGGACTTTTTGCCGCAGTACTGACTGAAGTTCACATTCCAGAAGACCAATCTCCAGGGCCAGTTCACCAGTAGCCTGTTTGCCCAGCTTGTCAACATGTTCATTACCCGGGATGCCGACATGACTCGGGGTCCACACAAAAATCACGGAGCAGCCGCAATGGGCAAGTGTATGGATGGAATCCGAGATAGCCACCACCAGATGAGAACGAGGAAAACAATGGTTAATAGCTCGTAAACCGCTCAGGGAGTCACTACAGATAACGAAGGACTCACCTGAGCAAGAGCAGATATACTCTGGGTGCAGGAGATGGTGACAAGCTCTGCAGTGAAAAGACTACAGCCATCCAGCATTGAGTGTTATTCAGATTGTTTCCCAAGAGTAAAAGCATAACCAACTCAACCAGCAACCATCGAACCATCGGTATAGACTACGGCACAGCCAGGAAATGCCCCAAGGATGGAATGAAAGGAGGGCCTCAGGAGGGACTGAATCCAGCTGAAGGCATGAGAGGGGCACGCACCACGGGGGTATATGTATATGGGCCTGGAAAAGTGGTGAGAGAGGGAAAAACTCAAGCCCTGAGAGAAGAGACCAGATGCTAACCGCAATCAGACACCCTGACTGGGACCGCCATGCGGGAGGATGGATGACTAAGGTGGTCAAAAGGAGACGGTAATTTGGATGTTCAGGCAATTTACAAACATGTGCAGCATAAGTGGTCATTGGTACCAGATCCGCAATGGAAGGACACCAGCCTCCACAACTATGCTGTTTACAGGGCTTGTGCAGAAAGCTCCAGTTGTGAGTCGGATCTCGCAGTGAAAGTATGGGGTCAAGCAACCGCAACATGGAAGGCGATGCCGAACCGTTAGCGAAGCTCCCATAATCGAGGCGGGTCTGAATCAATGCCTGATACAGTCTTAGAAGGGTAGACGATTGACACCCCACCTGGTGTGACTCAGCAATGTAGAGCATTAAGATGCCGCCAGCACTTTTATTTAAGCTGCCGAATATGAGGGAGACAAAATGGCTCTGAGCACTATGCGACTTAATGAGGGAGACAAGTCAACCAGGAATCAAAAAGCAATCCCAAACACCGATGCGTCTCCACCACAGTAAGAGGTTCGCTGTCAAGATAAAGCTGTGGCTCAGGGTGAACAGTGCGATGAAGGCAGAAATGCATTACACAATGCTTGGCGGCAGAAAACCGGAAACCGCGCGATATGGCCCGAGACTGTGCCTTGCGGATAGCGCCCTGCAGATGCCATTCAGCAACAGCAATTCCAGTGGAGCTGTAGAACAGGCAAAATTCATCGTCATACAAAGAAGCTGATACGGACGTTCACACAGCTGCAGCCAAGTCCATTGATAGCAACTAAAAGAGGCCGACACTCAAGACAGAGCCTTACAGGACCCCATTCTCCTGAACTCGGGAGGAACTATGGGAGGGACCAACTTGCACGCAGAAGGAACAAAGCGACAGAAAATTTTGAATAAAAATTGGGAGCAGGCCCCTAACAGCCCACCCATGAAACGTGGTGAGGATGTGATGTCACCATGTTGTATTGTATGCCTTCCGCATGTCAAAAAAGACGGCAACCAGATGCTGACAGCAGGCAAAGGCCGTACAGATGGTAGACTCCAGGTAGACCAAATTATCGATGGCACAGTGGCCCTTACCGAACCCACCCTAAGACAGAGCCAGAAGGCCCCGAGACTTAAGTAGCCAACTCAACTTCCAGCTCACCATCATGCGTCGAGCGACTTGCACTGAATGTTGGTAAGGCTAATGGGGTGGTAACTGTCCCCTCCAGTGGGTTCTTGCCAAGTTTCAACACTGGTGTGATGATGCTTTCCCACCATTGTGATGGGAACTCATCCTCAACCCAGATATGCTTGAAAAGGTCTAGGTGTCATTGGCAGTCCACTGAGAGATGTTTGAGCATCTGACAGTGGATGTGATCCGGCCCGGGAGCCACATCAGGGCAAGCGGCTAGGGCACTTTGGAATTCCCAGTCACTGAATGGAGCATTGTACGATTCAGGGTGGCGCATGTCAAATGAAAGGCTCCGACATTCCAACCCCTCTTTCAGGGAGCTGGAAGGCCAGCGGGTAATTCGTAGAAGCAGAACTCTGAGCATAATCCTCTGGTAAGAGTTCTGCAATCATGTCTGATTCAGTACAGACTGCTCCATTCAGGGAAAGCCCAGGTATGCTGACGGGGGTCTGATATCCATAGAGTCACTTACGACGTTGGAGGGCCTGCCTGCGATCTCTAATTGCCTAAGCAATCTCAGGTGACCAAGGCACAATCCTCCACCCAGGGGACCCAAAAGAACAGGGAATTGCAGGTTCCGCTGCAGAAACGATGCCGGTGGTTATCAAGTGAACCACCACATCAATAGCATCATGAGAAAGAGGCTCAATAGTGGCAATGGAGGCGAACAAGTCCCAGTCAGAATTATTCAAAGCCCATCTGGGGAGGCACCCAAAAGAGTGACACTGAGGCAGTGACAGAAAGATCGGAAAGTGGTCACTACCACACAAGTCGTCATGCACACTGCATTGGACAAATGGGAGAAGGCCAGGGCTGCAGACCGAAAGGCTGATGGCGGAGTACGTGCCATGCGCCACACTGAAATGTGTGGAGGCACCATTATTTAAGAGGGAATGGTTGAGCTGTGTCAGACTTGCTCAACAACGGTGCCTCAACCTGTTGCCACCAATCCACCTCACAAAAGGTTATGAGTGTTAAAGTCGCCTAGTCACAGAGAAGGTGGTGTCAGTTGGGCTATCAGCGCAGCCAATACATGCTGTGGGACATCACCATCTGGTGGAAGAAAGATACTGCAGACAGTAACAGCCTGTGACATCCACACCCTAACAGCGACAGCCTCTAAAGGTGTTTGAAGAGGTGCACACTCGCTGTAAAGAGAGACGCAGACTCCTTCGGATATCCTCGCATAATATGCTTGATTCTTATAATAACCCCGATAGCCATGAAGGGCAGGGGTTCGCATTGCCAGAAACGAAGTTTCCTGGAGAGCAATGCAGAAGAATGGGTGGAGGCTGAGAAGTTGTCGGAGCTCAGCACGGTGGTGGAACAAACAGCCACAATTCCACAGGAGGATAAGATGATCGGGAGGCTGGGAAGGCACTGAACAGCTTACGCCTCAGGGTCACCTGCTGCCACCGACTGATTTCCTGAAGAGCGATAACATCATGTCTGAGGGTCTGGCGAGATCCAGGTCCTCAGCGGATGCCAGAATCTCCACCTCATCCTCAGATGCAGAGCTTGTAGGTAGCGGTGGGTTTGGTGCCACTGCAAGTTCCTTAGTCTTAGGGGTCTTCTTTGTGGACTTTTCTTGTGGCTCCTTGGGTTTCACAGGCTGGGAGGGCTTCACTGAGTCAGTCTCCGGGACTGAGGAGGATCATGAAGCCCTACGACCATATGCTTGTGGGCACTTCAGCCACTGGCGGGCGTAATCTTTCCCACTGGTGGAAACCTGGGATGGGAGGGACCCAAGGGCCCCTTCCGAGCCAGAGGAGCCAAAGAAGTTGGACGCTTTATCTGGCTTAGATGTGGGGACGGGCATCTGTGATGGTTGGGGGGAGGTGTTGCTCCCAAAGTAGGTGGTGCAGGAGCAACAGTGGGGAGGGGGGGGGGGGGGGAGAATTGCCCCCCCACTATCAAGGGGGAGGTGTAGTCTTCCAGCTCTGAGAGGTGAGTAGGGTAGGTGGAGATAATGGGGCTAGAACAGTTGAAGCGGCGGCCTAAGAGGTGGTCATACGAACAGGATGGAGGCACTCAAACTTCCGCTTAGCCTCAGTGTACGTCAATCGGTCCAGGGTCTTATATTCTATGATTTTCCTCTCTTTCTGTAAAATCCTGTAGACTGGCAAGCAAGGTGAATGATGTTCTCCACAGCTGACATAGATGGGAGGCGGGGCACATGGAGTATTGGGATGTGATGGGCATCCACAATCTCAACATGTGAGTCTGGAAGTACAGCATGAAGACATATGGCCGAACTTCCAGCACCACATCGGGGGAGGGATACAGGGCTTGACGTCGCAGTGGTAGACCATCATCTTGACCTTATCAGGCAATGTATCACACTCGATGGCCAAGATGAAAGCACCGGTGGCAACCTGATTATCCCTCGGACCCTGATGAACATGCCGGATGAAATGAACACCTCGCCACTCTAAAATGGCTCATCATCAGACTGCAAGAGAAGGTCCCTGTGGAATATAATACTCTGGACCATATTTAATCTTGTATGGGGATTGATGGTAACAGAAACATCCCCCAACTTGTCACAAGCAAGTAATGCCCGTGACTGTGCACAGGGTGCTGTTTTTATCAAAACTGACCCAGAGCGCATTTTAGACAAGCCCTCCACCTCCACAAACTTGTCCTCTAAATGCTCTACTATGAAACTGAGGCTTCATCATCAGCTCTTGTACATACTAAGTACTGGGACGAATAAGCTTCACTGCCAACCTTAGCCTTTCGTTCCTCCCATGGTGTGGCCAGGGAGGGGACTGATTTGGGGTCATACTGCTGAGCACTGAATTGAGCCCTTGAATGCTTAGAGACTGCTGGTGGTTGGCCACAAGCAAGAGAAGACGTGCCACACTTTATTGCGTGTCATCCTCCTTGATGCCACCCACTCCGACCAAGGGCCCTCCCCATAAGCGCCACCTAGCCGCAGCAAGGGCCATCTGACAGGATGATCATTGTTGGGAATCTTGATGCCCCAGGGAGATAGGCATCTATGCCTTGGCATATGTGAGGAGTTAACAGTGCAGGTGTCAGCAGAGCGATCCCTGTGTTGTCAGGGGTCTACAACCAACAGGGTACATGGCGGCCCCACTGCAATGGACTGGCTACCATGCTGGTTATCAGGCACAAAGAAGTCCATGGTCGTCGTCGGTGCAGAAAGCGACACTGCATAGTGCATGGCGGAAACCGCACCGAGGAATGTATCCTCGCCCAAGAGATGGAGAATGCGTGGGACTGCAATGCGACGACGAGAAAGGGGGCTAAAGATCTCAACGCACTATGGACACGATGCACCATGTGAGGCGTGCTTCCCCAATTGGCCCACTCTTGAGGAAAATTTGGAAATATGGAGGTCAAACCCTACAGGGGACCATCACATAAAGGCTGAAATGTATGAGACTCCTTTTAGCCCCTCTTACGACAGGCTGGAATACCGTGAGCCTATTCTAACCCCCGGACCCGCTGGGGGTAATATCCATTTTGAAACGTGATGTTATTCACATAAAACTCCAGGTCTGGTTCCATAGGAAGTTGTGATATGTACATGCATATGCGTGTTGAACTGTCAGTTTGTAATGAACCCCACAGTGAGTCTCACTTAGAAACAGGGACCCTCTCTGACCAATTTTCTGAGGAAGCCCCAATCTGGAGGCAAGAAGGGCAAACAGTGGCTTTAAAGTCCATGACCCAATGAAATTTGGTCTCAGGTAGGTAGATACAGAATTCTTAATGGCATATGCAATAACCAGAACTTCATTTCTAATTTTGAAATAATTGAACTGTGTTCCTGTTGAAGTTTTGGAAGTGAGAATGCAATCAGTTGTTCTGATGTGTTGGCATTTCTGTGTGCCAACAAGTTGGAATGAATTTTGTTAGGTGTTGCAATGACTTAAATGCTTTCTTTACTGTTCTGAATGTAGCAATCTTTGGCCAACTCAAAGGGATCCCAGTTTGTCAAAGCCACTCTAAGGTGCAGGATTACTGCTGCCAGAGGAATAAATTTGGAACAGTAAGCTGGTTAGCAATTGCAGTCACATGATGTTGCTTTGGCTTAATGCCCTGTTTCAACCACATGTGGCCTGATTATTGAACCTTTACCTAAAGAATTTGGGTTTCTGGAAACTGCATTTCAGAGCAACTTGTTTTAGTTTTGAAAATCTCTTCGGGTTTGCTGCCAGATCCTAAAATCAACTTGACTTGATATTTCGGCGATCCAACTGTTCGCCATCTTCAGGAAAATGCTGCTTCTGCTGATGAGTCCCGCTGAGAACTGATGCCAGGCTGCAAATCCATGTCCTATATAAGCCACCGTTCAGTAGTTTTGTGAATAACATCGTTAGATTCACAATGTGCTCCTGCCTGTTGGTACCCTTTACTAAGATTTCATCTACATAATTTATGCACGACAGATTTGATTGCATGGGTTGCTCTCGATTCACTGGAAAATCTTAAGTCTGTTGATTACACAAAATGATAAGCACTTGCAGTGATACAGGTGGAATGGCGTGTTTATCACCATTACTTTTGTGAGATCTAATAAAGCAGTATCTGGAAAAAGCTAGCCAAATCAGTTTTTCAGAAACAGTCTCCTCCAACTAATATAGGGAGTAATTCTTAGAGCCACCAAGTGAGGGTGGAGTGACAAGAGATTGTACATAGACCGTTTTCTTCAAATCGCCCCACTGGCAAACAGTTCCCATTGATTTTCAAACTACCACGAGTGTTGCCCATGGCTTGATGAGATGGGTTCAATTACACTGAACCCCTACAATTCATCCAATTTTTGTTTAACTGCTGATCTTAATGTGAACAGTACTGGATGTTCGCGATAGAACTATAGCTCAGCCCTGTGGTTCAATATTATATAAACCTATACACTGCCTTATATACTAACACTGGAGAAAATATTTCCTGCATATTCATAGCAGAGATCACCCAATTCTTGAAGAGACACTTAGTCAAAAACTATAATTGATTCAATCTTCAATGACAAATCTGAAGAGGTTGAAAATGTGCAGTCTGAAGACATTCTCAGGAGTGGTACTGTCAACAATGATGAGCATGATACAGCACTTGACTTATTGGCAGATCACATCGATAATGAACTACAGCCAGTTTTCCTCTTGAGATGGAGCTGACACACTTCATTTGCTTTGGTATTCCTTCCACCTACACAAACGCTTGATGGGCTTTACTATGACAGATGTGGCTCTCCTTGTGGCAGAATGTACACACCACATATCTGTGCAGGAAACAGCTGTGGTCATGCTTACTGAAACACTCCAGTTGGGACCATAGCAAGCTGGTAAAATCCATCTGTTGCTTTTCCAAGTGGTATTTGGTCTTATAAAATCTTTGTCAGACAAATGGTGTCATATGAGGGTCAGGAGAGGAGGATGGTGCTGGAGCCACTGCAGCAACAGAGGCACTCTCTGGCAGTCGTTCTCAACTACAGAGTGGCCATCACAACCCAGTTGTGAGTTATGGTGAAGGTCATGCAATCTTACTCCTCCACACCTGCTATAGACTGGATCTTAGTATCAAACTACTGGACAGTCAGCTCATAATAAATGGGCTATCAATATCCCTCTGCAAATCCCATATAGCAGTTTTTATTCATAAAATGCTTAGCTATGCAAATGAAGTGGGTGGCCATATGTCATCGACAGTGAAATTCCCAATATTAACCATACCTAATGCACTGTGCCTGTGACTTCCCCTCTTTTCCTTTTCTGCTTTCTCTCCTCTTGCACCTCTCTCCTTTCTGTTTCTTTTCTCCTCTTCCTTCTTCCTTCGTCGTACCGCGGCTATACCTCAGGGTTTTCAACACAAAAAAAGGGAGGGAGAAAGGGGGCACATGTGTGTGGTTGATCGCGATGACTTAGTGCTATGTGTGCATGTCACCCTTATCTCCATTTTGAGGAGATTGATGACTGAAGCAGAAACATTCCTCTAAAAGAAAAAGGTAATTGCTCTCTTTTTGAAAAAAAAAGGTAAATAGAAGTGCAGACTACAATGTTTATTGTTCTACCAAACTGAAGGGACACAACACAGTTTGTAAAGTTTTAACTTCAGATGAAGTTTATTGATTCCAAGGATCTGAAACAAAACTCATCTGCTCCAAATGTCATTCACAATGAGAGTAGTTAGTTTTAGTTAGTTTTCTGGTGTGTGTGTGTAGTGGAAATGATTGAAATGATCATTTCAGTAATTCTACCACAATCTGTTTATGGGTTGCTAAGCAACGTATCAACTAGCTGACTATTCCATGATTAATATCTGTTGTATTCAAACAGTAAATCAACTCACACTTGCTTTAAGCATCAAGGACACTTACTACCCCTTCTCATAATTCTTTGATAATTATTATTAAGTTAAAGTCAATAAATCACAGTCAGTGTCACTTAATCCTTCACATGATTATAACGTGCGATAGCCTACTGCGTATCTCAAACTTCGCGCCGATATTTCAAAGTCTGTGTGCAATATGTTTGTAACAAAGTTTGGGCGGGGTTCCCTAGAGTATTTTCTAAACAAGTTCCAGATTGTGAATTATCAGTTCTATGTCCAGCCATAAAACTTACAGAGAACCCACACTCGATTACGACTTGTCCACACACTCATGCAACTAAGAAGGTACATCTTTCTCAAAGAGAAAAAATATCACCCATAGAGCAGCACTGCAATCTGCTATGTCAAAACACATTTATATCCATCTCATAAAGACTCATTACCTATTGATCCTAAAACATATTGTACTTAATTCTTTACTCCATAAATAACTAACAAAATTTAGAAATGATTTACATGTATACTGTGTTAATCACTCAGCAAATACTTCACAACAAAAAAAATCTTGACTTGAGATGACGTCATGGATCACTACCTGTTTTGACTCTCCTACTCTCATGTAACACAAGGTATATCTGACTGTAATGGACATCCCCACAAGATTATTTCTTAAAGATTTCGAGGGCTACACGGATGATTACCCATGTAATGCTACATGCCCACATTAGACATTTCCATCTGAGGCTAGAATAAATGATAAACATTCTCCATGCACTGGCCCATGCTTTGTGTGATACACATCCAACCACAATGCTCACAAAAATGGGTAGGTAGGTAGTATCTACTGGAAATTGCTAAACTTTCCCAAAATAACTGGGACAATTTCATTGAAACAAGATTTATTGCAGCCATGAAAATGGTACAAATTGTTTTACAGTAAGAATTCTAACAGGCATAGAATTTTTCCCCAAATTCTCTAATTGTTTGGAAATGTTCTCATAAAATTTCAACAGGGGCTCTAGTGGTACATTGAGAACATGCTAGATGCAAGTTTCCAAATCATCCACCACAAATGATTTGGTCTGACAACTTCTTTACTAGACCCATACTACAAGAAGAAATTGCACAATGCAATATCAGGGCTTCGTGCTGGCCATTCATGAGGACTGTGGCAACCAAATCAAAGTGCTGGAAATGGATCATTGAATCATTTGCACACACTGATTATGAAATGTGGCAGCAAACCATCTTGCACAAAGAGGAGGGCATTTATACTGTAATATGTGGACACAATCAACCAAACCTGGTTTTCCAACATGGCAAGGTACTGGTCTGAGTTTATTGTCTTCTGAAGAAGGAACAGTCAGCTAAGTTGTTTTGAAATCATATTGCACCACATCCCTACCTTGGGGCGATTTTGCATTTTTTCTATGGTGGCATGTAGAAAATATTCTGCCTAGTGATGAAAATTACGTCCATTTGCAAATCCTGTGATGTAAAACACAGCTTCATCATCCCATATTTTGTGTGCCTGGCACGACTTCTTTGTATTCCACCACATACCACCATCTTCTGCAGATAGTTCCTGGCAGTAATGTGGCTTCCACTAGTGGAATGTCATCTCCTTTTTAATGACATTTTACATCATGCACTGTATTAGACCACTTTCACAGGCTGCCCAGCATGTTAATTTTTTTGCGGTTTTAGTTGACTATCGCACACTGATCATACATTTCTTCTGAAGTAGATGTACTGGGATGACCACTTCTTACATCATCCAGCATGGAGCCCACAATCATCAGTTTTGTATGGCAGTTACAATCCTTAGATGCAAAGCATCCTGAGGCCCACATACTGTCTACCACCAACTCTGTACCAGCATCACGGAACACTACATTTCATACTTCTCTTCATAAAGATCAATTTCTTCTACTAAAAAGAAAGAAACATAATTGTTTTTAAACAAATTTATTAATATTTAATAAATTTATTAGATGTCTACAATTGGCACCCAGTTTCTGTCAACTGTGCATACTGAGCATTGGTGTGGTCTCAATTACATTATATGCAGTCTTTAACCACAGTAGTATCTACTTGTCAGTCACCAAATTACACAAAACATAGTAACACTGCATTAAACTCTACAGCACTTTCAACAGCAACTAACACACTGTTCTTAGAAGCGGTAGAAATGCCTCCCCATACATGGTGACAGTTCCTATCAATAAATGAGTGTTTTATAGAATCAAAACTCTCAGCTCCACAATGAATCAGCAATTAGCTGCCCTAATGGAGTTTCTTTGAACCAATATACACTCTCTACTGAAACAAAAACTGTGATTAAGATGAATACTAATTGCTACTTACCATGAACACCAAATGAACCAACACTTCAAAATTCCTGTTTTTCAGGTATCTGCTTTGTGCAACACTCATCTGCTCCCAAAACATGAAACATTAACATTTTCATGACAAATATGTCAATTGTCAAATCTGATGAAAATATGATTTCTGAAATGAAGATACTTATTAATAGAGGTTAAAATAGCTGATCAAGCGTATGCAGGTAGCAAAATTACCCTCCCGACCTGGTACAGAAGCAAATAACCAGAGCCACTTCCTCATCCTCTCAAACCCAGAACCTCCCACAGAATAACCACAAAAGTGCCCCACTTGTGACAGGATACTTTCCGGGACTGGATCAGACTCTGAATGTGGCTCTCCAGCAGGGATACGACTTCCTCAAATCCTGCCCTGAAATGAGATCCATCCTTCATGAAATCCTCCCCACTCCACCAAGAGTGTCTTTCCGCCGTCCACCTAACCTTCGTAACCTCTTAGTTCATCCCTATGAAATCCCCAAACCACCTTCCCTACCCTCTGGCTCCTACCCTTGTAACCGCCCCCGGTGTAAAACCTGTCCCATGCGCCCTCCCACCACCACCTACTCCAGTCCTGTAACCCGGAAGGTGTACACGATCAAAGGCAGAGCCACGTGTGAAAGCACCCACGTGATCTACCAACTGACCTGCCTACACTGTGACGCATTCTATGTGGGACTGACCAGCAACAAGCTGTCCATTCGCATGAATGGACACAGGCAGACAGTGTTTGTTGGTAATGAGGATCACCCCGTGGCTAAACATGCCTTGGTGCACAGCCAGCACATCTTGGCACAGTGTTACACTATCCTGGTTATCTGGATACTTCCCACTAACACCAACCTATCCGAACTCCGGAGATGGGAACTTGCTCTTCAATATATCCTCTCTTCCCGTTATCCACCAGGCCTCAATCTCCGCTAATTTCAAGTTGCCGCCACTCATACCTCACCTGTCATTCAACAACATCTTTGCCTCTGCACTTCCACCTCGACTGACATCTCTGCCCAAACTCTTTGCCTCTGTATATGTCTGCTTGTGTCTGTATATGTGTGGATGGATATGTGTGTGTGTGTGCGCGCGAGTGTATACCCGTCCCCTAAGGTAAGTCTATCCGCTCCTGGGATTGGAATGACTCCTTACCCTCTCCCTTAAAACCCACATCCTTTCGTCTTTCCCTCTCCTTCCCTCTTTCCTGACGAAGCAACCGCTGGTTGCGAAAGCTAGAATTTTGTGTGTATGTTTGTGTGTGTATCGACGTGCCAGCGCTTTCGTTTGGTAAGTCACATCACCTTTGTTTTTTATATATATATATATATATATATATATATATATATATATATATATATTATTTTAAACTGATTTTATTATGTCAGTTAGCTATGAATCAGTAGGTAACATATATTTAGAGGGCACTTTAAGTTTTAATAACTTTGTAGAACATTTTTGTTGCCTATAAATAATATAAATTTTGGTATAGTATTAGTTTACAGTTCTGAGTACTTAATTATTTCACTTGAAGAATGTACCACTTCGAAAAAATATGCACTTGACCTCTCAACCACTTTCTAAAATGTCTAAATTGCCGGGAAACTCATAATATAAGGTAAGGTGTCCCTAAGATATTTGACATTTGGATTCGGGGGAATAGCAAGAACTTGTTTGAACTCTATGTAGGATACATCCTGCTTGTCAGCTTTGAATACCTCTGTTGAGTCCCCAATAGATCACATACACATAATTTTATTTCCCCATTGTCTTCTACACTTCTCTGTGCAATTGCAGCATATCTATATGTAGTGGATTTCTTTCTTGCAGTTTGGAACTCAACTGAAATAAATGTTCCTGGCATGATTTGTTCCACAGCTGGTTCTGAACCTGTAACTTCTTGGGAATTGGGAGTCAACAGGACATCAGGATATGATTCCTCATCACTCATCTCAGAATCTGTGTAGATTAGTGAATATAAGTTGGGTGAAAGTGGAAAAACCTCCATTTTCTCTAAATATGATTTTAGGAAAGTTCTACCACATACTAGGTTACAGGTATTGTAACTATTGAAGTAATGCTTGCTGCGAATATCTTTTATTTTTTTAATAGCTTTCCAGCGTCCATCCAGAAGGTCTCTGTTTTCATCAATATGATCTTTTGTCAGAAGAAGAAAGTTTATTCCAGAAACAGATGATCTGGCACAGTCTAAAAATTCCTGTGCATTGCTGATGATGACTTTTCTTTGTTTAACTTTATTCCAAACAGCCCTTTTTGTTACAGCTCCAATGCCATCCACTGCACCTTTCCCATGTGATGTTGCAAAGAAAAACCATTCTCCATACACTCCAAAGTCTTCCATCATGTAGCAGAGGTTAGAAATGGTGAATTTGTTCTTAAATTGACCTCTGCAACTATCAGAAAAAAATTGTATTGAGGTCAAATTGGGAAGATCTTGTTTCAACTTACTTATTATTATCTTCAAACATGCATAAACTGAGTACTTGTCATGGCACAGTTCATCGCTCACAATTGCAAATGACTGTAGCCCTGTTTTTATCCAAACACAAATAGTGACCACTGTAATCTGTGTATGACTCCAGTGGGCACTTTGTATCTCATCTTGTGCCAGTGCTACACAGTTTTCTGCAAAATCTATGTGCAATATCACTTCATCATCACTAACTGATGCTTTCACAGTTTTGAAAGCTTCAGATTGCATCCTTTTGAGAAAGAAGTGCTCCTTGAATGTTTGTAGCTGAGACTGAAGTTGAGAGAGAGTTTCAGGAAGTGTTCCACTGGTAGTAGTCTGTTTAGGGTGACACTCATGTTCGGTCCATTTTCTCCAAGCTATTATGTCACACAAATCAAACTTTCCATCTATTAATGTGTGCATCTATTAATGTGTGCAAATTCATGATGCATTTCTTGCATTGACTTGTCATGCATATTTCACTTCCAACATCACAGCATACAAGATTCATAAGGTGAGTGTGAGTAGCAGGGAAAATAGCAATTTTTTTGCGAATAGCTTCAATTATGAAGTTGAAGATAGCATGATGTCCGCAGATGCAGGCATTTGAGATGTCAGAACAACATTTTTAGGCCGCAACTCTTACAATTTTGAAATCTTGATATCAATATCTGGATTGTCTTGCTTAAAAAGAAAAAATGCTTCCTTAACTGTCATATTCATGTGACGTTTCTGCAAGCTAACTCTTATCCCGGTTTCATGGCCTACAATACACCAGGTGTCTGCCTGCTGATTTCATAATTTGTGAAAAATTTTTGTATTTTGAGCAGGTTATTACCTGTAAGTTTATGAGACGTTTTCTTCATTACTGGGCAAATCTGCTTTACTACCTTTTTAGGTAAGCTTTCACTTACAAGCTTTTTTATTACTGCTGATTTTTTTGAGGGGCTTTACCCGAGAAACAGCTTTGCCAAGGGACTGAGGACATTTATATGATCCTAACTGGGAAATACAGGTCTCAGACTGATCTTCAATTAATACGGATTTTAGTTAAAGCCTGTACTTCCTTTTTCTTTCAGCTTCCTTCTTTCGATATTCCAATAAAGATTTTTCACTGAAGGATACCTCCATCTTCATATTTTCCCTTCTTCTTTTATCCCGCTCTCTTTCTTTTTCTTTATGGGTGTTGTACTTGCTGGTATCTTTCTTCAGTTTTTCTCGAAGTTTTCTCATACGCTCTGCTGATGTTGTTTTCCCCATTTTCTGAATAAATAGTAAGTTTTTATTTAGTGGAAACCATCGAAGCACTTGTTATATCACACAATTTAACTTAACAATAACAAGAAGTGTTAAATAGTTTAGATTTGAGTAACATCCAAAAAACTGTCAAGGATGGGACACAATTTCTTTTAACATTTATAAATGATCATTTACAACTTAGAAGGTGCCTTATGGTTCATTGGATGTTTTTACTTCTTTTTCTTACTCCTAACCTAAAATACATAGAATTACTATAATTACTGAGTTAGGAGGTAAACTTTTTCGTGTTTTTTTTTTTTTTTGTCACGGGCAGTACACTAAATACATACTAACTTTTGTGAATTAGCTGCATACTTAATAACTTACCTTTCTATAAAAACTGAAGTTTGTCAGAAAGATAAGATTCTGCTCTTGAAATTTATCAATTAAAACATCAACAATCGCTGCAACCCAAATTTAAACAGCTGCCAACACAAAAAGCAAACCTTTTGTTTTCCATCCTCATCTGTAGAATCGCAAACTTTGTTTAATTATATTTCCTCAGCTAATTATGTAATTTTTATCATTTTCTCAGGACAGTAAAATTCAACTTTTGTAAATTCGAAAAACTATAACATTGTTAAATATGGATTTTTTTCAAAAAATAAGCCTCAGGATCAGTTTGGCACGGAATGACCCCATGATCCAATCTTGAGTTCATTTGAAGTGTACTCAGATGCCGTATGTTGTTCAGTCAATTTACCTTAACGTTTATGAACATACTTGTTGTCTTGTGCAACTACGAAAATGTAGCTTAATTCTTCTCTCCAAAAACTGCTGATAAATGCTACACTGCATTAGGTACAATACAAAATTCTTCTACGAACTGCTGTAGAGATCAACTTCCAAATTAAACCCTAGCTACTATGGATATTGATAGGAACACAATTACTATGCTGGGACCTCTCACACCACCTCTTTATGTATAATATGACCGTTTGGGTAAATATGTATTTTCATGACTTCCTGTTGTTCGTTACACTTCTTAGAAACAGGGTTTGTTGAAATTTGCGTTTTTTTTAAACAACACAGAATTTAGAATACTTTGAAACTTAAAACATAGCAAATTTTGCAGTTTATTTTTAATTTATGTATTACTAAAATAATAGCACATAGCACAGTTACCTCCACTCACTCATAGATTATCACCAGGAAGATAGTATTGCAGATTCGCAACATAACAGTATGGAACAATAGATTTCAGTTATGACAAACTATTTGAAATCTGCTTTGAGTTCACTACTCATCGTTTCAACATTACCGGTAGAGTGATTATTCCATACCACAATTCTATCAAGGGGGAAATTTCGACAAATTTTTATTATAAAATTGACGAAATTGGTTACCTACTGTATTCTTCCGAAGTTCTGAATCAAATTTTAATTGCTTTAAGCCTGCATGCATTTCACGTAGGCCCTCCTAAAATTCTACAACAAATCGGTACACCACAGTTCCGACATGGATATCTTGTTTTCCACTTCAAACACGGATAACAAAAGGCTGATGTTTTCGTGTTTCAAAATATTATTTCTGTATTTGAGGCCCAAATCTGTAAGTTTTCTCCGAGACTCTTCAGAATATGTTGCAATCAAGGCAGCTGCAAGGCAATGTTGGTTTGCACAATGAGATTTTCACTCTGCAGCAGCGGAGTGTGCGCTGATATTAAACTTCCTGGCAGATTAAAACTGTATCCGGCACACAGTTTTAATCTGCCACGCAGTTTCAAATGTTGGGGTGTCTTGTTCTTACGTTAGCGGTGTCTTTTTTCTGCGGTATTACCAAAGCAGTACACTTCTTCACCGTCATCACCAGTCACATCATCACTTTCAGTTTCTTTCTCCAAATTAGTATCATGATCACTAAATACTCCAAATCAGGATCATTATATGTGCCATTAAAGTCTTCATCTGAGAATTCTCTAAGACTTTCTTGAACGCCCACATAGAAAACATTGCATAGAAGGTCTAGCTTCCCTCGCAACCAAGAAACGATAACGCTCAACAAACACACGATACGCAAACACTACGTTAGGTCCGTGAGACCTCTCAATCTCAAGGCAAAAAGAAACAAATTGATACAACAATGCCAGATTGCTGGCACGTGTAGCTTGTCATCCAATCGGAAGGTACGCACAGGTTCTACTTCACCTCACAGGAGTATGTGGAATATCACGAGACAAAAACCTGTAGCTGTGTGAGATCATCCACAGTAGTTAAGTGTTAATCGCAACGGCAGGCGAGATTAAAGTTGACGTGCGAATATTTTATAACTTCCAGCCTTGTGAACACTCGTCAAAATTACACTCTAGAATTTTACAGTGACACTCAGAGATCAGTTAACCATCGCCAGCGATTAATATTTTACCAATTATTCATTTTCATTGTTCATAACCCATTGTAGCATTTGGCTATACGGTGCAGCGGGGCCGAAGGTCAAATAATAATGCAAATATTAGATACTGCATGCTCCGCCGTAACCACATCAAGTACAAATTCCATGGACAAATTTGCAGTCAATTATAAACTTCCAGTAAAATTGAATATGATTTTAAAATATTGAGGAACATGAGTCCTGGAAATTATAAGATGAAACTAACAATAAAATTAAAATTCCAGTATTTAACAGATTTCAAAACTAAATTACTTTTAAAGTTTGTTTTTTATCTGAAAGCCCGCGTAGTATGTAATCTCTGGTTTAGGCGCATGGAGAGGGAGAGTTGTGTACATGGTGTTATGTGATGTGAAGTGATGTATACATTTGTTTGGGAACAGAATTAATCCTTCGATCTCTCTAGGAACAAGTGTCTCGCGGTAATGATTTTTTAATAATATGAACGCTGTGGAAGGCAGAGGAAATGTTGAACCAGCCCCACGAGTTCGTCGTGTTAAAAGGTATTCGACGGAGATACCTGAAGGTTGGTGGAAGCTAATGCGTCGACGAAAGTCAGGATTATCAAAAAATAGGTTCGACAGTTACCTGATAGCACCTGATGGAAAACGGCTTAGATCGAGCGTAGAGCTGTGGAAATATTTAAAAGACAATAACTTAACTTGGCCGCAAACTTGTTGTGACACAAAGTCCATCTTTAGCCAGAAATCGCATCACAATTTGTGTACAGAGGATGCTGATGAGATTTTGTTGGAAAATAACCCGAAAGCACCAAAAATACATGCACCAGAATCAACAGCAAATGAACTGTTTCGTGATACGATAGTAAAATCAGAAATAGTACCCGAACAAAGTAGGTCACTGATAGACCACAGTTACTATTTCAAGCAAGAGGATGAGAAAGACATATTTGCAGAAGACATGTGTATAGAAAGCCCAACATTTGAAAACGGGATACGGCAAGACACAATCGCAGAATATTTGGCAATGAAATTTTCAATCAAGACTGAAGACTGTGAAGTTCCAGAGTGTTGGACTTCAGTGAACGATTCCCATGCAGAAGTGCTATCAGCAGCGCATCATAATACAGTGGAACACCAAAGTTCAGTGTCAGGATTGTGTAATACTGTGAAACATTCAGAGAAATCAAATTTAACATCGCAACTGAGTAATATATGTTTAAATTCCATACCATTGTCTAATGTAAAGGAAGGAGCATTGCGTCAATATGAGGTAAGACCTAGAAAATGGATACCTCCAAAGTCCCCCTTTAATCTCATTCAAGAAACACTCTTTCATGATCCATGGCAACTTTTGCTAGCCACAATTTTTCTCACAAAGACAGAGGCACAAAGAGCTACGGAAAGTTTTTACAGATTCATTGAACGCTGGCCAACAGCTGATGACATCATTGATGCAGATATTACTGAGCTGTCACAGTTTATAACTCCTCTAGGCTTTCATCGTTTACGAGCATATTCGATTAAGAAATTTTCATATGAGTTTAGACATAAATCTTGGGAAGACCCAATTCAGCTCTTTGGTATTGGCAGATATGGAAGTGACTCGTATAAAATTTTTGTAACAGGTGAGTGGCAAAATTGTCATCCACAGGACCATATGCTGCAGAAATATGTCCACTGGCTGGCAGCAAATTATCCACTTGAAACCAACAAATAATCTGCATCCAACATTAATTTTTTCATTGATATCCAAAAGATTGTTGGTGTCATGTTCAGTGAAAATATGTGTCTCTGTTAGCTCGAAGCAAAGAAGTCAACTGAAGAAATGTAATTTACAATGTCAAATTTTAATTTCTCTTTAATTAAGGTACATTTAAAGTATGATTTTTAAAAGAGTTAAATTGAGAATACATTGAAGGACACGTGCTTGATAAAAACTGTTTACATATAATGTACTAACTCTGTTTTACTCAGATGAACACACGTATTGGAATAATGTCTCCTTCATATTAGGATAGTTTAAGTGTCAAATATTCTGTTTCATTGCCCTAATTTAATGTTTTGTTTTTGTTAAAATCACTGATGTACTTTAAGGGGTAATTTTTGAGAAGAATGAATGTTTGGTCTGAAAACTGACCAACTTGATATATAAATATAGTTTATGAAAATTATTTATTTTTCCCAGTAATGTGTCATATATTTAAACCATTTCCTACAAGGAGATTAGGTTATTTTAGACTGCTCTTTCATATTCCCTACAAATAGCAGAGTTTAACATATGTTTTTAAAGCATTAATGGCCTACATTAAGCATCTTTGGAAGGGTATTTGATGTTATTATTTAATTATGTAATGGCTCACTGCAAGACACAGCGATCTCCATTCCCACATTTGTGTAGTACATTATATGTATTCCAAGAAAATTTTCTCGAGCATAGTGAATTGAGGCTTACAGACACACATCTTCATGAGTATATATTTACATGTTATGTTTAAAGCATCTGTTTTATGGAATGCACCAATAGTTTCTCTATTCATTCCTGTGTGTCTCTGAGAAATATTGTAAAGAAAAAAAGAACTAATACAAAAGTTATAATGGTTGATTCTAATTTCTCAGTTATTACAGTTTCTGGTGTACAGCTAATTTATTGCACACAAATTATTTTTTTTATTTATGTTTCTGGAATTTTGTTATAAGCAAATGAACAGTTTTACTTGAATGAGCTGTTGTTGCCATAGCAGCAGAAACCACCTCAAACTGATAACCTACTGTTCTTAAGTTCTGTGTATATGAATTTTGTTCTGTAAAAGTTGTAATGGATTATTCTTTTAACTAACTCTACATGAAGCTGCAATAATTTGTTTATCCTATGGCAGGAAACGCAACATGAAAACTATCACATACATATTTTTGAATGTATGTGGAGAACCTAAGGCTAAAAGGTACTGGTAATTCAGCCAGTGTAGTACTCCGTTCTAGGTGTAATCTGCTGGTGGATTGCAAAGTAGGATCTCTGCTGCCAGTATACACTTCCTTGCAGTATAGTACCAAGTGTTACATGTAACAACAAAAATTATCAGCTGTGACAATGTAATGTAATTGGATAGACAAAAAATATACTCACAAAGTGGCGGCAGGAGAACAAACGTAAATAATGTATATGTATGTTCTCCTGTCGCCACTTGGCGAGTAGATTTTTTTGTCTATCCAGTTAAATTATAAGTGTTGTGTCTGTTTTTCTCTGTGGAAGTGTTGCTCTCTAGTAGGATAAATTGTGATATTATGATGTAATGTAACTGACTGTGTATTACACGCCATAGATTTGTTCATATGTGTTAACAATAGATATTAATTGTGCAGTCAGTAAATTTCGAAGTACTGGTTGCAGAGAAATGGATTAGTAATTATTCTTTAAAGTTTGTTATTACAAATTGTTGGAATACATGCATACACGCGTGTGTGTGTGTGTGTGTGTGTGTGTGTGTGTGTGTGTGTGTGTGTGTGTGTGTGTGTGAGAGAGAGAGAGAGAGAGAGAGAGAGAGAGAATTATCTTTCCTGAATTTTGTACTAGTACAATAGTGTGGCAACTGTGAAAACCACAGTATTTATGGTTGCCGCAGAGACTGCTAGAAATCATAGCAATAAGTGCATTATACATAGAGATTAATGGACAGTACAGCAGTTCTGTGTTATTACAGGTACGAGGACACAATTTGTAGCATTTGCATTCAGCATAAAATGTAACTTACATTTTATCCATAAAACTGCAATTCTGATTAATTTTGGTTATCTGTCATAGAAACATTGAACTACTACTTCTTAAAATAACAGAAATATACTGGTGTGTGTTTATATGTTTTGTGATCATAAAATCACTTTTTCCTTGTAATGACTTAAATTTGATAATCATAACTTTAGGGAAGCTGGTATCTGAGGAGATGTCAATGTTCCATGTCTTGCAGCAACCAAATATTTATTGACTAACAGCATCCTTTGTGATCCTTGTTACTGGTTGCTATATATGTTCAGAGGTTTGGCTATTCTGGTGAATGAAATTCTGATAGGTGCATCACATAATCACAGTGTGAATTACTAATTGTGGTCACTACTTAAGCCTGCTTTCATCAAGTGACAATTTAGAGTTGTGGTAACACTATATATATGTTGGACACACCCTAACCATGTTATCAAAATACTGTTGTGACTAGATGAAAGCTACGGAGAGAAGTTTGGTAAACTGCTTTATTAGTGGTTGCTTCTATTTTCATTAGGTAATACTAGTGAATCATATGGAAGCTTTTCTGCTACATGACACCACTACAGCAGTCTCCACTGACACACGATATAAGTTAGTGTCACGTTTATTCATATGCTACATTTACATTTACTCCTGACGGGGCCTGTTGTCTGGCGTGTTGCACAGCTTTTAGTGATTACTTAATTGACAAATTTGTGTTCATCATCACATTTCATGTTAACATAAAAGAAATAGAGTGAAGGAAAATCAGCCAGATCCTTTACATTGGAAACCATCCACATGTTTGTTGTAATTGATTTAGAGAGAGACTGCAGCTAAATGTGGATTTGAACACTACTCTTCCTTAAGGCGAGTCCAGTGCCTTAACCATTGTTACCTTGTATGGTATGGTAACATGACAGTTGTGATTCTTCAATTTCTCCATGCGTATTTTATGACGAAATAAATCTCCAGTGAACAGCCTGGTATAAGTGTGCATAGGACACAATATTTCAGCAATGTGGTCGATTGCTGAAATATTGTGTCCTATGCACATTCATACTAGGCTGTTCACCGGAGATTTATTTCATCAACATGACAGTTATCTATTTCAGTGGTTCTTCTTATTTGCCAGATAGCAGTGAGTGACTATCCAGAAAAGTATATGAGCCTTCAGTAAATGTAATAGTGTACTACACATGTTTTGATGTTTGATCACCGCTGATTTGATGTGCCGACAAAGTATTTTGTGTAATTTTGCTTTGTAGTACTGTAAGTTTTTCACTTCTGCTGTGTCTTGATTACTGTAATGATGAGCTTTTCTACTTCCTATAATGGACCACTTTTGTTGGTGCTTCATTTATATTTAATCCTAATTCTGTACTATGAGGAACCTGTCACCTGTCCATTTTATTCAGCAGTTCTTTCAAGCATTTCTGACTTGTGACCACAAAAGTGTTGTCACTGGCTAACATTATTGTTGTCTCTGCTCCCCTTGCACTATTATGCTTGATCTGAAATTTTCTTTCATCATATCTATTGGTTTTGCAATGTGCGTGCAAGTTACACAATAAGTTGCAACACTGCCTTATGTCATTTTTAAACATCTTTCCTGATTTCTCTACTCTTATTACTTCCATTTGAATTTTATTGTTGTATGCCACTTGTCTGTTATCATGCCTAATTTTCCCAGTATTTCGATCACTTTATTCCATCTTATTTACTCAAGGCTTAATATTGGTCTGTAAAAAGGTGTCTTTTTATGTCATCATCATCATCTTGGACAGTTTCCAGCCACTGGCTGGGTCTGTCGGGAACACAAGCCTCTCCATCGTGTTCTGTCTTTCCACCATTCCCCCTCTTCCACCTTTGTCCAGTTCTCTCCTCTTCTCGTCACACATTCCTTCACTCCCTTCACCCATCTATCTCTTGGTCTTCCCCTGGGCCTCTTCCCCTCCAGTTGCAGATCAAACATCCTCTTTGGAATTCTTCCCTCATCCATTCTCTTCATGTGTCCATACCACTGCAGTCTTGATTTTTCTATCCTGTCCTGTACTGGTTCCTCCTTTAGTCTTTCCCTCACATACACATTTCGCACTCTGTCTCGTCTTGTTACACTCAACCTGCTCCTCTGGAACTTCATTTCACTAGTTTGTATTCTACTTTTGTCGCTTTTGTGCATTACCCATGTCTCACTTCCGTATGCCAATATGGGGACATAGTAGGTTCGGTATATAATTCCCTTGGATTTCTGTGGCACCTCCTTGCTCCAAATAAGCCCCCTAATGCATTTGAAGAACTGCCCTGCTTTTCTGCACCTTTCATTTGTTTCCATTGCGTTTCCCCCCTTACTTTCAATCATGCTTCCCAGGTACTTGAAGTTCTCTACCACTTGTAGTTTTTCCCCTCCACAAGTTATATTCACATTTGGCCTATTCTTCTTCCTTGTTGTGACAATTATTTCACTTTTCTTTGCAGAGAAATGCATTCCATATTGTGCTGCCGTTGCCTCCCATACATCCAACTGCTCTTGCACCTCCTTCTCGCAATTTCCCCATAACATCAGGTCATCGGCAAAAAGCACTGCTTTCATTTTATGATCTCCAATTGCATCTGATACTTGCTGTAGGATTTCATCCATAACAATAATAAACAATAAAGGCAAAAGTGCACTTCCCTGTCGCAGCCCATTTTCCAGCTTGAACCATGCAGTACGTTCCCTCCCCACTTTCACACAACTCTCACTTCCCTCATACATTTTTCTGACTTTTCGTGTTATCTCTTCATCTATCCCTTGTGCGTTCAGCACATCCCAGAGCTTGTCCCTATAGATACTGTCATACGCCTTCTCAATATCTAAAAAGGCCATGATTAAGTCCTTCCCGTACTCATAGTGCCTTTCCTGCAGTTGCCTTACCGCAAATATGAGGTCCGTTGTTGATCTTCCCGGCCTGAAACCATACTGCTCCTCTTGCAGTCTACTTTCAATACTGCTTCTTATTCTCTTCTCCAGGATCTTTTCATAGATTTTTCCACAGTGGCATAGCAGGGTGATTCCTCTGTAGTTCTCACATCTCCTTTCATCCCCTTTCTTAAAGATCGGGACTATAATTCCTTTCTTCCAGTCCTCAGGAATTCTGTTCTCCTTCCACACCACCCTCAGCACTCTGTATAGCCACTGGGTTCCTACTTCTCCTGCTGCTCGTATCATATCCACTGTTACTTCGTCCCAACCTGGCGGCTTGCCCCCTTTCATCCTCTTTATGGCTTCTTCCACTTCATTCCAAGTTAGATCATCAATTTCCCCACTATTATAATCGTCTGCTGCCTTACGCTCTCCATCGCTGTTAGTTACCCGCTTGACGGCATTCAACAGATCTTCAAAGTACTCCTTCCAAATCTTTTTGAGCTCATGCATTTCCTCCACAACTCTTCCATTATTATCCATGATCCTCAGGCACTCGCTTCTGTCGTTCCTCTTATTTCTTACCATGGTGTAAAGTACTTTTTTGTTCCCTTCACTGTCCTCTTCTAACATTCTTGTCCATTCTTCCATCCACTTCTTCTTCTCCGCCCTTACTATGGTCTGTGCCGCTTTCTTGCTTTCCTTATATTTTACCCTAGCTTCCTCTGTTCAGGTCTGGAACCATTCTCTGAAGGCTTTGTTCTTTCGAAGTACTGCCTCCTTACATATGTTGTTCCACCATGGGGTTTCCTTACTTCTCCTCTTTGTGCTAGTTCTTCCGCACACAGTCTCAGCTGCCTCAACTAGAGCCCTCTTAAAATCTCCCCATTCTTCTTCCACTGTTCTCTGATCTTCCTTTGGCAGCTTCTTCCTGATCAGTGTCTGGTACTGGGTCCTCCGTTCATCCTCTTTCAGCATCCATGTCTTCAACCTTTTCTCCTGTATGTCTGTTGCCCTCCTATCTTTTTTCTCTCTCAGGGTGGCTACCAACAGTCGATGGTCACTGTCTAAGGCCTCAGATGGAATGACCTTAACATCTGTGAGGCTGCTCATCATCTGTCTTTTTATGTAAAAAATAATTTTTATTCAAGTGAATTCCTGTGACAGTAACACACTATCATAGCAAATATCGATTTAGTAATTACGCTCTTGTAATAGTTGGGAAATCCCAAATCAAAAGAGCTGGATCACATAAACAAATGTCTGTTCTGTACAGCAACATTCTTTCTTCTTTTGCTAAGTGAAAGATCAGAATTGTTTGTGTGGTGCCTTTTTGCTTAATTGTAATGTGAACTGATCTTCGTCCAGTGTGTTTGTAATTTTCTTTCTATTTTTTTGTATATTGTTGTAGTCTGCAATTTAAAAGAATGAGTTCTAAAACAGACCGTATAACAATTCTCACAGTCACATTATTGTGCAGTGATCAGAATTTTTTCATTATTTTTATGGTTTGCTTTTTGTGGCAAACTGACAGTGAAATGATAAAATTGATCCAGTAACATATACAATAACTTCTTCTCTAACCAGTGTACATTTTGAAGGACATTGGTTCTTTTTTATTATGTGGCAAAGTGTTTATGTTACCATTAAGATTCCACTGATATATATATATATATATATATATATATATATATATATATATATATATATATATATATATATATATATATTTTAAAGAGAGAGAGAGAGAGAGAGTTAGTTATTTGTTATGGTTCATATCGAAGTGATCAGAGATGGTAATAAGTCGGTCGACCATGGCCTTTCTGAAGGAAACCTTCCAATGTTTCCTTGAACTGAGTTGGGAAATCATGGACAACACCTGTGCCAAAACCTAGCATTTGCAATAGGGACAAAATAGAATACTGCCCAAAACTAAAGTTTGCTTTTTACTGGTACCAATTATTGTGAAAAAGAAATATTTAGGGGCTTTGTGGCTGATGATTATAATATGTAGCAACTGTTGTGGGTATTTCCAAAGTCTGTAGGCAATCTTTAACTTTTACTTTTGAAATTATGCTACCTTTGGCTGTTATTTCTAGTGAATTGCCATCCATAGACTGTCTGCTTTTTGGCTTCTTAGTACTGGAGCACCTTTGCTACCAAGTGGTACCATTCTTCCCACTTACTGAACTTTTAGTAACAGTATTGTGTCCTTGTGACTTTACTGTACAATTGAGGTTAGTAATTACTGGTCATCATTCTCTCAGCCACTTCCTTATGTGAAAAAAATATTTGTTGTTCTCAGAAAACTGTTGCTGTCTTTGTGGCCTTTCTTACCATGTAACTTGGTGCTTGTCTTGAAATCTTCAGTGGAGGGTAAAAACCCTCTAAATGATGACGAACCAGTCACGCAAGACAAGCCCCAGCTGGCAACAATGTATCTTCCCATTGTTCTATTATGGCTGTCTTATCATTTTTACTGACATCAGAGTGTTTTCTGTGCTCATTGAGGTGTGTGTTGCTGTTTCTTTGTGTTGCTTCTTTACTAATTTCATCACTGTAAGGTTTTTACAGCCATTAATATCAAATGTTAACTTCTATATTTAATATTTATACATTGTTGAAAAACCTTCAGATTTAAGTAAGTTGCATTATTTATAAAAGAAAAAAAGAGTATTTAATTTTCTTGGTTGCGTACTGTTGGCAACAGCAATTAACATATCTTCCACAATATCGTGTTTCATTTCATTGCTTCTTCTGCTTCTGTTTCTCTGGAAAGCTGTTTCTAGAGACTATTTCTTATTGCAAATTGTGTGGTCCACAAACTCATATACAATTGATCATTTAAGATTTTAATTAGTTGCTTCTTTTGTTTTGAGTGGCATATAGCTTTATTTATTTTTTTATATTAGTCCATGTATGTGGCATTTTTGTACATTATGCAGTAATAAGTAGCATATAAACCTTTCTGAATTGAGGATTTAGTAAGGTATGTGCATATTTATTCTACTATACACATTTCATTTTATTTATTTAAAGCATTTCCAGTGGTCTAGAATAAAACATTATTACAATTTTGGGTTTGGTTTGATTCCAGATCCCTTAAATGTTTGGGATTAATAAAACAAAATGCATATGGTAAAATAAATATACATTTTTAATAACTGCCTTGACTGATTTGGAGTACTTCAGTTATTCACCAATTATGAACACATGACCATATCAATGGGAAACGATTATTATTTGTGATTAGTTTCCAGTTTGTATGCTCCCTGCCATCATGTACCATTTTTACATATGGAAACAGATTGATTCTTTCAGATGCGCAGTGTAAGTAATTTACTGTGTCACAGGTGACATCATTTTTTCGTGGCACACAGCTAGCTAGAACTGGACATGTGCAAATAAAATATTGCCTATTTGCTGTGCCATCACTAAGTGGGGAGAGCTGCATTATGTGTGGCAAAATAAAACTCTGGTGTAATACCATAATAAAAATACAATAGGTATTTCTGCATGTAACACTGGATAATTGCAGATCTTGTAAGAGTGACACAACACAAAAGCAGAGATCCTGCGGTCGTTTTTTGGCATCACTGTTGTAGATAGATTAACATGAATTGGATCCAGAACTGTTTTCTTTTTCCTTGTCTAATAGGATATTTCTTGTGTTGGTTACAGGTAGCATTTTTTGTGCAGTTGTCTTTAATAATTGTAAATGGAGGTTTTGTCACATTTGCTGTGTCTTGTTAATGAAGAACCACTATAGAACAGTTGTGTTGTCGTTCACTCATATATCAGTTCTAATTCTTAAACAATAATTACAAGCATGAGGAACTTGTAGTATGTTTTACCATGTCTGTAAACCTGATAAGTTCAAACATTCTCATTCCCTTACATTACAATAATGGAATGGTTGCTACCTTTGTTTTGAGTATAATGAGATTACTATACTATCAAATCCTGCTACCAAATAACACCACATTCCAAGGAATGAATTAATCTGTGTGATATCCTGTCCTGCCACAGTTAATTAGCTTCTTTAGTGGCAATCTCCACCCATGTACTTCATATTTGCTGGGATGGCATTTATGGCGTTCTGACAATATGCATGTTAACAAATGTCTCTTCAAATCCACCATTGTTTCTGATTTTATGCTCAGATCTCTGTAACTATCCACGATTCTAACAACAGTGGTTTCTTTAATTGCACTGTTCAAAGACAGCCTGCATTGTATATTTGCTGAACACAGTAACAGTTGTTTTGTTTGTGTCATCTATATATATTAAGCTTATCTCGACTCTAGTAATTCACAGTTGAGAAAAAAGAGAAACTATCTATTTTTATGGTACTGAAAGTGCTCATGTGTTCACTACTATTCAGTTTAGTTTGGAACTGATGTATCAACATTGCTGTCATGTACTTAGCAAAACTTGAAATTCTCCTAAAATGAAGAGGTATGTTGAAACAGTCAGTCACAGTGTCCGCAGTACCTGGGTACAATTAACAGAGCTGTTGTGCTACAGTGATATGTCATAACCAGAAGGATGAAATCCACCACTTCTTTGTGTGTGTATGCTCACCAGGGTGTAAATATGGAATCACATGTAATTATAAAGCTTGTGTCCAGAATAAATGGAGTGTGCAGAATTGATATAGTGTATGTTTGTCAACCACATTAAAATGTATTCGTAGATTTATCTGATAAGAATCTCTCGTGGTTGGAGAAAAACGTTTTGCTGTGGCAGAAATCTTCTTGTGCTATGATAAACCTAAGTGAGACTTAGTAAATTAAGCAAGTCCGTAGGGTGCCAGTAGAATAATTCAAAAATGCAAGTGATGTGTAACTTTTAAAGAATATTTTATAGTTTAATTTTATATGGAAATCATACATCACTGTTCACAATGTAGACAGACATATTGTTTGGAATTTTGGAAACATTTAATAAAGTTAGTACTGCTTTAAGAGAAAATGGTTTTATTCTCTTCCAAATCATTATCCTGATTCATTTGCAGTTCTTAAGATCATTGTGAAACTTATGTGTAAGTGTTACTTTGAAACTAAAACCATATTAAAACTGATGTTTTGACCATCTTTCAGTTGTTCTCTTCTGGGTGGTTAAACTGTTGGATTCTGGGGAATGTCTTTCTTTATGTATCATCTTGTTTCAGCTGCCGTTTGACAACCTGTGTTACTTTTGTGAACATGTTTGGACTGTTCATAGTCAAGAAGCATGTGTTATTCTAACAGCTGATTGGCAAGCAAGACCGAATGAGTGGCATCTACATCTCCATGATTACTTAGCATTCACACATAAGTGCTTGGTAGTGTTCTTCGAACCACCTTCAGATTATTCTCTACTGTTCCACTCCCTAACAACGCATAGGAAAAATGGACACTTAAATCTCTGATGTCTCTTATTACAGTGATAACATCTTCCTATGCAGGTTTGTGGCAATAAAATATTATCACATTCAGAGGAGAAAGTTGTTGGTTGAAATTTCATGGAAAGATCTTGCTGCAAAGAAAAAACATCTTTTTTTTAAATGATTGCCACCATAATTCTCTTATCATATTTGTGACAGTGTTTCCCCTATTGTGCAATAATACAAAATGAGCTGCCCTTGTTTCTATCGTTTTGATATACTCGGTCAATTCTACCGGGAGCCCATATCGTACAGCAGTATTCTGTCAGATGTCAGACAAGTGTAGTATAGGCAGTCACTTTAGTAGACCTAATAAAATGTAGTGTTTTGTTTCCAATGTACCCAGGGGCTACGTTTTCCTGCAGGGAGGTGGTGATGCTGTCCCAGCAGTTCTCCTGTGGCTGTTTGTTTATGTCAGTGTAATTGGATTTGGAAGAGCTGCAGGCTCTCTTTGCCTCTCATTGGACTAGAATTGCAGGAAACCTGTAGGAATCCTCTCTGTTGGTGTTGTTGGGGAATGAAATTATTCCAGTAAGCACTCTTATTTTCCACTGCTGCATCCATGGCTGCCAAGAATATACACTAACTTCTTGGAAGTTTTTAGGTTGGCTGTGGCCAGGTGGTGGTCGGTTATTGCTGTTTTATCCCAGTCATATGCAATGTTCATGCTCAGACATGAGACTGCTAATCAGGCTCCAGGATTCGCCAGTCTAAATGTCACCACAGTCACATTGGAGTTAGTAAACACCTGCAGTGTGAAGCGAATCTACAGAATCCTTAAAGGACCTCAATAGCTCTTGAATCTTGTGGCTGCTCTGGAATATTGGCTTAATTCCTCCCCAGCACAGTGCCTGAACTACATGCTAGATGATACCTCTCATTTAACGTAAGGGAACAACAGGGAGTTGTTATTTGGTTCCAGTGTCGCCTTTGTCTTCACTTACCCCCTCATAGCTCATTGCACATGTTTATCAGTGTATCATTCTTGTAGGACGTTGTCTGGAGCTCTTTTAACTGTTCTTTGAAGTTATCAGCATTGCTTATCCGATGAGTTTGTGCTGTTAATGTACAGTACACAGCATGCTTTTCATGCTAGATGATTGCGTGTGAGTGTGCAAATATCTGTTAGTGTATCTTGGTTTTTCTTTACATCTTATGCTCTAGTTTACTGCTAGGTGTTCTGTATTCGTCCCTATCCAGAAAAGGAAACAACCTGTTTTTCTGTAATTCTAGTGTGAACTGTATGTTTTTATGTAGAGTGTTAAAGGCGCTGGTGAAACTTCCGTATTACTTCTGCACCATGGAACTGTATGATGATGAATGTGGTGCCCTCATATCTTGACCAACAATGTGGGCACACCGGTGCACAAATTAGTGCTGTTTTGAAGAGTTCCATGAACACATCAGTCGTTGCAGAAGAAAGCTTGGAGCCCATTGCCACTCCATTTGCCCATGTAATTCGCCCTGCCAGCTAAAAAATATATTTATGTTGTAAATAGCTGCACAAACTCATAGAATTCGTTCTTGTAAAATGTTAATGGTCTTGGCTGTAAGCTTATTCATAAATAAGTTTTATCAAAGCTGACCATCTGATCTGTGGCTTGTGCTTGCTGTTCCTCTCAGAGGACAACCATCCTTATGCACCTTTGGTACTCCATACAGTTGTGGTGGCATTGGAACTTTTTATGTGAATGCTTTACAAGAAGAGGTCCCCAGTGGTGGGATTGACATTTTGAACTGTCTGTACTGTGATGTAAGTTAACATCCCAGATATCACACCCTGCAGTCATTCACCCTGGTAGGGCCTCATTTGTGAATTACTGAATTGGGGGAGGGGGAGGGAGGGAATCAGAATCGTGACCTCATACTGACTGGTTGTGTGGTGTAGTGGATAAGGTATGACCCTGACAGGGATTTGAGCCTTGTCAAATGCACTCCTGGAAATTGAAATAAGAACACCGTGAATTCATTGTCCCAGGAAGGGGAAACTTTATTGACACATTCCTGGGGTCAGATACATCACATGATCACACTGACAGAACCACAGGCACATAGACACAGGCAACAGAGCATTTACAATGTCGGCACTAGTACAGTGTATATCCACCTTTCGCAGCAATGCAGGCTGCTATTCTCCCATGGAGACGATCATAGAGATGCTGGATGTAGTCCTGTGGAACGGCTTGCCATGCCATTTCCACCTGGCGCCTCAGTTGGACCAGCGTTCGTGCTGGACGTGCAGACCACGTGAGACGACGCTTCATCCAGTCCCAAACATGCTCAATGGGGGACAGATCCGGAGATCTTGCTGGCCAGGGTAGTTGACTTACACCTTCTAGAGCACATTGGGTGGCACGGGATACATGCGGACGTGCATTGTCCTGTTGGAACAGCAAGTTCCCTTGCCGGTCTAGGAATGGTAGAACGATGGGTTCGATGACGGTTTGGATGTACCGTGCACTATTCAGTGTCCCCTCGACGATCACCAGTTGTGTACGGCCAGTGTAGGAGATCGCTCCCCACACCGTGATGCCGGGTGTTGGCCCTGTGTGCCTCGGTCGTATGCAGTCCTGATTGTGGCGCTCACCTGCACGGCGCCAAACACGCATACGACCATCATTGGCACCAAGGCAGAAGCGTCTCTCATCGCTGAAGACGACACGTCTCCATTCGTCCCTCCATTCACGCCTGTCGCGACACCACTGGAGGCGGGCTGCACGATGTTGGGGCGTGAGCGGAAGACGGCCTAACGGTGTGCGGGACCGTAGCCCAGCTTCATGGAGACGGTTGCGAATGGTCCTCCCCGATACCCCAGGAGCAACAGTGTCCCTAATTTGCTGGGAAGTGGCGGTGCGGTCCCCTACAGAACTGCGTAGGATCCTACGGTCTTGGCGTGCATCCGTGCGTCGCTGCGGTCCGGTCCCAGGTCGATGGGCACGTGCACCTTCCGCCGACCACTGGCGACAACATCGATGTACTGTGGAGACCTCACGCCCCACGTGTTGAGCAATTCGGCGGTACGTCCACCCGGCCTCCCGCATGCCCACTATGCGCCCTCGCTCAAAGTCCGTCAACTGCACATACGGTTCACATCCACGCTGTCGCGGCATGCTACCAGTGTTAAAGACTGCGATGGAGCTCCTTATGCCACGGCAAACTGGCTGACACTGACGACGGCGGTGCACAAATGCTGCGCAGCTAGCGCCATTCGACGGCCAACACCGCGGTTCCTGGTGTGTCCGCTGTGCCGTGCGTGTGATCATTGCTTGTACAGCCCTCTCGCAGTGTCCGGAGCAAGTATGGTGGGTCTGACACACTGGTGTCAATGTGTTCTTTTTTCCATTTCCAGGAGTGTACTTTAATTTTTATCGAAATTACTTTGATTATTGTTTTTATTTGGTTATAATATAAGTCTATATTTCTCTTCGTCACACTGTTTTAATCATATCAGCTTCTTTATGTGCTCTCATTTTTCTTCTTATCATTCTTTTTTCACTTGAAGTCTTTGTTCATGTGATTTTTATTAATTGTATGCATTAATTCTGATTTAATTTCTTATATTTTTTGTCAATGTTATTGCAGTCATTATTTCTATTCCTCATTCTTCTTCAATTTCGTTTTACCTATAATTCCTCTTTTGTTTAAATCTTTGTCTCATTTATGTTGTCCATAGTGCGGTAGGAATTTGTGCTATGTTTTAAATGTTTGTACAATGATTACCATAAAAAATACATATTGTAATGAAAAATATTTTTAACACTATTGCACAGTCAGTATAAGCAGATTATTTCGTCTTTTGTATTTTGACTGACAGAGCGGCATTTTCAAATATTTAAATATTGTAATAGATAAATATACTGAAATTCACATTCACAAAGATTCCAGGCGGAAAAAGAATGATGTAAAGAAAAAATGAAACAAGTGAAAAAGTCATACAATGATTACAGCAGATTATTTCGACTTTTGTTTTCTAACCGACAGACAGTCCTTTTCAAATATTTAAATATTGTAATAGATAAAGATAATGAAATTCACTAAAATTCCATGCAAAAAAGAGTGATGAAGCTAAACTCCTTCCGAACAGGCCACGAAGGCCCAACGGTACCGACCGGCCACCGCGTCATCCTCAGTCCATAGGCGCACTGGATGGATATTATGGGGCATGTGGTCAGCTCACCGCTCTCCCGGCCATATGTCAGTTTCCGAGACTGAAAAAGAATGATATAAAGAAAAAATGAGAATAAATGAAAATACAATGATTAAAATGTGTCAAAGGAAAATAAAAATCTAATTTTTAACCAATTAATTGATTGACATAATGATCGAAGTCACTTTGGCAAAGATTAATAAAAAAATTTAAGGCACTTGATGAGATTCGAACCCACAACCTTCAGTGTGTGAAGGCCTTATTGTAACCATTACGCCACGCAGCCAGTATAAATTAATCTTCTCACTACTAAGCATCACATAAAATTCCGAATTTTCTTTTCTGTCTATTACTCGCTAAAGAGGGCCCTTCAGGGTGAATGGCTACAGGGTGTGATACATGGAATCTTAACCCACATCTCTATATAGACGATTTCAAAAAGTCTGTCCCACTGCTTTGGACCTCCCTTTGTTAGCTGTGTTGGGGCCTGGGTCTTTCGTACTGCCTTCTTGTAGGATTACTTCATATCCTGTGTCTCAGGATTTTATTGCGGGCATTTCTGAAGCTGCCTTGCAATACTTGTGTATAGGGGGGGGGGGGGGGGGTGACACTTGGTTTTTCCATTTTATTAACCCTTTCTCAAAGATTTTCACCATGCTTATCGGTATATCATTAATCCGAGGGTACTGAATATCTTGCAGTTTCTCAGCCATAAGTCATCGTCATCATCAAAGGACCTCTAGCATCTTGCTCATCATTCTTGCTCCATACATTGTAATTTCAGTTATTTGTGCAGCATTTCCTTTGTCCACCTGTAAGATCACACTATCTTTGTTATTCCTTAGAATTTTTTGGCAGCTCTTTCTTCATGCAATATATTCCACTTCTGTGACTGCTAGCTGCAGGATTCTGACTTTCATGAAAGATTAACTCTGCTTCTACTTGGGCTACTTTCTGGGCTAACACCTCAATGGGTTATAAGATTTATGTTGATATGGGCTGGAGAATCACTGGATAATTTAAACACTGTGGTCATGTGTGCATGAGTTGTGTCTGAGTGATTTTGTGAATGTGTATGTGCTCTCATTTTCTGACAAGGGCCGTGGCAAAAAATTTAGTTGTGAGAGTGTGATTGTCTTTTCTATGTGCCTATGTTGCAGCTCAGTGATCATCTTTACAGTGAGTTTCTACCTATCCTCATTAGTATTAATTCTCAGAGTATTCGCACAAGTTATCTGTTGCATGGTCTCGTCAACATGGTGTCTGTGATGTGCAAATAGCTGGCCACACCAGTGGACATCCATGATGGGCCAAAACTGCAGCCCGTTTCTTTGGGTATCTCTAACGGATTGGGTCTGCCAATCTGAAGCCCATCAATTTTCTACTAATGTGCAGGCCCTCCCCATTGGATCTAGTCTCACTGATCTGCCTGCAGGCCAGGTCTGTGTGTGGCATAATGCAGCAGATTTTTGTGGTTTATCCACGGACTAAGGACTGCAGTGCTCCTCGACAGGCCAGAAGCCACAGGCAATGGATTTCAGGAATTGCTACAGTCTCACTGCAAGTACATTGTATAGTGCCATGTTTTGTAGACATTTTACTCTAGTACATTTTGGCACTTCGAAAGTAGTTTGTATATTAGAAAATATGGATGCTAAGAGGAAGAAAAATGTGGCAGTCACCGGCAGTTTGTACGCTATGTACTCACATATTTCTTGACGGAAAATCCACACAATAACTGTAAAATGGTGGACATAACACAGTGGGTAATAACCGACAATAGCAGACATAGTAGAACCAACATTTTATTGGCAGTCACCTACAGTGTTTGTTTACACAACTCTTCCCTGCCTTATACACATCTTTCAAGAGGCCTACTTTTTCTGAGGTTATTTCTGAAATCAGTGAAGATATTTTAAATCTGTCTTGCGACTCCAATGAAATGCATATTTTTGTCACCAAGTGTGTTTTGTTTTGTTGAAATAAAATAACATCAGTCGTCTTAATGAAGTATATATAACATATACCTTACTTTCTCCATCTAAAAATAGTTCACTGCAAAAGATTTTTCCTCACATGTTTAGTAATACAGAAGTCCCTACAATGTTTTGTCAATTTATGTCTTGTCTTACCCTTAAGGTCTCAAAATTTGTCCCCCCAGGGGGGCCACAGCTCTTTTGTGGGTATGTGTGTGGCGCACATGGGTCCATGAGCTATTGCAGCCATTATTCTTTTCTGGGCTGCTTTACTTTCCCCTACCTTCTCCTTCCCTATCCTTCCTTTCCCTCTGCTCCGTTGTTTCCTTCTCTTGATGTTCTGTATGCAGGCCCAGCTATCCTCATGACTTTCCAACATCTCGCAGTTTCGGTTGGTTGCTTTTTCCTCCTCCTCTTTGCCTTTTCTTTGTTTGTCTCCCTCAGGAGTTTGATCTCCATCACCAAATTTGACATCTCTGGTGTGAGCCAGATGGTAAAGAACTCCCTCCCTAGCGTCTTTGGCATGGGTTCCTCGCCCCTCCTCCTCGTCTCCCTCTCCTTTTTTCCCCTTCCCCTCCCTCCCTGCCAAAACCCTTTGGTCTCCTTGGTATGCCACCAGCTTGGTAGCCAGTTTGTGTGATGGGGCTGTTATCCAGCCATCTGGCTGAGCCCCCTGACAACACAGGGATCACATTGCTGGTACCTGCACTAAGAACAACTTGTGAAAGCCTAGGAGTGGTTGCCCATCTTTTTGGGCACCAAAACTACGGGCGTAGACTGTCCTGCCAGGCGGCCATTGCGATGGCAGGGTGGCGCCCACAAGGCGAGCCCGTTTGGAGTGGGTGGTACCAGAGCAGACATTTGGCACATGAAATGTGTTACTCTCTGTCCATTCTACTGCAGCCATGTCTCTTCCTCAACACAGTTCTGTTTCTGCCTACCGTCCTTACCCTCCTTGGATACACTTTGGGAGGAGCGCCAGGCCTGTTGGATTGGGGCGAAACCCTTTCCATGGTTCATGGTCTGTATCAGGACCGACTGGGAGACTTTTGCTGCTACCAAGCCGCTTTTCTTTGTGGATTATATTGAGGACAAGTTTGGTGAAGTTGATTCATTAAGCAAGATGAGATCTGGCTCTCTCCTTATAAAGACAACTTCTGCCAGTCAGCCTCCCTGTGTGCCTGCAACTGTTTAAAGAGACATTCCCGTGACTATCGCTCCTCACAAGCCACAGGATGTAATTTTCCAAAGGGACCTTCTCCTCCTGGTTCATGATGAACTTACGGCTAATCTGGAATGTCGTGGCATTCATTTTGTCCGGCATGTCCAGAAAGGCCCTAAGGACCATTGTGTAGACAGTGGTGCTTTCATCATGGCATTTGAGGGGGTACCTTGCCTAAGAAGGTCAAGGTAATGGTGTACAGATGCGACATGAAACCGTACATTCCACCTCTCATGTGCTGCACCCATTGCCTCAAGTTCGACCAGATGTCCTTGTAATATGAGGCCACTTTCATCTGTCATAACTATGACTGCCCTCTTCATGTGGGGAGCCCTTGCACCCCACTGCCTAGCTGTGTAAACTGCTCTGGTCTCCATCTTCCCCACTCACCAGAGTGTTCAGTGTACATGAAGGAAAAAAGAATTTGGGAAATAAAGATCCTTGAGCATCTCAGCTACTTTGAGGCCTGAAAGAAGTTTGACAGACTTCAACCTGTGAATCTCCCAGCTACCTTTGGCTCAGTTTCATTTGCCACTCCTCACCCCTCCCCCTTACCCTCATCCTGCCCCTTTCCCTTTCCTCACCCTTGACAGCTCCCATCCCTTCCCCTCCTTGAACTGCTCCTCCTACTCCTACTCCTAGTCGGCCAGGGAAGACATCCTCTTATCTGGCTCCTGCTAGGGATGGGGCTCCATCTCAGAACACCCCTCCCTCGCGTTCTCAGGACAGGAAGCTTGCACCCTCAGGCCAGAGAAGAGACCCGCGCTCTGAGGGCCCCAAAGCCACTCGCTCTCTGTCCGATACCATCACTGCCGCCTTTTCCCTTATTGATAATGCCTCCTCCCTCCCTTCAAGGGAGAAGAAGAAGCAGCAGAAGTCAAAGGATGAGGCTTCCTGGGGGGGCTTCACCCCCTCCACCTCATCGTGAATCAAGATACAGTTTTTATCCTTTTTGGTGACGACCATCGACCAAATGATAAGACCTCCCCTCAGCTTCTTTATGTCTCACCTGGACTTCTTTATGTCTCACCTGGACGGACTTCTTTATGTCTCACCTGGACTCTCACCACACCATAATCCAGTGGAATTGCAACGGATATTATCATCACCTCCCGGAAATACAACGTCTTGTTTCCTCCTACTCTTTGTTCTGTCATGCTCCTCAAGAAACGCACTTTCGTGATGACCACTCCCCAACATTTCATGTTGTTGGGCGTTCTGCTGGAACTGTGCCAGCCACAGGATAGCATCTGGAGGGGTCTGCACTTTGGTTTGCACTAATGTCATTAATGACTGGATCCTCCTTCATACCAACTGGGAAGCAATAACAGAGTGTAGAAGACTCCGGCAATCACCGTTTGCAATGTCTACCTCCCTTCAGGTAGGCCATTTCCTAATTTTGAACTGTCTACCTTAATACAGCAACTCTGGCCCTTGTATCTTCTACTTGGGGACTTCAGTCCACACCACCCCCTGTAGGGGTGTGCCACTTCATCGGGTAGGGGGTCTTCTACTTGACAAACTTACTACATACTTTGATTTGTCTCTCCTCAATAACTGTTCCCACTCAAGCATCAGTGCTGCTCATGGAACCTTTACTGCTATCGATCTCAAAATCTCCTCCCCTGCCTTTGTGGCTTGCCTACAATGGACACCCCATTGTATTCTTTGTGATAGTGACCACTTTCCGGTGATTCTGTCAGTCCCCTGCTGCCACCAGGCAGGCAGGCCCTCGCGTTGGGCATTCAACAGGGCCAGTTGGCATTTATATATGTCTGCTGTACACTTTGACCCCTCTCTCTTGAATTGCATTGATGCAGTTGTGCAGGGCAACTCTGCCACTATTCTTCTTGCTGCTGGCACTGCTGCACCCCTATCCATAGGTCACCCTCTTCATTGACCGGTACCATGGTGGACCAAGGATGTAGCAGTTGCTGTACAGCTGACGGGTGTTACAGTGATTTAAACATCATCCTTCACACACCAGCCTCCTTGCGTTTCAGCATCTCCACATGCTAAAGCTCATTACTTATTAAGCAGAATAAAAAGGAATGCTGGAAGTGCTAGGTTTCCTCCCTGGAGATGTATGGCTCTTTATTGCAGGTTTGGTGTAATCTTTTTAACCTTCTGGACCGCCAACAACAGTCAATTATCCAGCAGCTTATCCTCTAAGATGCTCTGTCTACTGATCCATTCGTCCTTGCCAAACACATCGCAACACACTACACACTTTGTGACAGCATCGGCGTCCTCTTCCTATTCTGTTATCCTTCTCCAGCACAAACACAGAATTAAACAGACACCCCCGTGCCCCCCCCCCTCCCCCTCTGATTCAACCCTCACCAAGCTGAACCCTATAATGAGCCCTTCACTGACTGGGAATTTTTGCAGGCTCCTACCTCTTCACATGACACGGCCCCAGACCCAAAGTCCATCCAGAACCAGATGATCCAACACTTGGACATTACACTGGGGCACTATCTACTCAAGGTCTTCAACTGCATTTATCTCAAGGGTGCCTTCCCCTCACAATGGCGAAACAGTATAGTTATACCCGTCCTCGAGCCTGGGAAGAACCCAATGTCTCTCGACAGCTACCACCCATTTAGCCTAATGAATGTACTTTGTAAATTACTTGAGGGGATGGTTATCTTGCAATTATGTTGGGTTCTCGAATCTCAGGGCCTTTTATCCTTGTATCAGTGTGGCTTCTGGGAAGGACAATCTCCAACTGACTATTTACTTAGATTGGGAACTGCAATCTGACAGGATTTTACTAACCGTTGGCACCATGTCGTGGTCTTCTTTAACCTACACAAGGCACACGACTTGGCTTGGCACCATCACATTTTAGTTACATTCCATGACTGAGGCTTTCACAGCCCCCTTCTGATTTTTATTTGCAAGGTTTTATCCCTCTGCCTCTTCTGGCTTCGAGTTGGCACTTCACTCAGCATCCCTCGGATTCAGGAGAATGGTATCCCACAGGGTTATGTGTTAAGTGTCACACTTTTCATCATGGGCTTGTAACCTATGTTGGCCCTCAGGTTACCGCGCGGCATTGGATGTCAACAATTTTTGTATTTGGTGCAGCTCCCACTCAGTAGCGTGTGCTGAGTGCAGCTCCAAGGTGCCATCTGACGTACATCTGCATGGGCTGTCTCCATGGCTTTCAATTTTCTCCTTCCAAAATGCGGGTTATGCATTTTGACAGTGACCCACAGTACACCCGGATCCAGAAGGGCCCTATTTTTGATAAAAGGGAGACATGGTTGCCAGATATTCACCACCTGAAGAATACATGCAAGCTGAAGCTTAATGCTCTCTGCCTCCTGGCCCACACATCTTGGGGTGCAAACCAGCTACTCTTCTCCATCTTTACCCTATGCTCTGGTCTTGTCCAGACTAGAATATGGAAGTCAGGTTTGTGGCTCAGCAGCTGCTCGTTCCACTCTGAAAATACTTTATCCCATTCACCATTGTGGGGTGTGTCTGGGTATTGGTGCCTTTTGCACTAGTCCTGTTGATAGACTCCTTACAGAAGTGGGGATTCCCACTCTACAAATATGTTGAAGCCAACTCCTGGTTTCTTATGCAGTCACCATTCACAGATTCCCTGACCATCCCATGTACCCTGTCCTTTTTACAAGCAAGGGATGTCTTCCTCCCGATCACTGCCCACAGGTGGAACTGCCGGTTGGAATGCATCTCACTTTCCTCTGTCGGGATCTCTATTTCCACTCTCTGAAATGTGCCCCATGTATTTCCTTTCACACTCCCCTTGGGTGGTGTCTAGACCATGGATTAGGACCAACCTATTCCAGGGTCCTAAGGTCTCTGTCCCCCCTATGGTCTTCTGGTGTCTTGTACATTCTATCCTTGCTATCATCTTCTACACTGATGGTTCTAAGATGATAGATAAAGCGGGATACACTTTCACGTCTTCTACTGGCTTAGAACCCAATTTATTGCCAGAATCATGTAGTGTGTTCATGGCAGAACTGCTAGCCTAAACCAAGACCCGCCATTTTATTACTCAGGCCTTCCTCCACAGTGTTTTAATATGTAATGACTCAAAGAGCAGCCTGCAACTCTTGTCATCCTTTGGTCTCTGCTACCCATGACCTTCTCTCCTCCCTTGGCCGTGGTACCTGCTCAGTTTTCTTTCTCTGGGTCCCAAGTCATGTGGGTATCCCAGGGAATGAACTCGCTGGCTGTTTGGCTAGAGAAGCTGATACTCACCTTCCATTCCCTTTCATAGCTGCAGATCTATGTCAAATTTCTCTTTGCACAAAAGTGGAATGACATCTGGTGCACTACTGCTCTCAGTAATAAACCCCGCACAATCAAGGAAACTACTGCGCTTTGGTGCTCTTCCTTCTGCTCCTCTCAGAAGGAGTCCACTGCTCTATGCCATCTACACATTGGCCATACCAGGCTCACACATTGTTTCTTCCTGTGTAACGAGCCACCCGCACAATATGGTTGTGGAGCCAGACTGACAGTATCCCACATTTTGGTGACAAGTCCCCTTCTTTTGGCCCTTCATGCTAAGTAAAGTCTTCCTTAATTTTAATAATGGTTGAACTGGTCCTCAGTTTCCTCCAGGTTTTGCCTTACTCCTGGTGCAGGGGCAAGATGGTTGTGGTTGGGGCCTCTCTTCATGTTTTCTCAGTCTGGGACCCCATGACCACTCCCCTGTGGAAAGACCACTCTTCTTTCCAATTTTTAGGTTTGGTCTCACCTTTTACGCCTTTTACTGTGTGTGTTTTAACTTCCTTGTTTTATAGTTTAACTCCCCTGACTGGATCCATCCATTTTTAGCGGACTCTCTTTCTTCTTTGAGTAACTTTGGAATCGCGGTGCTGATGAATTCACTGTTTGGTCAAAAAAAAAAAAACCTTTGAATCGACCAATCAGTCTCAAAATTTGTCAGGGAAAAATGCTAGAACTTGTCTGGAAATCAGGGAATTTCACTTGGGGAAACTTGTGCCAACCCGGGAAACGTATGAAATTTGGATTCTGCATTTCCATTTGTCTATGTGAGCTCCATAAATTTCTTCTTCTGGTGGCTTTTCATTGATGCACCCAATTCACAGTTGTTTGTGTGTTCTTCTTTTGACATTGTCCCAATTTTTGGTAACTTGGATGCCAGCTATAGATGTTTTTGGGTTGTGCCCTGTACTTGAATTCTAAGATAAAGCAGAGATAGTGTATTCATACCCTTAGTAATGTACATCTTGCATGTTTGTAGATTTTACTTCCTTTTCTGGTTCTGATGAGATGTCACAACCAAAGAAATTTTGGTACATTGTCATGGTCACGTCCCTCTTCAAGAGGCGAGATCGTTCTACATTTTCTTATTTGTCTTAGTTGTTTCAACTTTTGAATATGAATATAAACTTCCTGTCCAGTCTGGTTACTGATGTAAGTGTGAAGGCTTCCTTGGCCAGTGTCAATTTGAAAAAATCATGTTGGGTAATAGACCATGTCATTTCCTTTCTTTGTATTCATATGTGAATTGTAAATGTAATGCACATACTTGATAGTGGGAAATACTTCTTGATAAGCTCGTGATTGCAAGAACTGCTTGCCTAATCACTTCAGCTGATGGTGATTACTGAAAAAAGAAGCAGAAATACATTTATGAATAGTAACAAGAGTTTGTGTTAAGTTCAAAAGTGTGAGCTATATACAGGTTCCAGGGAAGAAGAAAACCACCTGGTAGAAAGTCGGATCATAGTAGGGGATACCAAATCTAAAGAATAGAAAAGAAAAAAAAATCCAGATAATCATAGATTGAAGATGCATCATTACCAAGTTATGGCCATAAAAGCAGTCACAGAAATCTATCCACTAAGAAAATGGTGTTCTGTCTATTCAGCAGTGCAGTTTTGACTGCCCAAGCTGGTGATGTGTTATCCTGTGGTGGTTGTGCTGCCCTACACTTGTATGGTGTATCACATTGCATTCATGATGAACAGGTACCCAAATGATGATGCCAAAACTTATGTTGCTTATGATGCAGTGGTTTGGGAGTGGAAAAATTATATGTCAACATTTCCCATACAGAAGATACCAGCAGTCAATTTACGTAAGGCTGTGTCAGTACTTTAGAGAAAGAGACATGTTTGCAACTAAAAGGGCCAATCTAGATGGCAAAGAACAGGGAGGACTTGAGGATTTTGAATCACCTGTAGCGACCACACAAGCAACAGCCAATGATCTTGATGTCACTCATTGGTAGTTTTGGAATGTTACAAATGAAAATGTCTTGTGACCTTACCATGTAATAAAGGTCTATGCTTTTAAAGTAGATCATCCATAGTGTGCAGGTTTTTGTGCCTGGGCACTAAGGCAGTGTGAGCATCCCAACATGTAAATTTTCCCCACTTCATTCTTTTTACAGTTGAGAGTATTTTCTCTATGAAAGGAATATTTAATATCTGTAACCATCACCCATGGGCATATAAAAATCCTCATTACATTCAATAGCATGGTTGCGAGGAAGATTTTTGGTTAACATCTGGACAGGAATTGTTGCAGTTCCATTGGATCTTTTTGTTTTGCCTCCACTATTGAATGACCAGAATTATTTTCAATCTTTGCAAGTGCAATTACCAAACTGCTGGAAGACATTCCTCACCACGCCCCCTTGAAGGATGCTGTACCTGTATTGGATTATACTCAGAGCTTCACAGTATTTACATGTGGAACATTACTCTTTAGAAGGTATAATTGGCTGTTGATGCAAGACCCTAGGAGCAACATGTTTGTCATTTTCAAAGATGGACTGTTTAGGTGCCAATGAAATAAAAATGCAGAGGAATACTCTACTGCATCAGTATTTGTGTAATAATACTGGAATGTTTGGGTGTTAGGTGATTTTTTTTGCCAGAGGAACCTCTTAATGTAGTATGCTTTCCATGGAGCTAGCTTATGTCTCCATCTTGTTCTTCTGATCTGGAAGCAATTTTCTGATAATATGTTCAAACTTCAAAAAATCTTCTTCAGAGGCATCTCTGATTATCCATTGATTAAAACCATATATTGCACTTTCAAACTTGTCAGCCCTCCCTCCTCCTTCCCTCTCCACTCCTTCCCCTGTCCTTGCACCCGTGAAATAACATAAAACCAATTCTTAGAAATTCTATACTAAATACCTTAAAATCCTTAGTTCTTAAAATTTACAATTGTTACTGTAGGAAGTGCTTTGGTTGTAATAACATACATATTTTGAAGTAATTCATACCTACAGTATGTATACTGTAATTTAGCACTTTTGTGGGGGTTGCTGGGAGTGGAGGAACAGGCAGAATACCTTATATTTGCTCCCCTCAGTCAACATGAAAAAATGCCAAATTACAGTGAACCTAAAAGGGACCTAAAGTCTTTCAAATGACTGTTAAATTGTATAAATATTTGAAACTGACATTTTCTTGCTAAGATGGGGCCTTGTAAACTTCAGCAGTTGTTTTTGACTGCTAAAGATTTTCTCATATATTTCCACACTTTTGCATGAGTGAATTATCAGTTGCAGCAGTTATTTCTCTCTCTCTCTCTCTCTCTCTCTCTCTCTCTCTCTCTTGCAACACTTCATTAAATGTAGTGTTCTCTTTCAGTCCAAAAAGTATCAGGATTGGATTAATAAAAAGTAGAGAAATGTTAAGATGATGCTTTTAATGCCACATGTTCTACAGTCTTCCTCCACCTGAGTACAAAATGCAGAATGTTTTTACAGCCACATGAAACTGTCAGAAAAGTCCTTTTTGTGATGTTCAACATGTTGCATTGGTTTGAATACCAGATATGTTGTCAAAGCATTGACCCTTCATGTGAATTTCTTCACTTTGTCATCTTGTGGTAGCCACCCCTCTAAGACCTGTCAGTGGGATTGACTTGCCCAGATACTATCTGGAGAAACATCTGGGCCACAAGTTACAGTGCCCAGTTGGCTAAACATAGTCAGACTTTAAGAATTCCACAGTCTCATCGAACTCGTATGGGAACAGAAAGTTCGAGCTACAGATCTGAAATGAAATGAGAGTATGGGATCATTGGCCGGGAGGCCCCATCCGGGGAAATTCGGCTGCCAAGTGCAACTCTTATTTCAGTCTATGCCTCACTGGGCGACTTGCGTGCCGGTGATGAGGATTGAAATGATGATGATGATAACACAACACCCAGTCCACAAGCAGGAAAAATCTCCAACCTGGCCGGGAACTGAACCCGGACCCACTTGCATTGGAGGTGAGCATGTTACCACACAGCTAAGCAGACGGACAGCTACAGATCTGATCATCAGTTTTTGGCACAAGATTAATTTACAAAATGTGCTTAGAGTCAAGACTGTTAACATCTAGCAGTAGTGAATCCCATGAAATGTGATGGTTGTTGCTAAAGTCATGGCAACTATTTGTTGTCTTGAAAATGGCAACGAATTAAAAACTTCTGAAATATGCAAAGGGAAGAGTAGTTCATGTGTAAACTTTACATGTAAGGAGATGAATTAAAACACACACACACACACACACACACACACACACACACACACACACACACACACACACTGCCATAAAGATTTAGCACAAGAAAAAAAATGAAACAAAGTTTGTCGTTGCAAACATGTTTTACTGGATTTGCAAAAATACACAATAGTACATTACAAACCATGTGCTTTCCATAGCATCAGGAGTTTCTCCAAGAATCCATAGTAACTTACATGGTGCTAGATGTCAGTCCTTTCCAGGAGAACAAAGCATGAAGAGAGACCACAGTGTGAGTTGAACAGTTATTCAGGATGGGTGTTACCTGACATGAACAGCAGTCTTATGTAAAGATTGCAGTTCACTGTTTAAGGAAGCGTGACAGCACCATGAAGAGCTTATGGAAGTGATAAGAAATGCTGCTGTACAGTACTAAAGGGTTGCTTGGTGGGTAGATGCATTTGGACGTGGTATGGACTGTGGTTATATGCAGATCACTCAGTGCTTGGAAAATGACTGAAGATGGATGCCACAGGAATTTTGGCACCATACTGGTTTTGAGAAGGCAACAATCTACAAGATTTTATGCAATGAGCTAGACATGTGTAAAGTTGCTGCAAAATGGGTCCCGAATCATTGCTGTAGACAAACTTTGGACCAGGGCCTGTGAAGCAGAACTGGAATGCCAGTCCAGGGAATGGTGTCATCCTGGTCCACTGCACAGGCAGAAACTTCGTGGTAATCCCTGTCCTGTCAGGTTAATGGTCATCGTAGCCTATGACATGGACAAACTGTTAATGCACTGTACCACTATCACACTTTCCTGCAACAACTCCTAGATTGGGCTATTCAGGAAATACATCTACACGGTGCAAGAGCCCATACTACAGTGTGTGAGTGGAATCTGCTCTCACAATGGAGATGAGAAGTACTGGAGCATCCACCATATTCACCAGACTTATTACCCTGTGCTTATGACCTCATACCAAAACTGAAAGAGCCGTAGCGTGGAACATGCTTTCGAACAAGTGAAGACATTGCCATGGCTGTGACATGTGAAATCTGACAATTCACTAACGATGAGACCACAGGTATTCAGCGTGTCCCACAGCTTTGGCAGTGTGTGACAGATTCATTGGGAGACTATTTTGAAGGACTCTGGGGTGTCACACATCCATGTTCCTGCGCTGTATTATTGTGAACTGTTGGAACTGACCGGAAAACACATTTGAAATGACAAAATTTGTTTCATCTTTTTTCTTGTGCTATATCTTTACAGTGGTGTGTGTGTTCATCCCTCTCCCTGTATGTAATGTTAACATATGAACTAACCTTCCATTTGCATATTTAAAAAATTTTTAATTCATTACCATTTTTGAGACAAAAAATAGTTGCCATTACTTTTGCAATGGCCCTCATATTTGCTACTTGGTGCAGTTGTGCCTGTCATCAATGTACACTGCCAGCCTTAAAATTTCAGTGTCATGAAGACGCCATGTGACAAACATCAAGAGCACTACATGCAAAGATATGCAAATGATTAGCATTTCAACACAACCACACAAAGTAAGTAGGGGTAATGCCAGCTATATTCTGTAAATACACTGCGGTGACAAAAGCCATAGGATACTGATATGTATGTGTACAGATGGTGGTAGCATTGCTTACAGAAGCTATAAGTGGGCAGTGCATTGGTGCAGCTGTCATTTGTACTCGGGTGATTCATGTGAAATGGTTCCTCTGAAGTGATTACGGCCACACAACAAAAATTAAGACTTTGAACATGAAAATGTAGTTGGTGCTAGGTGCATGGGACATTCCATTTCAGACATCATTATGGAATTCAATATTTCGAGATCCACAGTGTCAAAAGTGTGCCAAGAATACCAAATTTCAAGCATTGTGTCTCCCCATGGACAATGCAGTGGCCGACGGCCTTCACTTAATGACCGAGAGCAGCAGCGTTTGCTTAGAGTTGTCAGTGCTAGCAGACATGCACTGTGTGAAATAACTGCAGGAATCAGTGTGAGACATACAACAAACGTATCCGTTATGGCAGTGCAGCAAAATTTGGCATTAATAGGCAATGGCAGCAGATAGCTGATGTGAGCACCTTTGCTAACAGCATGACATCGCCCGCAGCACCTATCCTGGGCCCTTGACCATATGGGTTGGACCCTAGATGACTGGAAAACCATAGCCTGGCCAGAGGAGTCCTAATTTCAGTTGGTAAGAGCTGATGGTAGGGTTCAAGTGTGGTGCAGACCACATGAAGTCATGGACCCAAGTTGTCAAGAAGGCATGGTGCAGGCTTCATAATGGCATGGGCTGTATTTACGTGGAATGGACTGGGTCCTCTGGTCCAACTGAACCGACCATTGACTGGAAATGGTTATGTCCAGCTACTTGGAAACCATTTGCAGCCATTAATAAACTTCATATTCCCAAACAACAGTGGAATTTTTGTTGATGACATTGTGCCATGTTACCAGGCCACAATTGTTTGCGATTGGTTTGAAGAACATTATTGACAATTCAAACAACCAACATTGAATCTCACTGAACATTTATGGAACATGGCTGAGATCAGTTCATGCACAAAATATTGCACTGGTAACACTTTTTGCAATTATGGATGGCTGTAGAGGCAGAATGACTTAATATTTCTGCAGGGGCTTCAGACTCGAGTCCATGCCACATCAAGTTGCTGCACTACATCGGGCAAAAGGAGGTCCGACATGATATTAGGAGGTATCCCATGACTTTGTCACCTCAGAGCAAACGAAGCTATGCAGAACCTTTTCATTCATAAATTGCATTTCAGTGTTGTTATTTGTGAGAAGACCACACTACACCTTGTGTATGGAGGAAAAACATCTACAGTTCAACATAAGTAGTATTGTGGCCCATCAAGACTGTGGTTTATCGTTTTGCGATGTGGTTTATCATTTGTGGTATTGCTGCTTCAATCATTTAGAATCCCATGACTGTCATGCCAATAAGGAATTGGGTTCAGGAGGCCCTTATTCAATGCCATTCAGGATCTCAATGGCTGCATGTTACAAACATCAGAGAGGACACATGTAGTGTCCTCTTGGCAATGTAGTATCATACAGGTACTTCATATGCCTTGGGGCGAGAAATGAGTTTGTTTACAGCAGAACAAGGATATTCATGGATAGTATGACAACATCTGGAGCACCATGGACTGTTAGCATGTTGGCCATTGTTACATGGCAGCATAGTGAGGTGCACCAACATCACTGCGCTCAGTGACAAAGCTTGGAACGGAAGTAACAAGTCATCTTTTCAGAAAAGTCCTGACTATGCTTATAGTATTGTGATGAACATAATCGTGTGGAGGATCTGAGGAGAAAGACTGTTGCCATATTGCTTTTATCATCATCATCATATGGGCCCAGGACATACTGTAATGGTGTGGACTGAGATTGGGTACACAACATAATTGTCTCTGGTTCATGTGGCTAGTCATTTAGCTAGCATCCTTTACATATGATAATGTGCCAAAGGTCTGGCCAGACAGAAAGTGGGCTGGCAGTACAGCTCAGGCTGCCATGGATGGCTGAAGCATATAGTGGGCAAGAGAGACCACACAGACAAGAGCAGTTCTCATACTGTGGAAGGAGTTGAAATCTCATTAGCAAGTTGCGTGTGCAGTGCTGTATGGCAGAGCTTCCTTCAGCTGCTGCTGCTGCACAGCAATCAAATGTGCTAGCAGATGCTGCAGCTGGCAGTGAATCAGCCATGGTCAGCCCATTATCCAGCTCTCTCATAGATTGAAAACATTTTGTAATGTGTTGTCGAAAGACTGGCATGGCACCACCCACCAGTCACTACAGTTGGTGAACTCGAGCATAATGCTGAAGCAGCATGGAATTATGTGCTCATATATGTCATCCAAGCTCAGTTCTACTCAGTGCTCTGCCATAGTGGCAGCCCTGTTTACTGAATTATACATTTTATACACCCCCAAATCAACTACAAAGTTAGTTCTGTATTTCCACCATACTCGATATGTGCAGTTTGTAAACTTTTGCTATTTGCTATCCTGCTTGGTGTTGCAGTTTTAAGAACCAGTGCAGGTTTTTTTTGGCAGGGCAGCTAATATGAACAAAAGACAGAGAAGTAATGCTTACCCTCCTTTTATCTGTAGCAGCTGATGTGTGTGTGAAACCTTTCACACAGCCAACAGTCAGTTCCACACTGCTGCCCCCGTAGTGTAGGCCAAGATATGAGGCCTGTTCAAAAAAATTTCAGAACATTCCTAATTTTGCACCAACGGTGTGTTGGAGCGAAATGCGTTTGGCATCTCTGCACCCTTTTGCATTTAATGTGTAACTGCTGGAAGTTTCATTGTTGTTTGTCTGTTAGTTATTGTTCAGTGCTGTATTGAGTAGAATGTTGTGTTATATAGTTTGCGGATTTCGAGGTGTCAGAGTTAGAAGAGCAATGTGTCTGCATTAAATTTTGCATGAAACTCAAGAAAACCTTTACAGAGACACACCAAATGATGCAGGGAGACTACAGTGATGAGCACTCAGTGTTCATATGTTATAAAAATGGGTGGATGGAAGTTAAAGATGACCTTCATTTGGGATGCCCTTTAACATCTACTGACGACACTTTTGTCAAGGAACATCAATGAAATTGTGCATCCCGATTAAAGACTGACTGACAGAGAGATTGCAGAAGAATGTAACTTTTCAGTTGGATCATGTCATGAAATCCTGACACAGCATTTTGGAATGCACTGTGTTACCACCCGGTTCATCTCACAGCTCATGAGTCAAGACCAGAAACACCTTCACCTCCCAGTCTGTGAAGAGCTTTTTTTATCGCGCAAATGAGAATGAGATGTTCCTTAAGAGAATCATAACTAGTGGTGAGATGTGGGTCAATAGTTATGATGTTGAAACCAAGGTTCAGTCTTCACAATTGGTCAGGAAAGATTCTCAAAGACCAAGAAAAGCCCATCAGATCAGGTCAGGTCAAATGTCAAACCCACGCTGTTAGCTTTCTTTGACTTTTAAGGATTAGTTCATCATGAATTTGGGGCACAGGGACAAACTGTTAATCAATGGTACTATTGGGATGTGTTATGATGCCTAAGAGAAAATATGATTAGGAAATGGCTGGAAATCTGCAAGAATTCACGGCTCTCACATCATGATAACACACACACACACACACACACACACACACACACACACACATTCATCCCTGTTGGTCCATGCCTATTGCATAAAAAACGAAATCACTGTGCTGCCTCAGTCTCTGTACTCTCCAGACTTGGCCCCTGCAGACTTTTTTTTTATTTCCAAAATTCAAAACCCCTTTGAAAGGACGAAGATTTGCGACAACAGATGAGATAAAAGAAAATTCGCAGATGGCATTTTGTATGATCCAGCAAGAGGTGAACCAAGACTGCTTCTGGAAGTGGAAATGGTGTTGGGAGCAGTGTTTCAAATGTGGAGGAGATATTTTGAAGGAGATTAAGCAAAATAAGTGAAAGGTAAGCTTAGAAAAATGTTGTGGACAAAGTTATGTAATTTGTTTGAACAGACCTCCTATGTGTGTGACACATTTGTTGTGTGGCCACTTAGGGAAGCAGATTTACACTAGTTTCACAAACACTTCTACAGTTGCAACTCACACTCAATATTGAGAATAATGAAGTGATCCCTTTCCAGGATGTAGACATATATAGAACACCCAGCAACAAACTAAGACACAATGTGTGTAGTAAATCAGTGCACACATCTGTATGAAGAGTGTACATCATTCAACACAAAAGAACTATGTGTTTTGAATACTGGCTGTCAAGAATCACTAGATGAGCGATGCTGATAACCACAAACATGAACTACATTAGCTGTGGGTAATATTCCGTGAGAATGGATATAGCAATAAAAACACACAATGAGCCAGCAGATGTAGTGAAGACAAAACAGAACAGCTACTTGATTTTCACTTCTCATATGTGGGGTGTGTCATTGACCACATAGGCAAGGTGCCGCACCACTGGCTGATACAAGATCTATAGGGCCCACAGAGGACTCTGTAGATACTCTCCACACTTCAAGTGTTTACCAACTTTGATGTACATGCACTGTCATATATGTTGGCAAAACAGAGAGACCTATTAGCCCTTGCATACTGAGGCATGAACATCACGTAAATCAGCAACAGCTAAATACCCTATAGACAGTGTCCAACTTATATCAAGAAGCTGGTGTGCTTGCTTCAAAACTACTGTTACAGCAGCAAAAGATAAGAGGCTGTAGATATTAAATTGCCAGCAGAATGAATGTGGAGGATACCTTGAAGCCGTTGATGTCCTAGCTGTCAGAAAATTAGAGTCCAGTGAGCTGAATGTGGTCAGTCACCTGCTAGAGTAGCACAGACAGTATTCCCCTGCAAAACAACCCCTCTAAATTTATGTTGGTTCTGGACTGACCAGAGATGTTACAGAATAGACGTTGGTAGTCATGTGACATTAAAAATTGAGTAGTATGTAGGAAAGACCACATCATTGCAGTCAGACATTTTCATTGCATTGAAGAGGACCCGTATAAAGGATCTTGAGAATAGGATACGAGCAATTGGGGAATATGCTTTTTTTTTTCCAGTGTGCTAACAGAGTACGACTAATTTGCTAACATTGGTATGAAGTTCCCTGTACATTGAAGTCTAAGGTGACTTGCAGAGAATGTATTTCTGTATAAAAGAAACAAATAATTTTAAAATTAAATGTTCCATCTGACTCTTTGTTGGCTCTGTTTCATTCCAAGATTGGAATAGGATAACCTCCCTACTAGGAGTGTGGGTAAGCTACTACAAACAGCGTAGTGAACGCATTATTGTGGCCAAGATAGACATGAAGCCCATGCCTACCACAGTAGTACAAGTTTATATGCCAACTAGCTCTGCAGATGATGAAGAGATTGATGTATGATGAGAGAAAGAAATTATTCAGATAGTGAAAGGAGATGAAAATTTAATAGACATGGGTGACGAATTTGATGGTAGGAAAAGGAAGAGAAGGAAACATAGGTGAATATGGAATGGGTGTAAGAAATGAAAGAGGAAGCTGCCTGGTAGAATTTTGCACAGAGCATAACTTAATCACAGCTAACACTTGATTCAAGAATCATGAAAGAAGGCTGTATACATGGAAGAGACCTGGGAGATGCTTTAAGGTTTCAGATAGATTATATAATGGTAAGACAGAGATTTAGGAACCAGGTTTTAAATTGTAAGACATTTCCAGGGGCAGATGTGGACTCTGAACACAATTAGTTGGTTATGAACTGTAGATTAAAACTGAAGAAACTGCAAAAAGCTGGGAATTTAAGGAGATGGGACCTGGATAAACTGACAAAACCAGGGGTTGTAGAGAGTGTCAGAGAGAGCATAAGGGAATGATTGACAGGGATGGGGGAAAGAAATACATTAGAAGAAGAATGGGTACCTTTGAGGGATGAAATAGTGAAGGCAGCAGAGGATAAGTAGGTAAAAAGACGAGGGTTAGTAGAAATCCTTGGGTAACAGAAGAAATATTGAATTTAATTGATGACAGGAGAAAATATAAAACTGCAGTAAATGAAGCAGGCAAAAAGGAGTACAAACGTCTCAAAAATGAAATCGGCAGGAAGTGTAAAATGGCTAAGCAGAGATGGCTAGAAGACAAATGTAAGGATGTAGAGGCATATATCACTAGGGATAAGATAGATACTGCCTACAGGAAAATTAAAGAGACCTTTGGAGAAATGAGAACCACTTGTATGAATATCAAGTGCTCAGATGGAAACCCAGTTCTAAGCAAAGAAGGGAAAGCAGAAAGGTGGAAGGAGTATATAGAGGGTCTATACAAGGACAATGTACTTGAGGACAATATTATGGAAACGGAAGAGGATGAAGATTAAATGGGAGATAGGATATTGTGTGAAGAGTTTGACAGAGCAGTGAAAGACCTAAGTCAAAACAAGGCCCGGGAGTGGACAACATTCCATTAGAACTACTGACAACCTTGGGAGAGCCAGCCCTGACAAAACTCGACCATCTGGTGAGCACGATGTATGAGACAGGTGAAATACCCTCAGACTTAAAGAAGAATATAATAATTTCAAACCCAAAGAAAGCAAGTGTTGACAGATGTGAAAATTACTGAATTATCAGATTAATAAGTCATGGCTGCCAAATTGTGAATTCTTTACAAATGAATGGAGAAACTGGTAGAAGCTGACCTTGGGGAAGATCAGTTTGGATTCCGTAGAAATATCAGAACATGTGAGGCAATACTGACCCTACGACTTATCTTAAAAGATAGATTAAGGCAAGGCAAACATATGTTTCTAGCATTTGTAGACTTAGGAAAACTTTCGACAATCTTGAATGGAATACTCTCTTTCAAATTCTGAAGGCGGCAGGGGTAAAATACAGGGAGCAAAAGGCTATTTACAATTTGTACAGAAACCAGAGGGCAGTTGTATGAGTCGAGGGGCATGAAAGGGAAGCAGTGGTTGCGAAGGGAGTGAGACAGGGTTGTAGTCTATCCCTGATGTTATTCAATCTGTATATTGAGCAAGGACTAAAGGAAACAAAAGAAAAATTCGGAGTAGGTATTAAAATCCAAGGAGAAGAAATAAAAACTTTGAGGTTCGCCAATGACATTGTAATTCTGTCAGAGACAGCAAAGGTCTTGGAAGAGCAGTTGAACGCAATGGACGGTCTTGAAAGGAGGATATAAGATGAACATCAAGAAAAGGAAAACGAGGATAATGGAATGTAGTCGAATTAAGTCGGGTGATGCTGAGGGAATTAGATTAGGAAATGAGACACTTAAAACTAGAAAATGAGTTTTGCTATTTGGGGAGCAAAATAACTGATGATGGTCAAAGTAGAGATAATATAAAATGTAGACTGGCAATGGCAACGAAATCGTTTCTGGAGAAGAGAAATTTGTTAACATCAAGTATAGATTTAAATGTCAGGAAGTCGTTTCTAAAAGTATTTGTATGGAGTGTAGCCATGTATGGAAGTGAAATGTGAATGATAAATAGTTTAAACAAGAAGAGAATAGCAGCTTTCGAAATGTGGCGCTACAGAAGAATGCTGAAGATTAAATGGATAGATCACATAACTGATGAGGAGGTATTGAACAGAATTGGGGAGAAGAGAAATTTGTGGCATAACTTGACTAGAAGAAGGGACCGGTTGGTAGGACATGTTCTGAGGCATCAAGGGATCACCAGTTTAGTATTGGAGGGCAGCATGGAGGGTAAAAATCGTAGAGGGAGACCAAGAGATGAATACACTAAGCAGATTCAGAAGGATGTAGGTTGCAGTAGGTACTGGAAGATGAAGAAGCTTGCACAGGATAGAGTAGTATGGAGAGCTGCATCAAACCAGTCTCAGGACTGAATACCACAACAACGACCACCTCCCTTCCCCTACATTTTAATTTGTAGCTATTGGACATGAGTGTGAGATGGTTAACAGAGAGAAGTTGCTACATGGTTAAGAAAATTTAACAGTGTTGCCTAATAGGGAATTGTTTATCTTTACTTTATGAATATTAAAGCTCATCAATTGTAAGTGGAAAAAATGTTGTTTTGAAATGATAACATTATGTTTGTTGTCTTTTTGCCATTAACTAGTTTCTTAACATTGCCTAGACCCAGCCACACTTGTTTTGACAGCTGAGTGTATCCCACTGCCACATGGAAGTTGACATTGCTCTATTGCTTTTCTGAACTAATCTTTTCGATTATAACTTTTCACAGTAACCTTTTTATAACTGTTCAAATAGTAATATTTCCTGCCAATGAAAGCTACAAACATTGATGATGCTGTTCCGCATGCTAATTTCATATATAACTTGGTGGTCACTATTATTCTACTTATCAATGTAATGCTTCAAAACACATAATTTATCATTGTAGCAAACTATTCAAATAAATTTTGTGCAATGCACATACATGTGACCTTTCCTTGTGAAGTCTGTACAACTACTGTCTACCTACATACTGGCCCATGAATGAGAGTGCTCGGGCATTTTTGAATGAAACAGCAAGACAGTGACCCTGCAGGAAAACATGTTCTCAGCTCCAACAGTTTCAGAGAACCAGCGATACACAAGTGTTAAGATTTGCAGTGCCATAGTATTATTGATAGTAGAACCCTTTAATCACCTAACTAGAATTTTTTCAAAAATGCCAAAAATAAAGGTTTTTTGAAAACACAGAAGAAACTACAGATCCAAAAGAGAAACATGGCCCAGCAATGAAATCCTCAGCCTTAGAAGTCATCATTACTGTAACACAACAAAAAATCAGACATATTTCATATTTTTTCATCCCCACACCTGAAGCTATAATCTGTTTAAATTTTATGTATATGTGGTAAGCAGACATAAGATACACAAGGAAATCAATTTGGTGACATATCTAGACCAGTGGTGGTCAACCTGCTCCCTACTGCCCACTCGTGGGCATTTCAACTTTCATGGTGGGCTGTATGGATTATGAAAACATTTTCATTAGGTTTTCATAAAATTGTAACATAAAGTATTTGGTAAGTAAGTATTAAATGCTTTAACTTGGTGTAGCTTTGCTTCCCTATTTTGTAAGTCACTAATGCTGTGAAACCAGTAAGCGATTAGTCAAACTGGAAGCTTATTAGTTATTGGTCGTTCATCCAACATATTAAAGCATTCTTAAGACTATACATAAAATACAGCATTTCTTTCTTAAATGAAAATGAAATCAGTTTCTTGAGGTATGTCAGGAATAGGTAACTCTTATCTATTCTATTTTCATCAATTTTATCTATTCTGTTTTCAGGTAAATAATGTAAAAATTATAGAAAAAACTACAGTATTTACAGTAGTTAAAAATTCAAAAACAAGTGATACCAGTGCATTAATGTGCTGAAAGAAAACACTATACTAAAACACGTGTAGTTGGCATTCTTCTTCGTCACCAAACATTTTAAACAAAATGCGTATTTGGTGACGAATGTGTGTAACAGCTAATTTTGATGTGTTTTGCTGGTTGAGATAACTTGAACTAGCTTGCAGGCTCTGTGCTCCAAGTGATCCAATAGGGCATGGCAAGCAGGAACCTGTTGCTGTTTGGTAGTTAGCTGTGTCGACAATGTAGGTGACATCCCAGCTGCCTAAGAGAAAACGGAAAGTGCACAGGACAACTGCGTGTCGACTTTTCCATGGTGGTATCAGAATTGATACCACTGATGCATAGCCTCTTCTCCATGTGTTGCTGCCATTCATAGCAACCACCAGAGTCCCATTTCGCAGGTGCCTCTGTAACATATCTGACATGTAAACGAGAGGGAGGTGTAGTGTCTACATGCATGAGAAACATCAAAATACGGCAAAATGGCAGCAGAATAGAATCAGGTGGGTCCACAGGTGAATGATGGCAGAGATTATGAGGTGAAATAATAACTGATGTAAGTTCAAGGGATAGCCAAGTCATTTAAACATATACCACAATCCAATCAAAAATTGAAATCTCAGAATATAATCAGTCAGTTACAAATACTTGGCTATTCAATGGTGTGATGCTCAGACTTGAGAGACTAGTGAGAAACAGGCAGCAATCACTGGGCTGCAGTATGTCAGTAAGTATTCATCAGAAGGCGGTGTCACCTCGTGTTCGCAAGGTGGCCATGTCCCACAGGACCATGAGCCACAACTGTCTCCTGGAGCCCAAACATCACTGATGTATTCTCTCTATCGACAGTTGGGTTAGGCAGGTGATTCCAGTCACTTTTGGATACTAAAATAACTGGACATTTTCGACAAGTTCTCTTCCACTAATTCTTCTATGTGTAACATGCTGGCAGATGTGTGAGTGGTGCTGACAGGTCATGGGGCCCAGGGCAAACACTGTTAACAAGTACAAAGGACTTTATTAATCTTGATACATGGCGTAGTAAGGCAAGCACACTTCTCCTTGCTGACCCTGGCCAGGGACAATGAACAGGTGGCAGCTTCTGCATGGTGCTGTTGGGCAGGCACCTCATTCTGCTGAGGCCGACAACCTGTGTAGGCCATGGGCACTGATGTCAGTGGCGCATGATGTTGTTGTTGTGCTGTGATGACACCCTACTTGGTAGATGGCCCACTGGCTCTGTACATGGCCACAGTGGTGGCATGAGTCGACTGATGTGTACTGTTTTCCTCAGCACTGTATGAGCCTTGGGCCTCACACCTTGTTTGCGTCACCATTACAGAACAAAAAGATGGTTGTTTGCAGGGTACAACTTGCTGCCCTAGGACATTAGTCGACTGGAGGCTGGTCTGTGATACCAAGTACCTACAGAAACTCAGCATTGGAGGTGATAGGTGCAGACAACAGATCTGCAGGACGGAGACACCATGTACTGTGAAGAACTGAGTGCAGACGGCAGGTGCAGCCCAGTACCGAACCCTTGGCTGCAACTGGTGGAGCCCAGTGATCTCAGTGTCCAGCATCATGGTCTTACTGCTGACTTTGATTAATGACAAGTGATCCCTGCCTTAAAATCCACTTATTTATATGTCTCCAGTGCCCATTTGTTTCACTAAAACCCAGCACCTAGTCATGTTGCTAAAACAAGAAATGGGCTCTGAAACTGAGCGAGGTGGCGCAGTGGTTAGCACACTGGACTCACATTCAGGAGGACAATGGTTCAATCCCACATCCAGCCATCCTGATTTAAGTTTTCCGTGATTTCCCTAAATCACTCCAGGCAAATGCCAGGATGGTTCCTCTGAAAGGGTACAGCCAACTTCCTTCCCTGTCCTTCCCTAATCCGATGAGATTACCTGACCTCGGCTATCCTTACTGTGGAATCTGCTGGCATGCCTGTTATATAACCCACGTCACCATACATGGGGCTACCAACCCATGACTATTAATGCAAAACACTATGGTGCGTCCATGCTGCTTTTCCTTTCTTTAGTTAAAAATTAGTAACTGTCCAATGGAAGATGGGTTGTAGCACTACACTGCCCTTCCCTATGGAGAATACCCAGTACCTTCGGTCTTACCCTGACCTAAACTCCATTGTAATTATGTCTACCCTTAATCCATAAAACTACCTAACACTAAACTGGCTATTCTTAACTAATAATGATCTAAGATGGCGTCAAGTGAAGTTGTATGTGATGATAAAGGGAACAAAAGTTACAGTGAAGTGGTGAAAAAGCGAGCTTGTAGTGATTGCAACGGAGGAATTACGAAGTTAAATGAGTTCATATTAAGTCTACAGTTCACAATGGATGCATTAAGACGTGAAATTTCACGCCCAACAAATGAAAATTCTGTGCTGCAAAAGCCACAGACAACACGTGTTCCTTTATCTCAGACAAGTAAACCTAAATTGCAAGACTGGAAACAAGTAACTGCTGAAAACGCAAAAAGGGTATCAATTGTAGCAAGTGAACAAAATATTGTTGATAAAAATAGGTATAGTGTACTCTCAACAAGTGCTCACAGTAAATCTACAGAACTTGATAAAGAACATAGTAAATGCAAACTTGAAAGAAACACCGTGAAAAGTACGAAAGTAAGATACAATACGAGATCCTCAGTTAAAAATTGTAAGGTACCTTAGAAAATTGCCGAAACGAAGTGTAATGAACTCCCAAAAACAAACAAAATAATATCAATTAATAATGAAAACTGATACAGTTCACTGTGTGAATATAAACATTGCAATGTAAATAGTGACTCCTGCAACGAACTGTACAATTCTTGTATAAACAAACTCTGAAGTGCAATGTGCTTTTACTCTCAGATAGTCATGGAAGAAATCGCGCGGAAATCCTAAATGACACGAGCAATAATCTTCAAGTGAGTAGTGTTGTGAAACCCGGGGCGAAAACAAAAAACGTTATCGAAGACGCCGACCTAAAAGGAAAAATGCTGTATAGCAACGACTTTATATTTTGTGTAAGTAGTGCAAATGACGTGGGAAGAAATGAAGCTGATATCTGCATTGAAGCCCTGAAGAACTTTCTTGAAGAAAATAAGCAGAAAAATACAATAGTCACTAATGTTCCGCATCGGCATGATCTGATCTACAACTCGTGCGTAAACAAGGAAATACGAAAAACGAATATTAGAATTAAGGCATTATGTTCAAACTATGGAAATTGTTCTATTCTAGATATAGGAGAGTTGGATAGAGGTCAACACACATCCCACGGACTGCACTTAAATTATGCAGGTAAACGCTATTTGTGTGAAAAATTAAATTTAATCATAAAACAAAGAATCGAACTGAAAAACTTAATATATAAAAACAGTTCCGACAGAAACTTTTTTGGACTAACTCAGTATTCACGATACATACGTGAAGGCGAAGTGCTTGACAACATCGCAAATCACAGTAAAATCAAAATAATATCGCAAAATGTCCAATATATTACCAATATAATTGAACAAATTGACGAATTTTTAAGTGTTTGTAGCCCTCATATTTATCTTGTGAATGAACTAGGGTGCAAAACTGAAGAATTATGCAGCATTAATTTAAGTAATTATAAAATTGCCAGTGTCTATTCTAGGGAACAACATAAAAGTGGTGGTGCTGGTATTTATGTCAAAAATAATGCCCAGTGCGAAAAAATTGATTGGATAGATAAACTTGCATGTGAGCTGCTCTTGGAAATTGCTGCCATAAGAATAAAGCTCAGATATAGCAGTTTAATAATAGCTAGCCTGTACAGATACCCTAATAGTAACATGGAAGAATTCTTTTGCCATTTAGAGGAACTTACTGATAAACTCTCACCTCTTAAAAAACAGACTATAATGGTAGGGGATGTGAACATTGACTCCTAGTTCCAGAAATCTTAAACTCCCCCCTAATGTGATGAAATTAAAGAATGACATGAATGATCTTATATATTCTTTTTAAAGACACCAAACTGCAGTACTTTCAGTCTAAATACAAAGCCTGTAGAAAAACCTACAGGGAAGCACTTAAGACATTAAAGGCACAGAAGTATGCAGAACAGATGAGTCAATCCTGTAATGTTAGCAAAACAGCGTGGAATATATGTTGTGGCGTAGGTTAACAGCCACGCCACTCGGAAGTAGCCGAAAGGCACGCGTTAACTCACGCAGGCTAGAGATAGGTCTGAAACAGGATACGTAATGAATGCTATAAAGAAAAGTACGTAGCTGCTGGAATACTTAACTTTAATCCATCCTTGTTGTACATCCCTATTGACGATACGAGTGAGACTCTGTAGATTCAGGCAATAAACTACTAATGGCGCCTTGCTAGGTCGTAGCCATTGACTTAGCTGAAGGCTATTCTAACTACCTGCTCTGCAAATGAGCGAGGCTTCGTCAGTGTGCATCGCTAGCTACGTTGTCCGTACAACTGGAGCGAGTGCTAGTCCATCTCTCGAGACCTGCCGTGTGGTGGCGCTCGGCCTGCGATCACTAACAGTGGCGACACGCGGGTCCGACATGTACTAATGGACCGCGGCCGATTTAAAGCTACCACCTAGCAAGTGTGGTGTCTGGCAGTGACACCACATTCCTCCCCCGCAAACCGGCGAACGGTCGTGTTATAAGGCTTCCGCCCGCCGTGGGGAGGACCCCATGTTGACGTATGCGATGAGGTGGGGAGCCTAACAACAGGCGAGGCTGTGCCACCCGCACCCTGCCATTCGGTCCGAGGGGAGCTAGGAAACGCCTGAAAACGTAGTCCAGGGTGCACGTCAACAGGCAGTGTATGCGCCCGTAGAGAGACAGGAGGGGCCGAAGGTTCGACCTCCATTGCGTCGGGGTACCCGACGCGCGAAGACGCCATGTGGTCCGGAGCGGGCAAAAGTTCCATGGCGGAGGACATCTGGTCACGGGAAGCGATCGGCGGCGCGGGACCCAGGGAGGCGTCAGGCGGTTGCAGCGACGCGTCTACTGCGGGCGTCGCCGGCGGGAGAACAGGCAGCGGCATGTCGCCATGGGGCAAAATGAATGGCAGTATCGGTAACACCTGGGGATGAGGCAAGCGAGTAGGTGGGTCCCCAGGGCACTGACCGGACGGCACCGTCGCTGAAAGCAGACGGGGAGCGGCAGAACCCGGGCGACGACAGAGGCGCAGCTGATTGAGATGCCGACGCACCTCACCAGAGGCCCCCAAAACCAAATACATCGCGCGGCAGTGGCAGCGAAGAATGCGCCCTGCGAGCCAACGCCGTGAACCGCGATAGTTGCGATAGAATACAACGTCGCCTGGAGCAAAAGCAGGAGTCTGCCGCTGCACAGGAACCTGATGCGGCGGATGCAGCAAAGACATCAAGGTTCGATGAGGATGACCGTGGAGCAACTCAGCCGGCGAGCGACCATCTCGGGGCTGAGAGCGATACGATGACAAAAAGAGCAACAACGCGTCCTCCCGAGAATGCGACTCTTTCAACTTCAACATCTGTGACTTGAAAGTCCGGACCAATCGTTCAGCGGCACCGTTTGACTGAGGCGAAAACGGCGCGGATGTCAGATGTTGAATACCATTGGCCTTGCAGAAAGACTGAAATTCTGCAGACATGAATTGTGGGCCATTGTCGGAAACAATAGTCCGCGGAAGACCTTCAATGCAAAAGATAGCAGACAACGCTTGGATGGTGGCAGATGACGTCGTGGAAGACATCCGGACAACAATAGGAAAATTACTGAAGGCATCTACCACAACCAACCATCTAGCATTCCAGAATGGACCAGCAAAATCGATGTGCAAGCGTTGCCAAGGGGAAGTGGCTTTGGGCCCTGCAAAAAATTTCCGCGGCGGTGCGGATTGTTGTTCGGCACACGCCATGCAAGAAGAGCACATATTCGTAATCGCAGCATCGATTCCAAACCAAGTACAGTGCTGATGAGCAAGCTGTTTCGTGCGCGCTATACCCCAATGTCCTTGGTGGAGAAGCCGTAAGACAGAGGACTGTAACGAACGTGGGACCACGACTCTGGACTGATCATTATCAGAACGCAACAACAAAACACCACGCCGTACAAAAAGTCTCTCCTTGTGAGCAAAAAATCTGCGAACCAACGGATCCTCTATCCGTGACTTTGACAAGGGCCATTGCGTAGCAACAAAACGCAAAACCATAGCAAGGACAGGGTCAGCAGCTGTGGCTGTAGCTACACGACGAAAATCAATCAGAAACGATTCGACCACGTCATCGGTTTCCGAATCAATGAACATGCAAGCAAGTTCGGAAGAATCGAATGCTCTATCCTCAGAAACAGGCAAACGGGACAACGCATCGGCGTTTCCGTGCTTAGCAGTGGACCGATACAAGATATCGTAGCAGTACTGCGAGAGAAAAATAGACCAGCGGATGAATTTCTGCGCTGTACGTGGAGGTACAGGCTTGTTCGGATGAAAAAGCGATGTCAAAGGTTTGTGGTCCGTGATGATGGTAAAGTGACGACCATACAAGAAATCATGGAACTTAGTAACACCAAATACGAGAGCCAAAGCTTCTTTCACTATCTGTGAATAATTTCTTTGCAGAGACGAGAGCAATTTGGACGCAAAGGCAATAGGGCGATCATGCGATCCTTTTTTTTTGTGCGCAAGCACAGCACCGATCCCGAAATCCGATGCATCTACCATCAACAAAAGGGGTTTCTGGGGATCGAATGGCATAAGGAGAGTATTAGAAAGCAACGCTGATTTCAACTGGCGAAAAGCGCGTTCGCATTCCGTCGTCCGGACGAACGGAACACCTGTACGGTGTAAGCGATGAAGCGGAGCTGAAATGGAAGAGGCATTGCGCACATTCACTCACAACTTGTGATTCCAAATCATGTAAGGTTCTCGCGACCGCATCATGCAATGCGTGTGGAACGTTGCGCGCTCTGAAAAATTTCGGTTGCGCGTGTACTTTCAGTTCCAAATGTACGTTATAGTTCGTAGCGGAACCAAGGCCCGGTGCAAAAATGTTGGCAAATTCTTCACATAGACGAGAAACACTGTCTGAAGGCACAGTCTGGTTCACTGATAGGACCTGATTGACTATTGACAAGTTAAACAACTGAAAGAAATCTAAACCAAACAAGTTCACTGCAGAAGAAGAACGAAGGACGTAAAAAGACACAAGTTTTGTTTGTCCCTTGTATGTTGCAAGAAGGCTGCACTGTCCTAACACAGGGATCGTGTGACCTGAATATGTAGTTAGCTGAACATTTGCGGCACGCAACGGAGGTTTGCCCAGTTGGTTGTACGTGTCTTTAGTGATCAGAGAAACCGCAGCTCCGGTATCGAGCTGGAACGGGATCACGTTACCATTAATGTCCAAGTCTACAAAAAGTTTATTGTCCTGCCGACGACAAGAGCGACTTTCTCGTGCAATTTGAACTGATACAGGTACATAAGCACTTGCGACCTGACGAGACGAGATTTCCGGCGACGTCGACGCACACTTTTTGTGGGACCCACACAGTCACTGTTAGAGAAAGTGGCACTGGACGGAGTGGAATTAACTACATGAACGTCCATGGGCGAAGCCTGAGTATTTGTGGTTCGATTCCGGTGCGAAGCAAAGGGCCTGGAATCGTTGTTTTTAGTGTCCGATCTGAGCTTTTTCTGGCAAACACTCTGAACATGTCCTTTTTTGTGTCAGAAAAAGCAAATAGCTTGGCGTGACGGGCAATTCTCACGCGAATGTCTAGTAGCACACCGCGGGCATGATTGCACTGCATTTGCGTGCTTGTGCGGCACACGTGGCTGCGCGGACGTGCGCGAGGGCTGTTTACAGTTCCGTGCAGCTCGCCCGGCGGGCCGGTTAATGTGACACACAGCTGGCGAAGTTGCAGTTGATTCCTGAGCAAAGTCAAGTGTGTCTTGCCTATCCAATATGTCTATCACTTGTTGAAGGGAGGGATTGACTAGTTTCAAAATTTGCTCCCTTATACGAACATCAGAAACGTTCTGTGCAATTGCATCACGGACCATCGTATCTGAATAAGAGAGTCCACATTCACACTCAAAAGCACAATCCCTAGTAAGGCCTTGCAAATTTGCAACCCACTCCCTATTAGTTTGACCGGCCGTACGTTTTGTACGAAAGAACGTATACCTATTTGCAACTACATTAACTGATTCCTTGAAATAGGCATCTAAAGCAGACAAAATTTCTTCGTAGGACAGAGTTGCTACATCGTGTCGGGGAAATAATTTCACTATCACACGGTACGTTTGCACCCCTACACACGACAATAAATGAGGCTGCTGCTCGTTACCTTGAATTCTGTAGGCGGCGAGATGAAATCCAAACTGGCGGGACCACTCGGTCCACGATTCCACGTCTGGGTCGTAGGGCCTAAAAGGCGGTGCAACTGCATGTTGTGGCTGCGGTAGCGGTGAAGCGGCGGCCGCCGCATCGTTTTGCATTGCACGTTGACCGTGAACGAGCTGTCCAAGGGCATCCAATAACGCCTGCGTCTGCTGATTCTGCAAGCGATAAAATTCGGACAGTACATCTGGAGATTGTGGCGAAGCCATGACACAAGCAAAGTAGAGCAATACGAACGCTAATTGCTCTTTTAAGCCTTGTCGCCAACTGTTGTGGCGTAGGTTAACAGCCACGCCACTCGGAAGTAGCCGAAAGGCACGCATTAACTCACGCAGGCTAGAGATAGGTCTGAAACAGGATACGTAATGAATGCTATAAAGAAAAGTACGTAGCTGCTGGAATACTTAACTTTAATCCATCCTTGTTGTACATCGCTATTGACGATACGAGTGAGACTCTGTAGATTCAGGCAATAAACTACTAATGGCACCTTGCTAGGTCATAGCCATTGACTTAGCTGAAGGCTATTCTTAACTATCTGCTCTGCAAATGAGCGAGGCTTCGTCAGTGTGCATCGCTAGCTACGTTGTCCGTACAACTGGGGCGAGTGCTAGTCCGTCTCTCGAGACCTGCTGTGTGGTGGCGCTCGGCCTGCGATCACTAACAGTGGCGACACGCGGGTCCGACATGTACTAATGGACCGCGGCCGATTTAAAGCTACCACCTAGCAAATGTGGTGTCTGGCGGTGACACCACTATATAGTAAAGAAGGAAAGTGGGGGGAATGACAAGGCATTGTGTAACAACATAATAATAAGGGGCAATGAAAAATGGGTTAGTGCCACAAAAGAAGTATGTGAGAGATTCATAGATCAATTTAGTAAGATGAATAAGGAGGATGTGATCAACCCACCGCAGGTGCTAAATCCCAGTAATGTCAGAAATGCGTTCTTCCTGAGGTGTGTTACAGAACAGGAAATCCTGAGAACCATTTCCAACTTAAAAGCAAGTACATCCAGTGGCTGGGATGACATCTCAGCCAAATTTCTGAAAGAATGCAGTAATGAGTTAATAAAGCCACTGCAACATTTAATAAACAGCTCTTTCAGACAGGGGTCATTTCCTGACTTGTTAAAAGTCACTGAAATAAGACCAGTGCATAAAAAGGGAAAAACTACCGATGTACAAAATTGTAGGCTTATTTCATTGACATCAGAACTTAGTAAGTTGTTGGAAATGCTATTTCTTGATCAAATGTAATCATTTTTCTCTAAGTACAATATATCAAAAAGTTCTCAACACAGTTTCAGGAAGGGCAAGTCTACAATAACAGCCATAGCCACATTTATTCAAGCAGTATTGAATAAACTTGATGATGGAAACAAAGTTATTGGCACCTTTCTAGACCTATCTAAGGCTTTTGATACTGTAAATCACTCCATTCTTCTACATAAGTTAGAAACTTATGGGGTCACAGGAGTGGCAGTAGATATGTTAAGATCGTACCTTGCTGACAGGAGAAAATGTGTTAAGTTGTATCATACAACCGGGGGACTTATACAAACAGTAAAATCATCTTATAAAATTCTTAACTGTGGAGTCCCTCAGGGAAGTATTATTGGGCCTTTTCTGTTCATTGCGTACATCAATGATATAATAATTCCAAAAAATGCAGACCATGTGAATTATGCGGACGACACCTCCTTCATAAGCTGGGGCCCTACAAAACAGCTAGCAGTGCAAAATAATATGAAGAACACTAGCCTCATCACAGAATATATGGCTAAAAATAAATTGGCATTAAATAAGGAAAAGACAATTCTAATGAAGTTTATGCTAAATTACAAATCAAGACAAGTGGATACTGAGCCAGAGTTATCAATTGAAACAATTGATAAATATAAATTACTGGGTATTATAGTTGATGAACATCTTACATGGAAGGAGCACATCAGCTACATGTGTAAAAAAAATCTCGTGTAATACCTACCTGCTAAAATGCCTTTCTAGCATAATAGTGTCACCAGTCTTAAGACAAATCTGTTGTGGTATTATACACTCCCACCTACAATACAATATTGAGATTTGGGGTGGGGCACCAACAGTATAGATGGATAGGGCTTTTAGAGCCCAGAAGAGAGCAATTAGGATAATAGCGAATATTAGTAAACGTCAATCCTGTAGAGAATACTTCATTAAGTATAATATGCTAACAGTGTATTCATTATATGTTCTAATGACTATACTGTTTGTAAAAGAAAATATGGAGCACAGTATAATAAATAGTGATATCCACAGTTATAATACAAGGAAGAAAGAGGATTACCACATAAAATTCAGAAATAACAAAGCAACCGATCATAATCCATTTTCTGCTGGAAGTTTTTTTTTACAACAGACTGCCAAATACCATAAAAATGTTAAAAGGAAACATATTTAAAATAAAATTAAAGCAGCTGTTAATTGCTAAATGTTTGTACTCCATCAAGGATTTTTAATGTTGTATGTACTTTATTTCTACTACTAAACTATTATTATTGTTCATGTATGTACTGACTGACTATGTCCAAGCCTGTAAAAGTTATTATGGACAAATAAACCATTATTATTAAACCATTATTATTATTATTATTATTATTATTATTATTTGCTACATTCATCCGTGACTCTAAATCTGTCTTTCATCTCCCACTCATGGTATTGGGTCTACAGGAACATGGATTAGCCCTGAATCGACCTTCTGCAAGGTTCGTCAATTCAGATACCTTGCTGACAGGGACAGAGCTAAGCAGAGCAAAACCAGAGTGACCCCGGCACTAGGAATTGTGAAGCTCAAAAGTCATAGTTACTTGACATCTACCATACTGGTACTGTTCCACATGCTGCAACAACTGCCCTGCAGTGATCAGCCCCTTCTGGGGCTGCTATCATTTGGTGTAGTGAATGGTTCAGGCTAGGTTCCCTGATGGTGTTAAGGGCAGTAACATTTGGTTTGGACAACAGTTCTAAAGGTTCGTCTGGCCAGTACAGCTATGGCTGTGTCACATTTAGTTGACAGTGTGTATACGCAGTGGGAAATCTGGGAAAAACCCAAGAATGTTTTAGAATTCCAGAAATTTTTCATTGTTTTAGTTTTCAGTTAAATTTTTGTAATTTTGACTGGTAAGAACTGAAACTCTAACAATGAATTTTACTGTATCCTGCACTTGTAGCAATAGAACATAAATGAGAGAAAAAGCAAAATAAAACTTAGCCTGCAAAGAAAATGCGCCATTTAAAAAAAAGAGGACAGTGCACATACAAGCATCTGCTAACAGCAAAATCCAAAATCTCTCAAATGCTTTAGGATGAAGATTGCGCAATACTCCATAACAAACTGCGACGTCACAACTGTTTATATTAGGTTCATTGTAGCAATTTGCCACTGAGGTCTGGGGCATGCGCAGTTGAGTCGCGTATGACCAGTACTATCTGGCTACTTGAAGTGTGACTGTAGCTGTATCAGTAGTAACAACAAGCAGCTAGATGCTACCCTGAAAAATTTTTATGTCATGTCCAAGCTACCAGATTCGTGCAAGCACAGAGCAGTCAGAGTTGCAGTGGGGAGGGGGGTAGTCTCCACATGACCTGTGTTACATTTAGTGGCTTTGGTGTCTCCTCTTCATTTATTGCTCTCACGTCAAATGAACAGAAAGCAGATTTGTGTGGCTGGGAGCTACCAATGAATTAAAATAATTTCACATAAGTACAGAAGGCTAAAATATGTTACTAGTTCCAGTTTTCCGATTTTATTTCCACTTTTTTGGCAGTCAATTATTAATGACCTTGCAGAACAATGAAGTTATTTTTGTCAATTTGCTAAAAAAAATTTGTTTTTTATTAATTTTTTCCACAGAGGCAGTCAGTTTATTTGAAATGAAGTATTCTATTCCACACTGTTGGCTAGATTCAACTGTTTGCTGACTTTCAAGTGCATGTTTTTATTTTCTGGCACATATGACATTATACCATAATAAAGACCCAAACATGAGATTATACAATACTGGTACCCCCAAGAAAATTTGCACCCTGAAAACCACACTGAATATCTTAATACCAGGCTGAGGCCTACTTCTTTGTGAATCTGGATGTACAAATGTGCACTTTAATCCAAATTATACATTTTAGTATGGTTAATGAAATTCTAATGCTCGTGGAGTATCCTCTGATGTCCTGTTTCGTTTATGACATAATGTAAGATCTCCTAAGGCTACACATGTACGAACATACAGGCTTGCTATGTCATAGTAGCTGGGCATGCACACTAACACCTCTCTTCTGGCACTCTCTGACAACTGCTGAAATGAATTCTAATGGTCGCAGGAAAATATTGAGAATGGTGGTTTGAAAAGCGTTACTTTCAAAATAAATTTCATTTTACGCAAGATGAATTATGTTAGTTGTGAGAGTGTGCTACAAATTTTTTAAATCAAACCATTTGACTCTCATTTAAACTTAACACTTTGAGGGCCAGCCACTTAGAAGAATTTCAATGTTGATTCCCTGAAAGAATGTAATAGGAAGAATGACCTTTTAGTATTACTCAGTTCTTTCAATTTGAGCTCCATCATTGATTTTCCTACTCGGATAACAAAGAACAGCAGGACATTGATAGATAACTTTTTTATAGACCAAGATAAGTTTAAGGACATAAATGCTTATCCTGTTGAGAATGGTCTTTCAGATCATGGTGCACAACTAGTTACAGTACATGACATAGCTCCATGCAGTATATCAAATCAGAATTTCAAAGCAGTGCGTTCAATTAACAATATAAATATTGCAAACTTTAGGGAAAGCCTATAGCAGCTAGACTGGGATGAAGTGTATAAGGAACCCGATGCAAACTTGAAATATAACTTATTTCACGATACATTTTTAAGGGTATTTGAAAACTGTTTTCCGAAGAAAATAGTTAAACATAATTCCAAGAAAACATATAAAAAACCTTGGCTAACTAAAGGAATAAGAATATCTTGCAACCGTAAAAGAGAACTGTATCTAACAGCAAGAGGGAGTACTGACCCCGAAATTGTTCAATATTATAAAAACTATTGTGCAGTGCTAAGAAAAGTTATTAAAAAGTCCAGAAGCATGTGTATCATGTCTGAGATCAGTAACTCTGATAATAAAATTAAAGCAATTTGGAATACTATTGAAAGGGAAACAGGGCAACCAAGAGCACAGGAAGACTTAAGTGCCATAAAACTGTATAACAAGTGTACTAACAAACAATCAGAAATTGAAAATATTTTCAATAATCATTTTTTAAATGTTGTGGAGAAAATAGGATCTAGATCTTCACTAGAAGAGGCAAGGCTACTTGTGGTATACACCACTTCTAACAATCACCGAACAACGCGCTCCAGTAGGTGGCCGCCAAATACATCGCTGGCCGCACTTCTCTGGGCGGCCCGCTGCTTCCATCGCTGGCCGTCTTCACACACACGCTCCCTTACGTGGCCGAGAAATACATCGCTGGCCACACTTCTCCGGGCGGCTCGCAGCTACCATCGCTGGCCGCCTACGCGCGCGCGCATTTGTCAGCACACAGCAATTGGCTACGCCAGGAAACATTGCGATTGGTTTTCCCTGGAAAACAGCGACCCCAGCCGACGGCTCCATTAACTAGCAAGCCTTATATAAACCCGGCCGCCACTGCAAATGACAGTTCTCATTGGGAAGTGCAGTACGCTGTGTTCCAGCTGCTTGTGGGTGACTCGCCGCACCACTCGAGGTTACCTGGCTGCTCGGCGAAAATCTTGCGACTTCACTTCGAGGGACTGAACTTCACTGGACTTGGGAATAATTACGGGACGTGCACCCCACCATGCACATTTGGATATTGGTATAACCAAACTTTAATTATGCATTACTTCTGAGTGTGAGCCTGGGTAGACGCTTGGCTAACATAATTGTTAAAAAGTGATTTGTGATTTAATAAGCCAGACTGAAGAGGTTACTGTGTTATTCCTGGTTATAACACTACTAATAGAAGAGGCCATACCTGTGCAGTTTGAAACAACTGTATTTCCACCAACCTCTCCCTCTGAAATCAGTAAAATAATAAACTCACTGAAAAGTAAAAGCTCTTACGGAATTGATGGCATTTCCAGCAAGGTACTTAAAGCTTGTTCCCCACAGATAAGTAGGATTCTCAGCCATGTATGTAATAGCTCTTTGGAGCAGGGTGTTTTCCCCGTTAGACTGAAATATGCCATTGTAAAACCATTGCATAAAAAGGGGGATACGTTGGATGTCAACAACTATCACCCAATCTCTCTTCTGACAACTCTATCAAAAATTTTTGAGAAAGTAATGTATTCAAGAGTAGCCTCCCATATTTGTAAAAATAAAGTACTAACAAAATGTCAGTTTGGTTTTCAGAAAGGCTTTTTGACAGAAAATGCTATATATGCTTTCACTGATCTGAGTAACCGGACATCACCCATTGGTATTTTTTGTGATCTCTCAAAGGCCTTTGATTGTGTAAATCATGGAGTTCTTTTAGATAAGCTAAATCATTATGGTTTGATGGGGGCAATGCACAAATGGTTTAATTCATACTTAACTGGAATAATGCAGAAAGCTGAAATAAGTGGTTCATGTAATGTTAAAGCAACAGCTGATTCCTCAAACTGGGGGGCTATCAAGTACGGGGTCCCACAGGGTTCGGTCTTAGGTCCTTTACTGTTCTTGATAGACATTAATGACTTACCATTCCACATTGATGAAGATGCAAAGTTAGTTCTATTTGCTGATGATACAAGTATAGTAATAACATCCAAAAACCAAGAACTAAGTGATGTATTTGTAAATGATTTTTTCACAAAATTATTAAGTGGTTCTCAGCAAAAGGACTCTCTTTGAATTTTGATAAAACACAGTATATACAGTTCCGTACAGTAAATGGCACAACTCCAGTACTAAATATAGACTTTGAACAGAAGTCTGTAGCTAAGGTAGAATTTTCAAAATTTTTAGGTGTGTCCATTGACGAGAGGTTAAACTGTAAGCAACACATTGATGGTCTGCTGAAACGTCTGAGTTCAGCTACGTATGCTATTAGGGTTATTGCAAATTTTGGTGATAAGAATCTCAGTAAATTAGCTTACTATGCCTACTTTCATTCACTGCTTTCGTATGTCATCATATTCTGGAGTAATTCATCGTTGAGTAGAAAAGTATTCATTGCTCAAAAACGTGTAATCAGAATAATTGCTGGAGCCCACCCACGGTCATCCTGCAGACATCTATTTAAGGATCTAGGGATCCTCACAGTATATATATTCACTTATGAAATTTGTTGTTAATAATCCAACCCAGTTCAAAAGTAATAGCAGCGTGCATAGCTATAACACCAGGAGAAAGGATGATCTTCACTATGCAGGGTTAAATCTGACTTTGGCACAGAAAGGGGTAAATTATGCTGCCACAAAAGTCTTTGGTCACCTACCAAACAGCATCAAAAGCCTGATAGATAGCCAACCAACATTTAAAAATAAATTAAAAGAATTTCTAGATGACAACTCCTGAATTTTTAGATATAAGTTAAGGGAGGGGGGGAACAACAACTTAAACATTAGTGTCATGCAATATTTTGTGTAATTTAATATCTTGTACAGACATCTTTTATTAACCTGACATGTTCCACATCATTACGAAGTGTCGTATTCATGATCTATGGAACAAGTATTAATCTAATCTAATCTTCGGACCCAGAAGACCAGAAATTTATGTCATTGTTTGAAATTTTACTGCCGCATTTGATTGATGTATCCTAAAGTGTTACACAAACAAAAAAAGACAATATTATATGTGAAAGCTTAGATTTTCTTGGGCCACACTATGTATATTAATTTAAACCATTACCTTTTCTATTTATGTGTTCACACTACTTAACAGTGATGTTGCTATTGACTGACTATGTTACATGTCCTATTCTCTGAATATCTGCTATCATTGACTGGTAAGATCATCTGACATGAGCTATAATACAAAAGCACATGCAGTTTCAATTTCAATGCTTCGGAAACTGAAATGCTGTGTTTGGTGGATTTGAATACATACTGTCATAATATGAAAATATGCAGCATACATGTTGCTGCGCACATCAATGATCTTTCCAAAACACATTTTTTTCTAGGTTTTGTTTTCTAAAGTGCCAGGAAGCTTTAAGCTGGTGTATGAAACCTTAACCATTCAAAGGAATGATAGGTTTTGCAGTTCCAAGGGAAAGTATACTGTCACTTAACAGCTAAAAAGTGTATTTTCACCTGGGAAAAGGTGTATTTTTAACTGGGAAATCTGGGAATATTTTCCCCCTGTCCACGTATACACCCTGGTTGAGAAGTTCCATCACGGTAGCTGCCAGGTGAAATGTGGGTCCCAAAATATCACATATAATCCTGTTGATCAACAATCCCCTGCCTCATAATTCCATATGCCTTGCTCCATTAGTTTCCCCTGCTCATAGCATTTACCACTATGTCGTTGTACATTGACTATATCCAATGCATACCTGCCTTATGAAAATATGCCTCAAGTTTAGTCACATATTTTCAGCGAGGAGGTGCCTCTGTGTTAACCCCGAAGGGTTGTACTATGCGTGTAGTCCTCCTTGTCACAATTTCACAGGTCTGGCATGAGGTGACTCCTTGCTGGAACTCACCCTTAGTCATCACCTTGTGTTGATCACATCTTCCACTAGTAGCAGCACCCCTTCACCTCTTAAATGCACAAATTTTTCAATGTCCACTAACTTCACTGGATAAGTATGTACCATGTAACACATGAATGTTATGTGCTTGCCCGCTACTGGTACCATCACATACAATCGTACACTATCCATTGTTACACTCACCTTTGCACCATGATAGTAAAATGGCAAGTTCTGCCTGCTCAGCTCCACCACTAGCTATAATTTTGGTGGCAATTCTCCTTGAAACTTCCTCAATCCTCTCAAATACTGGTCTTGTGACAGCAACTGTTGATGTAGCTCTTGATGGATGGCTTCCTGCAGACTTGTTAACTCCACCCTGGCACCTCAGATACTTTCCCCAGGGACTTCAATGGCCTTGTTAATGTTAGTCTTACATCCAGTACCTGCATTCAAGCTTGTAGTGCCTCCAAATTACAGTTCAGGGTGCCAGTCAAGGCCCTGGCATAATCCAAAATTCACTTATTCAGTGTCCAGAGTACGTGTGTGTTGTTTAGCACACCACTTTCAAAGTTCATGATCTGTGACGAATGCCACTCCACAATTACTTTTTTTTGGCTCCACTAATCCCCTCGCAGTCTCTGCCATTTCATTCAACTTTATTACGTCACTTGTATGTGCCATCCCGAAGATGGCCTTAAATATTGTACCCCCAGTGTCTATCCATCCCCTTTTTACGCTCCTGGATTCAAGCAGAAGTGCTTCGATCACCTCCTGCATCTGCTCCTTTAATTGTCCATATGCCCTCAATCAAATTCCCATGCTCTTTCTAGACCTTGCTTAGCCTCCTGCTTCTAACTGCTAATTGTTGTATCCCAGTGAATACTTCTTCTGACCTCCTAATTTCATTCCTCCACTCCCACACATTAAACATTGAACCTTATGACAACCTGTGGCTGGGTAACACCATGTCTGGTTGCCTGGAAAACAAAACTCCTCCATCCAGGTGATGATGCTGCAATGCCCTCACTCTGCCTCCAGTGAAAAGGTACAGCACCACCAGAACTAACATTCTTCTTCTTCAAATTTTCTCCCATACGGCAACTTGAGCACAGGGGCCAATGTCACCTTCCCTCTACCCAGAGGCCTGCTGTCTCTGAACAGCATGTCTCAAAACACTTATGATAAAACCTACCCTACACAAACATATAACTATCTCCATAACAATGTTAATACCCCCTACTATACACAAAAGAAAAATATTCAGTAATCACAAAAATCACACAACATATCAATTAATTCCTTGGCCTTAATTCATAATGAGCCTATCTTTTCTGGACCTCTCTCTTGTGTCTCTCATCCTTCTATTTCTTTTTCACCTCTCTCCTTGTTTTCATCAATACCTCTCATATAATTGCTCCTGACACAAACTTGGATGGTCATGGACACCCAACATATGGAATTATCCTGATCAGCAGCTGCAGCTTCACCTTTACTGGTGGCGTAGTTTCAATTACTTGGTACGGGCTCTGGTTCTGTGTTACAAACTTCTTTGTCTTTCCCTTAGGGGGATATTGGATTGACATCATCACCCATTGACCTACTTTATACCGAGGTAATGCCCCCACTCGCTTCTCCACCTCTTCCTGCTTCTCCAACGCCTTAGTATTTGCTCATTGCACCTTTCTCCATATTTCCTTTAGCATTCCAGAAAACTCCATCCTACCCCAGCTTCCTCACCTTTCCTGCCTCCTTTTTGGTTAATTATATTGAGTGGTAATGACGTATTCTTCTAGTAAACCACCTCGAATGGCAGAAACTCTGTATTAGTGTGTACTGTGGAGTTATACGTACTCACCATGAAGGAAAAATCCATGTCCCAATCTGAATGGTGTCTGTACATGTAATAACTAAGCATCTTTTCAATTGTTTGATGAACTTGTTCCATTCTTCTGTTAGGTTGTGGGTGAAGTGAACATGTTCTTAATTTTCTCACCTTTAGTGACTGACACCTTTAATAAGATCTGGCAAGAAGTTCATCCCCTAGTCCCTAATTATAGTCTATGGCAACCTGAACTTTAATATCCATCTATTCACCAATGCATGTGTGGCTGTGACTGCTTATTGGTCCATCAACACCATCTCGATTGATCAAGGACAATGGTCTATTATGGGCAGCTAAAACTATTCCCCACTGGTGATCAGGTGAATGGGCCTAACATGTCCACCCCAATGAAACTGAATGGTTCCATTGCTTCTGGAAGCCTCTGTAACAGTACCTACAGTAAAGCAGTTCACTGCTGCTGATTCAGCACAAGGTGCAAAGTCCCCAAGAAAATTACACTGCGTACAACACACAGACACCACTCATCTCTAGAATTTCCCTTAAACTAAGATAGGGGCTTCTCCAGTCTTATAAAGGTAATCCTCATATAATTAAATCCCCTAACTGTTGACCCCATTATTATCACTGCACAAGAACAAAAATAGTGCCACTCAACCTAATGATGATACTGCATGCTGTGAGTCAGTGATGCACTGTAGCGGTGGGATACCTCTGCTGTTGACTGCGGCGACGTCGGCCATCCTGACACCACTCTAGTGTCAGTGGTGCTGCTGGGCTAGCAACTCATGTTGCTGAGGCCTGCAGCCTCTGTAAGCCACTTGCATTGACTTCAGTGGCATGTCGTGTTGTGCTCCAGTGGCACCCGATTTAGGAGATGGTCACTCATCTGTGTATGAGGCCGCAGTGGTGGTGTGAGGAGACCGATGTGTACTGCTTTCCTTGGTTTGTGTAGCCCTGGCAGACCACTGATGTATTCATGTATTCGTGCAGGAATGTGAAAACAGCTGTACATGGGGTACAACTTGCTGCCCTCGAACAGTAGTTAGTTGACGGCTGAAGTTGTGGCGCCGAGTACCACTATGAACTCAGCGTCGGAGAATCAGCAGGCAGAGATGACAGATCAGGAGGACTGAGACACCAAGTCTGTGAAGGACTTAGTACAAACAACAGATGCAGCCCAGTCTCTAACCCATGGCTCCAGCTGGTGGAGCCCAGTTGTCTCACTGTCTGGTGTTACGGCGGTACCTCTGGCAACGACAAGTGATTCCTGTCTTAAAGTCCAGACTTATTTATGTACCTCCTGTGCCCAACTGCTATACTAAAATCTGGCACCTAGTCACATGACCAAAACAAGAGACGAGCCCTCATGTTGAGGCACAACCCCACAATCATAACCATGCAGCCTGTTGACCATGGAAGTCAGCTATCCTTTCTGTGTAATCCACCGGTGTATCCTTCATTGTAACCCAATATCACTGATCTTGCTGTTGATCTGCGGTTGTCAATGCATCACTCTTGGTACTTCCATGCTACTTTTCCTTTGTTTTGTTAAAGGCTAATAATCTTCCTGCTAAAGACTGAGTCACAGCACCAGACAGGGTATTTGGGTGTCTAATTTAAACAATCTTATAAGAACCTCTGTAGATGTAATTGAATTCCTTAATTTTGTGATTAGCCTTCTTTGAATGTGTGTGATAACCAATCAAAACTCTCCCTTCTTATACACAATTGGTGCACCTACTTATCGTATTGACCCTTCCTCAGATTGGCTTTCGTCACCAGTGTTGGTTACACCTTACTGATCTCCTTCAATGTCTCTTCTCCATCAGACAAGATTCTTATAATTTCTGTGATTAGACAGTCAGGCTTCTTGTTAAATAGGACTTTTACCAGGGCATAACTTGCAGAATCGTATGACATATTATTGAAATTACTCATCAACTGGCCCCAATTTCCATCTCTTTTTATCACAGTACACCCTGCAATGCAATTTCTCTCTTTCATAACATGATCCACAAGATTCAAGATTAGCATGAAATAACCACTGTTTCTACATGATGTCTTCTTGCATAAGTTTTCAAAGTAGTCTCTTTCCATTTTGTTAGCTACTTTACAGCCCATAGCCATTTTTAGTGGGTACAGTTTTACATATTTTTAGAAAAGCTTGATAGTTACTAGAGCTTGCATTGCTCCTCCTGTCAACCTATGTAAAAGCCCTAGTAGATCAACAAACACTGTCTTTTTAAATCCCTTTGGGAACTCAGGGTGCAAAAAACCTCTATGTTTCATGATAGCAGTCTTGTTTTCCTAGAAGATTTCGTGCATCCTCCATAAATTATGTAATCTCTTTACAATGTTGAAAAATAAACAGCTCTCTCTCAATTTTTTTAGGCCCTTACTGGGTCCAGAGTTTCCAGAACTAAAATGCATCTGCCATACAAGATTGTCTGCGGCATCTGCTGGTCAGGGTGTATACGACCCAGGACAACCGGGAGATCCGGGAATTTTTTCATCCGGGAGAAAACCGGGAAAAACCGGAAATTGTTTAGAATTCCGGGAATTTTTCATTGTTTTGATGATTTTGTGATTTTTGGCTTGTAAGAACCAATACTCTGACAAAGGATATTACTGTATCCCACTACTGCAGAATAATACTGCAACAACAAAACATGAATGAGAGAAAAAAAACGAAAATAAAACTTAAGTTGCATAGGAAATGCGCCATATACAACAATAAAACACAGTGTTCATACAAGCATCTGCCAACACCACAGTGTGACGAAGGCTTAGGAAGACTATGCAATGCTTCATAACAACAAATTACCGCCGATGAGCGTGACTATGCAATGCTTCATAAGAACAAATTGCCTCCGAAGAGCGTGACATGACAACTGTTTAAATTAGAGTTGTTTGAGCAGTTGCGGGCGGGCTCTTGCGCGTGCGCAGTTTAGTCGCGTATGCATAGTACCTTCTCCCGCTTCTGGTTACTGAAGTGTGGCTGGGTGCCACTACCTAATATTGCCCCGGTTCAGAAATATAGTAAATCTGGGGCTGATGCACAGAGCAGTCAGAGTTGTGATGGGGAGGTGTGTCATCTCCATGTGACCCGTGTTTGCGTTCAGTGATTTTGTTGTTTCGTCTTCGTTTGTTGCTCTCACGTTAAATGATGATGAAATGGGTTTTTGTGGCCAGGAGCTATCAAATGAATTAAAATACATTCGCTTAATAATGGAAGGCAGAAATATGTTATTAGTTTCAGATTTTATTTCCACTTTTCTGACAGTCAAGCATTAATAGCCTTGCAGAACAATGAAGTTATTTTTGTCAGTATGCTAAAGAGATTTGACTTTTATTAATCTTTTCTGCTGAGGCAGTCAATTTATTTGAAATGAAGTGTTTAATTTCACACTCTTGGCTGGTTTCAATTGTTCGCTGCATTTCAAGTGCATGTATGGTATTATACCATAATAAAGAACCAAACATGAGCCAATACAGCACTGGTACTCCAAGAAAATTTACATCTGAATAAGGACATACGAATGTGCACTTTAAGCCGAATTATGCATTATGGTGTGGTTCATGAAATTCTGATGCTCTTGAAGAACCCTCTGATGTCTTGTTTTTTTTTTTTTATGACATAATATAAGATCTTTTAATATTTTACACGTACAAACATATGAGCTTCCTGCGTCATCATAGCTGCGCAAGTGCGGTGACGCGTGTTATCTGGCGCTCTCTTGCAACTGCTGAAATGAACCAATGTCTAACAGGTCGCAGGAAAATATTGCGAATGGTGGTTTGAAAAGCGTTACATACAAAGCAAATTTCCTTTTGCGCAAGATGAACTGTGTGCGAGAATGTATGATGAATTTCTTAAATCACAAAGTGTTTGACTCTCATTTAAAAATCATATCTTTGAGGATGACCATTTAGAAGAATTTCGAGCCCAGATCAGACATTTACGTTGTTATTAAAAATTTTACTGGCACATTTGTGTGATGTATCTTAATTTAAACCATGAACTTTTCTTATTTGTGTGTTCGCGCTACTTAAGAGTGATCTTGCTATTGGCTGACTACATCACGTGTCCTATGCTGTCATCAGCGGGTGAGATCAATTGACATAAGCTATGACTGGCTTACAAAAGCGCATCACAATCTCGATTTCAATGCTTCAGAAAGTGACATGCGGTGTTTGGTGGAATTCAAATTTATACCTTCATAATACGAAAATATGCAGCATACATGGCCCCCCCTCCCGGGAGTTTCGTTTTCTGAAGTGCCGAGAAATTCTATGTCGGTAGATAAAACCATAAACTTTCAAAGGATTGATGAGGTTTAGTGCCGAGTAAGAGTGTACTGTCACTTAACACGGAGAAAGTGTATTTTCACCCGGGCGAACGTGTATTTTTTACCGGGAAAAATCCGGGAATTTTTTTTTTGTCCACGTATACACCCTGCTGGTACATACATTCTCCACTCCATTGTATCCATATTTATTATTCAGTACAATACCCCTTAATGCAGTAAGTAATATGCTCAGACTTTCACTTCCTCAGTGTACTCGTACTTCCTTTTCACCAATGATACATATCTACCAGCTTTTTGTTTTCAGCATCCTGTAGACTGTTCCTGCATGAGCCACATCTTTCATGCTAACTGTCCTAGCTTCCAGTGTCGGTAGTTGTGCTTTTTGTCATTTTAGCCTCACCAGTAAGCATGAGAGTGCTTCGGAAACCAAATTCTGTTCTCTTGACATATACTGCACTTTGAAATCAAATTCTTGCAGAGGTAAAGTCAATCTTTCTAACCTTCCATGTTGTAGTTTACTTGTTAACAGGAATGACAAAGCCTGGTGGGCCATTTACATTACAGATGTTTGGCCAGCCAGACAACAGTGGCATTCTTTGACTCCATGTATGATTGCTAGTGCTTCTTTCACTGTTAGCTCCTCTTCTTCATTGATTTGATATAGATGCACTTCCACATCATAACCTGATCCATCACAGACCAACTAAAAAGTTTTGTTAAGATTGGGGTGGGATGATATTGGATCTTGGCATGTTAATTAATACTGGTTTTATCCTTTGGAATGTTTTTCATAATCTTCCATCAATGACCATATGCTATTTTTCTTACACAGGTTGTGCAAGGATTCATTGTTTAGCATTTGATTATCCATGAAACAGTGATAGAAGCCATACAAGCCATAAAAACTCCAAAGTTACTTCTTGCAACTTATTGTCCAGAAAATATGTACTGCTTCCAATTTCTCATCATGTACTTTATATCTTCTGGCATAATTATGTGCTCCAAGAACTCTGATTTTTTAAAGTTCAGCTTATCCCCTGCAGTTTCAAATTTCCAAAAAATTTCCTCTAAGATTACCAAATGCTCTGTCCACATACTTCTCGTGTTCAGTATGTCATCCTCATACAGTGCAATGTGTTGATTTTATTAGGTACTGGAAGTTTTATATATTTGTTAATTCTCTTAGATTTTGTTCACTGTATTTTATGGAGCATGTATCTCTCATACATGATCTGTTACCTTTGTAGAAAGTGTGGTACTTGCAGGTGCACATACAGAATGATATACACTAGTACTGAGTGGACAATTCCATACTTTATAAGCAGAATAGACAATACACCATGACACTCAAGTCAGAGGTACAGAGTGAACTGAAATCAGAGTCAAAGACATTACTGTTGTCTGCTGCTCAGGGCAGCAATATTGATGCTTACATTGAGAGACAATAAATAGTCACTATATTACCACAGAGTTCCCCACCCCACTCCCCTACCCCTTAGAGTGAGCATGGAAGGAGGTGAAGTGTGAGGTGGTGGAGTAATGGCGATAGATGGTGGTAGTGCTGTGGCTGCAGTGATGTCGAAGACGTCGTAGTACTGGAGGTGGCCAGGGACACGGAGAGCACACCCACGATGTGAAGTAACTGGGGCTGGGGCAACAGCATCAGTGTCAGGACAGCATGGGTGGAGTGTTAGGTGATGTGATGCTGGTGTCTGCTGTTGCTGGAACAAGCACAGCATAGGCTGGGTGGTGTCAGGGGAGTCCTCGGTAGTTAGACAAGACGTCAGCTCCACTGTTTCCGCGTCAGAGGGTGTAGGACATATGTGGAGGCAGTGATGTGAAATGGTGCTGACGCCAGATTTCCTGCCCTCATAATGCACAGAGATGATGAGATTGTAGTCAGTGAGTGTTACTGATATGTCCTTAAGGATGAAGTCTGAAAGGTTTATCCGAAATGTGGAGACGGATCTGTGACGGTCCAACCAAGCTTCAGTCTATTGAAAGACGTAGTGTCAATCTTTTGCCCTGATCATACTATCAAATGTGTTCAAGTTATGTGCTATCACTTTATGAGGACCACCATATGGCAAATGTAGCATGGGTCTCACTGCGTCACCACGTAGCTTTACATATGAGCAGGTGGAAGGGTCCTTATGTACAAAGACCTGTGGCATCAAATCATTGGATGGATGGGGTTCGTGCAAGTTTTGTATGTGTTGTCTAACATGGGTGACGAGATCAGGCTGGTCGTGATCAGCAGGAGATATGGCTTTCATGACAAAATTGGCAGGAAATGACAATGTCTCGCTTATGAGGATTTCTGCTAAGGTGACATCAAGATTTTCTTTATGGATGGAGAGTACACCAAGAACAACCAGGGAATGGCCTCTGTCCACAATTCCAAATGGCACATTAGCACCACTTTTAACATCCTGTGCCATCTTTCCACTAGCCCATTCGACTGCAGATGATACATGGTGGTATGGAAATGGTGGCAGCCACAAAGATGGCACAGCTCATTGAATAATGAGGATCCAAATTGTGTGACCTGGTAGGGGGTGAGCAATGCAGGACAGCTGAAGTGTGAAATCCAGGTATTAACAAAGATTTCAGCAACAGTTTCAGTGGAGATGTCGGCAGCAGGTGTTGCCTTGTCTCACTGCGTGACTCAATCAATCATGGAGATAATGTAACAACATCCTCCTGAATCAACAAGAGGTGTGATTATGTAAATATGCACGTGTTGGAACCTCCCCTGGGCAATTGGGATTTTGCCAAGGCAGGGCTGCGCTTGTCGGCCTGCTTTACTCTGCTGACGGAGAACACATGGTCCAGTCCATGTGACGCAGTCTATTCACATTTGGGGCCACACAAAGCACTCTATGACTGAACAAATAGATAGTCATACAACAGGGTGTGCAGGATTGTTGACTGTATCAAAAATTGGTTTGCAGAAAGTTCCAGTACGACAGATCGGACCCGATCACAGGATACATCACACCATACTGGTTTGGTGGAGCTGAGGAAGGTACATTGTTCTTTGAAGGCCTGTGTCTGGATCATGAAGTAGGTTTTGTAAGTCCTGGTCTGAATCTTGTCCCACAGTAATATGGTCGTAATCAAGCTGGGTAGAAATACAGGCAATGTGCGACAGATAATCCGCAACTACATTATCTGCACCCTTGACATAGTGCACCTCAGTCGTGAAATAGTCCAGAACCACATTACCTGTACCTTTGACATAGTGCATGTCACTTGTGAACTGCAAGGTGAAGTCAAGGTGTTGAAACTGCCCGGGGGCAGAGTCTGTGAACGATTGCATTGGCCGAAGGGTGGTGGTCTGTGTAAATAGTCTATTCTCCTACGTTAAAAATGTGGTTCGGACTGTTGTTATTTGGAGTGATTATAACATTCAAATCACATTTACAGACAATAATCTCAGAAACTATCTCTTATTTTTATGTAATTAAAGCTTAAAATTTATTAAATAGCAAGATTTGGTCATGTGATCGAAAACACTCTGTTATTGGCTGAAGCTCTGGTGATGTCACAGACTAGAAGTAATACAAAACTATAAGTGTCTTGTAGGAGTGTTAGCCAAAGCTAGTAGGTTTTTATGTATTTTTTCCGGAAATAGTTTAGCTGTTTAGTGGCAGAAACTCATTTACAACTTTTGAATAAAAATATAAAATAATTTTGTGAATGCTGTTAGTAGAAACATTACTAAAATTGATGTATTTATCTCCACTCATTCAGCGAGGTGATACTTTTAGTATGTGCAAGGATGGACTTTCTTTCCCTACAACATCACAACACCTGCTCAAAACTAAGGAATTGCAGAACTTTTGCAAATGGGTCCGTATCTTACACCTACATTGTTGACTATCAGTCATGAAATATGACCTGAAGCGTAATAAAATTATTATTGTCAAATCTTGAGTGCTGATTTCCAGTCAACAAGATTCTCAGCAGAGCTATTGCCCATAGTACACCTTCTGTGGCACAACCAGCAGCATATGTGACTACAATGAAGAAGATCACAGATTCGAGTCCTAGAGGGTTCATAAATTTTTAGAAGTTTTACACAAAATATGAAATTAGTGTTAGGAAGAACACATTGTAGCAGATGTTTCAATGATGGGATGTATTGTATGTAGCTTCACATTAATATTGGTCTGAGAAATGGACTGCTGAGGATAAATCATCTACTTCACTTACAAACAATTATCTTTTTTAGAAATCATTGCTAGTAGTGAATTTATCACCACACTCTCACAGTACAACAGGGTGTAGGATGACAAGGTTTTGTATACAGAAAGATATAAAGCATGTACAACATACAGGTAACACAAACATAAGGGCTCTGCTGTTTCTGACTATAAACTAATGTGAGCATCTGAAGCAGACTTCCCTTCTGCAAGATGATGAAACTTCAAAAGCTTAAACAATAAGGATCCCAGCTGGACAGTATGAAGAAAAAACATTATTTCTAATAAAGTAATGAATGTATAGTCACTTTAACTAGAAAATATCTTTTTGAATATGACATGTGTGAACAGCCATTGCAAATGTAAGTGCATGTAAACACCAAGGAAAACACAATAACGCTGTTTCTAACCAGTGTGCTGAAGTTTTGTAACTATTATTAGGTTTTCATATGAAAGGACTGTCAATTTGTTTTATAAATAAGTTAAAATATTGTTGCAGGCTAGATTCAAACCAGTGACCAATGGAGATCATCTTGCTGTATTCAACAGTTCACTGCTCTACCAACCACGCTACCAATGATACGCAACTAAGTGCGTATTACAATAATTTTTATATACAGTTTAATTTCATCAACTAACATTGTCCTTATTTGTAATAGTGGGAAAGTGTATCTTGGAGGTAAATTGATGTTGATTGGTTCACCATTCTCAGTTTGTGGGGGACTGGCGGGAGGCATTAAGGTCTATGTCAGACAGGCGGGCCTGGTGTAGTAGTGATGTGATGGACAGCACCATCGTGAATGGTGAGAAAAGTGTGTTGCCTATTAGGGGGGAGCATATCAGGAGCTGAGAGCAAAGCACACTGTAGAGAGGAATCACTGGGTGGCACAATCAGTAATCTGTCAAAATCGTGCACTACAGCCTGACACAACACTTCAGCACAACAGTTGGACACAACAATTCACTAATCAGTTCATAGTCCTTGCAGAGAGGATCAGTTAGTATGTTGGTGTCCTCTGAGGTGGAGGATGAATGATGGAGCTGTTGTGGATATTGTATGACAGCAGGATGTTGCTTGGCTGTGTGCAGTGTGGTGGCAGTGCCCACAATGCACTGCCAGAGGCCTATGTTGTCAAGTCTCATGATGTCATCTATGGTACATAGTGAGGAGTGGTCCAACATCAGAGTGCAAAGTTTTTTGAAGAGTGCAGAACACTTAGGAGAAGGTCTAGTGGTGCATCTCCTAGTGATGAACTCCACCAATGGACTGCTGATCATCTTGGTGTAATAACAAGTCGTGGGCGAGCTCAGGAAGCAGCTGACAATCATGTTGAAAATCTGCCCCCGGGACTGCCTCGACAGTCTTGGCAATGAGAGAGGTCCAACACTTGTGTTTTTCTGCCCCCAAGTCTAAGGTAATGGAAGTAGTGCCAGTGACAGGTATGACAGTGTCATTAGTGGCAAGTAATTGAAGGGATGATGATGAGAGAGTAGGTAGCACTTGAGGTGGTGGGAGAATGCTGATATCAGCACCCATGAAAATGAGGCAGTAGGTTCATGTAAGATGCCCATAAACAAATACACAGGGACCACCAGCAGGCTGACATGAAGCAGCAGAGCTGTGCTGGTGCAGTTGGTAAGGCAAATTGTGGTGCACCTATGGCAGCTCACTGTGCATTTTTAGGTAAGCGCAAGGCGTCCTGCAGTTGCCTGTCTCCTGTCGAAATGTACTATGGAACCAACACTATTAATTGCCTGCTGAATGAGCAGAAGCAGGCAATGCTGTTTTCTGTCATGGTGTTTGTTTGTAAACAGTGCCAGTAGGTGGCGGGCTGGTAGGAATGGAGGGAGGAGGGGGGGGGGGGGGGGGTCAACAGGAATATTCACTGTAGAATTCAGTGTTTGATGGCTGTTCATGCTGCGAAGGTCATGGGGAGGCAATGGGTGGGAGCTTGAGCCATTTCGGAAGGAGTCGGCTGTCTTCGGTCGCACTGTAGCTGACCAAGTCAATAGCCTTAATGGTGTCAGACCGGCTGTTAATGAGAGGATGACACTGCGCCAGGGACTGGATTTGGTCTACTACGTGGAGTGTGGTGTTGAGGGGTCTTCCTGATGAGACAGCATTGCCGTCTGGATATGTGTGAAGTTTAAGAAGTCACAGTGCCCAGAGCATGCAATTAGGCATCAGCATAGGATCAATCTGCATCCATAGGTGATCTGTCTCTTAGAGTTTCTTCATGTATCACAAGGTGTAGCTGCTTCTCTGGGGAGCATGAGAGGTGCTGTAGCAATAGAGTTCTGCTGTCTTGTACTTATTGTGATTGGGCACTGCTAGGAAGAGGTCACTTATTACGTCCGCATCATCAATGTGATGGTGAGTAAAGTCACAAATCTCTCATCATCATTGATAATGCCATGGGCAGACATCAGGCACTCACATAAAGTGAACTATACTGCCAAGAAATTGGTACATAATGGATGCAATTTAAAACAAGATCAGATGGCATTATGACTGTTCGTTGGCTGTACACACGATACCAGCCAAAGCATGGTGCTAACTGGTGTGGCTAGCATGGGAGTAAAGGAGCATATAGTATGCAGTTGCTGTGTCTCAAGGAAGTGTGTGTCAGGTGAGAACATGAAGGCATGTGACATAGGTGGTGCACACTTTACATCGTATGGAGTACAGACTTTGGGCAACATACCTTATTGTTGAGGTGGTCAGGGAAGCATGGTGGCATGTGGTGCAAAAATAGATGCTGCAGGTGTGAAAGGGATGGGGAATGCGCAATCCAATGGATGCATCCAGTTCCTTGGACTGATATGGATGTGATGTCAGACATGGATTGGTCCTGCAGAGGCGAACTTGAAGTGGTGAAGGCTGCAAAAGTTCAGCATGTTTGCACCTGAGAGGGGTGAGATGCGAGGTGCGTGTCAGTCATAAGGTTGAAATTGGTGCATGGCGCAGAAGGTGTGGCTAAAAAGAGTGTGATATCATTGTTCATTGCACAGGGATCACTTATGAGTGGAACAGACAATGCAAAATATGTGCCACATGAGACTCAGATGCCATTAAGGGATGAACCATCAGAATTTACTGTCGATAAACTGAAGAGATAGATCCAGATAACAGCAGGATTGTTTCACAGAGACCATTGTTGGTGTGTGGTAAAAGCACTGTTAGGAGTGTCCGTATAGCACCATGGTCAGAGATTTTCACTTGAAAAGTCACTGGAATGCTTCAGAAGTCTGCAAAAGACAAGGGGTCTGGTTCAGCGAAAAACTTAGGAGCATGCGAGTTGGAGGTGGTCCTGGCCGGAGCTTGTTTTGCAAAATGTCACATGGAATGTTTGTAATGCATCATAGCACTGTATGCGAAATATCCTTGGTGCCATCATGGAGGCAGTGAGGAAAAAGTGGAAAATGGCAGCAGTGTCACATACAGAACCAGTGTGGTAGATCTGCACAAAATCACAAAGCATGCAGCAGATGGGGTCGTCAATGTAGGAAGTGTGATACTGGTAGGTGTGTTTATGGAATAATATACACTGGTGCTGATTAGACAATTCCATACTGTATTAGCAGAGTAAACAATGCACCAGGACACTAAAGTCAGAGGTTCAGAGCGAACTTAAGCCAGAGTCAAAGAGTTACTGTTGCTAGCTGCTCAGGGCAGCAATATCAATATTTACAGTGAGGGAAAATAAATAGCCACTGTGTTCCCACACCTTTAAAGGATTATCTATTGTGCATGGAACCGGTTACCTAGAAACAACAGAGAGGCTTCATCTCTGCCAGAGCCGTCAGTGGTTCACAACCCACAACAGGCTACAGCAGACCACTCACCCCACCGCCGCGCCGCACCAAACCCAGGATTATTGTGCAGTTTGGTCCCCAGTGGACCCCCCCCCCCCCTCCCCCCCTTTCCCTCGAGAACATCTCTCTCATACCAGACAAGTGTAACCCCAAATGTTTGCTTAGTAGAGTAATTATGGTGTACACGTACGTGGAGACAGTGTTTGCACAGCAATCGCCAACATAGTGTAACTGGGGCAGAACGAGGGGAACCGGCCCTTCACTGAGGCAGATGGAAAACCGCCTTAAAAACAATCCACCGGCACACCGGACCTCAACACTAATCCGCCAGGCGGATTTGTGCCGGGGACTAGCACGCCTTCCCACTCGGTAAGCAGCACGTTAGACCACAGGGCTAGCCGAGCAGGCTTTTAAAGGATTGCTTTATTGCTATGGTCGCGTTATGCAGTCCTTGTTCTGTTGTAGTCAGGGCACAGTGTTGTACAAAATAGACACCAGTTGGGCCTTTTGTAAGTGAAGCTGCACAGTTCATAGCATTATTTGTCAACTTTTGGCCTTGTGTATAATTTTTCATCCAGCTTCATTTCGATTTACTGAGATTTCTGGCCCTTTCTGCCACTTAGCAGTTATGGTGGATGTACATCAGACACATTTGAAAGGTGGTTTCAGTGCAGTCACTTTTCAGTGCTCCCTCTGATGAGTCATGTTCACCAGATGCATTGCCTTTTAACTTAGCCTAGACAGGTACATTTTGGTCAGAGTTTTGATATGTTTAATGTTGTTTGTATTTCTTGGTCATATTTGTTTTTACTACTGATAGCATTTTAGGCATCTTGTTGTTCAGACAATTGGTTTCATTTTAATTTATGCTGCCACTCAAAGATGGGTATGACATCCCAAAACCGGGATGTGTAACAAACTTCAGTAATAAAAATTAATACACCTGTAGCAATATTTTCAATCATGAACAATTTTGGTTACACCTTTCTGCACTTCTGGCAATAAACCTTGGAGGTTGCACATGAAAGCAACAATGTGTAATTAATCACTCATATTGAACTTAAACGAATTTGCAGCTCTCCTTTCATTACATATCACTTTGTTCTTTAGCCTCTCATTAATTGTTTGATCAACACATCTCACAATATTCTGTTGTACCTCTTTCACTGCTATGTTTAGTGTTTTTACCTTTTTCATCAGATTCTTTCCCGTAGTATTACTCCTTCCTACTTTTCAGTAAGTACTTCCATCTCGTGCAGTTTTCTGGAATGCTCTTCCATGCCATGTTCTACATTACTTAAAAAGGGATATTAAACCTCTAAGCTTCCTCCCTTACAGTACTTTACTTAAATGTGTATTATGTGTGTCTTTGACCTCAGTAACCTTTTGCCATATGGCCATTTGTTCCTTTTCCTGTTCACATTTGAGCTCCATGATTACCATTTTTTGCTGCACTTGATGTTTTGTGATCAACCTCTCTTGACTTTCTTCAAACAGTTTAAATTCCAGTGCAGTTTTGTGCAGAATCTTGTTTAATCCTTTCATGGTTTCTTTCCTTTAATTCTTTAAATTCCTTCTTAGAATTTTTTGCCATGTCTCCTGAGTTTCCTCTATGATTTCTTTTATAGCATCGAGTCGTGTCATCATATCTGATGGACTGATACCTGGAGGGAGACTGATGTTCAGTTCCAGTACTAAGTTCTCTCTAGCTCTTCCCTTTTTTGTATCTATGGCATTGAGGTTCTACTTATAGTCAATTCTATCATTGGCTCTATGTCTGTGGATCTCTCTTTACCGATTTGAGCTCCCAGAACACAGTCTACTGGTATTTACTCTTTCACAAACAATGTTTTTTACATCCGAAAACAAAGGTACAAAACACAAACCTAATTACCTTCCACCACACAGATTATATCACATGCCAAGTGGTTCAAAAGCTTTGTGTACAGCACCAAATTTGATCTATGCACAATTGGCAGTTTTGTGACATGTGTCTTTCTGTACCTGTTGGTTGCTGTGCTGAAACTGCACTCGTCATGTTGGTCAACTCAAATTTCTGTAATCCTAGATGCTGTAGATTGCTGTCTAACACACAGTTTCTGTGGCAATGACACTTTTTTACCCTCTGTGCTCATGGACTCATTGCTCTGTTGTTTATAACTGTTTCTCATTATTCGATTCCAAACTTCCACTATTTCTACTATTCTTCACTAAAAATCATTTCCTTTCATCATAAGCTTACTATAATCTCACTTCCCCTACATTTTAATTTGCGGCTATTAGTCATGTGTACAATAAGAGTAACAGAGAAAACACACTTCATTGCTAAGAGAATTTCATTGTGTTGCTTAGTAAAATAACCTGTCTCCTTACTTTATGAGCATTGAAGTTACTCAATTTAAAGTTGAAAAATGTTGTTTTGAAAGGTTAACAGTATAGGTCATTTTACTTCATTCACTGACAGTTTGTGAGTAACACAATTCCTAACAACATCTAAACCCAACCATGTCCATATTCACTGTTAACTGAATTCCACTTTCACATTGAAGCATACTATTGCTATATTACTTTTCCAAATTAATCTTTCAGGTTATAGGTGCCCGTGGTGGCCTTTTTTACTACAGTTCAAATAGTAATGTGTTCCACCAATGAAAGCTACTGACTAACAGTGACAATACTGTTTCGCCCACCGATTTTGTATATTGTTACGTGCACTTTCCTTGGTTAAACGCTTATCATTGCTCACCATTTCTCTACCTATCAATGTAATTTTTCTAAACTTATAATTAATCACTTTAGATAGCTGTCCAAATAATTTTGGTGTAATGCATCTGCAGGAGACCATTCTGCACAAAACTCGAATGATGTCTCTCTTCTTGCCTGCTGGCATTTGACCGAGAGTGCTTGAGCATTGTTGAACAAAACAGCAAGACAGTGCACCTGTAGGAGACAGGTGCACTCACCTACAAGAGTCCCGGGGAACCAGTGATGTGTATGAGGTACAATTTACTATATCATACTTCTTTCGATAGTAGTATCTCTTACAAATATTATGGAAAAATATGCTTTTTACCTTTTGACAGCAGTCAGGGACCTCTGGTTTTGAGTACTAAATGCTTATTAAATTGTGTACTTGTATGAGGAATACCCTGTATCTGACAAACTGGCTGCATTATTAACAATAGATGTCATAAAAGCCACCAAAATACATAGTTACAGCAAACAGAAAACTGTGCAGTTTTTGGATATCATCTGAAGCAGGAAAGTGTAGAGATCATAACATACTAAGTTCTCAATATTTCATCCTAAATCTGAGCCAGTATGTCTTGTCAAGATTGACACAACTGATAGTTTAATTTATACACCCTCTGGTTTCTTGCAAGATGCCACAGGATCAAATCCTTACTACATCATACAATTACATCATAAAGTGGGCACCTCGTAACTTACTATCTACCACATGACAGTCCATCTTCATTGCTTTGATTTCATGTTTTACTGTTTTCCATCCTTCTGGTTGGTATGTGCACATTTTATCTTTCACCCTGATGAATATCACCCTCACAGGATCTTCCACAAACAGTCAACTTCATTTCCTGAAGATGATGAACATGTGCCCATCAAAATATTCTAAAGGCTCCAGAACCTTGTCAGTATTTTATGTTAGAAAAGACTTGAACTGCATACTCAGATTACAGCTGAATGTGGGTTAGAGTTCAACGGTGTATCAACAGTAAGATTGTAGGAGACATAGCACTAGTTTTCTGAGTTTAGTGGCAGTCAGCTGGGAGATGGGTAGTTGGAATCTGTGTTCTTGAAGAGATTTTCACCAATAATACATCGTCAACAAGGGGATAGCCAGAATATGTGTTGATATCCTACATAAAATTTCAAATATCTACACAACATTTCAGGGATTGAAGCCATATCACAGTGCTGAAAGTGATCTATCTTTCAGACAGGGGTGTTAACTTTTGACAGCCCCTTTGTTATTGTTTAAGAGGAATAAGCTATGTACTTTCTCTTCTTCCTCCCATCAGTAACTACACAAACCACTTCACTACAGCTTTCATGCAATCATTACCTATACTCTACAATGATAATAACCTGCTCAAAAAAAAAAAAGGTTTGGCAGCATCATAATCCTCACTATATAACTTCATAAGCATTTTTGTTTGGCCTGTACAGTACCTATCGCTTCCTTGGTCTTCACTGACATCTTCTCCAAACCGACTTCAATCTACTTATCTGGAGAGATAATCTTTCTTCACTCATTCATTCGAGATTTTCATCCCAGTTTCTTCCATTTTATTGCATTTCATTGAGAATGTTAAATATATTCAATTCTTGCCCAATTTTCAAATTCTGAAATCTGTCAGCTCCTGCGCATCCCTTTTCTACCCTCCCTTTACTACCCTTATAAAATTCATATATGTTGTATGTGACTTTCTTGATATTCACTTATAACCCATGATTCACTTTCATAAACAAACATTGGATCTGCCATTGCTTTATAAAATTTCAGCTTTGTTTCTTTGCTCATTTTATGTTTCAGACTTCTGTTCATTGTTCCACAAATGTTCCCAAGCTTGATGGTGTTGCAGAACTATTTCTCAGCAGTTTGCTTTGTAAAGAAAGGATCAAAATGAACAGAGTGAGAGGAACCTTCCTGACCATGCAATTGCACACCATCTAATGGTATCAAAAACAATATTGTCATTAAGTCTTGCCTTGGTAACACAACTGGAGAGTAATTTGGGGGACGGGAGGTTGGCCATGGATATACAAAAACTATTACTTCAACAATACCTGGATGTGACTAGAGGAAACTACAAGAAACATAATTCCTTATGACCAGACAGGGATTTCAATCCTCCCCCCCCCCCCCCCCAAATCCCCTCCCCCATCTCTTTTACAATATCCTAAACATATGACAGCAGTAAATGTGTGAATCATCTACAGTCAAATAATCTGAACAGGAAGACATTCATTCTTCAGCTGGTAAACAACTTCAAAAACAGGAAATAACAAACAGCAAGACAAGATGAAGGAAGCCATCCAAACAAAGAAGCAGCTGTAGGACTGTACAAGTAAAAAATGAAAGAAGTTCAAACTGAAACATGCAAATGGAATAACACCAATGACATCTGTGAGAAATGCAAAGAAGCTGTCAGTGGGAAATGTGTACAGAAAATACCACTAATCTGCTCAATGTCCGAGTCCAGTGTTTAGAAACAAAAAAGTGGAATAAGTGAAGAAATGTTAGAAACTTTAGAAACAAGCCACATATCTGGGTAGATGTGCAAAGTTTTGTTTCCAAAATAATGATCTAGAAGTGCTAGAACTCCAAGATAAAGCTTTGACTGAAACGTTTACATGACATACAAGTGCATGGAAAAATTATAGAGCTTACTTTAATCATGTTATGGATATTTGATACAAATCTTATCAGGTATCAAATGCCCCTGACACATGCACCTCTCTGTTTATTTTACTTTTACTCTTGCTTTATCCTTATAATTTCACATGAGGACAGCACATCACTGTAAGATGATGGAACATCTAATTATTAAAATGGGGGCCAGTATCTGACATGGGCAAAGACAGACAGCAACATTGTTTGGAAAAGAATGACCGAATCATTTGCGCATCTCTTGCATGAAATAAATGCAAGATACATTAAAATGATTGGTTTTTAATCTAAGGGTCAGTGATTGTTATGAGCAATGACAAAATGACTCAAAGCAATACACATTTGGCCATTACATCCTTTCACAATGATTTGCCAACTTCGCTGGATCCTGTCAGTAACAAATTGTACAAGAGGAAAAAAATTATGTAAATATTCACACTGTGGTAGGTAGATTTAAAATAATTACAAGAGTTCTAAAAAGATATTACATTTAATTATTTTTAGCCAGCAGATAATATAATTTAAACACAACTGCATGTCTGCTCACTGTGACAGACTACTGGAGAACGATCAAAAAAGAGTGAATGAGTTCACACAGAACAAGAAACAAGAGAAATTTTTTTTCCTACTCTGTTCTGTTTCATCAACAGGTCTTTTCAAAATCACTGATCATCAATAAATTTTCACCAAAGTGTCACAGAACACAATAGTTATTGTTATTACATTTCACTGAACAAATAGACATTGTGTGAGATTTTTCTTCTTCTTTATACAGAAACTACATTCATGTTTAGAAAAAACAGAACACCTTGAATGTTGATATTCACAGCACATGTACATTAGTATGTTCTGCAGAAATGAGAAGCATTTCAGTCACCTCAGTTCAGCATGTGACCCATTGCCTACTGGGCACAGCGTCCGCCTTGGGCCATAATAACTTGTTACATGCATGATGGCATGGATGTGTATAAGCTTTGAATGGTGTTCTGTGGTATAGCAGTCCATGCTTCATTCATCTGTTTCCAAAGTTCGTCTGTGGTGGTTGTCAGTGGGCCACAGCACTGCACCGGATGTTTCGCCATATTCCACACATTTTTTATTGGTGACAAGTGTAGTGATGTAGGCGCCAGGGCAAAAGGCTGACATCCTGTGACACGAAGAAGGTACACGTTCGTGCATTGTATTGCTGAAAATTGCTGTTTGGGGTGTTGTGCAGAAAGGTTGTAGCTGTGGCTCGCATGATGTCATTCACGTGGGTCACACTGGTCACAGTGTCCTGGACACACACGAACTGTGGTTTGTGGCTGTACCCGATAGCACCCCACACCATAAGACCTTGAGTTGGTGCTGTATGTCTTGTGCAATGCAGTCAATATGATGCCATTCCCCCTGTCAGTGGCGAACCAAAATGCAGCCATCATCTTTGAACAAACAGAACCTGGACTTGTCCAAAATCTGATACCTTTCTTGTCCCCAGTGGCATCATTCCCTAGGCCATTCCCATCTTGCATGTTTTTGCACATTCTTCAAAGGTATGTGGAGAAGTAGACGACATGCAGATGACCCATGCGGTAATAAATGGCAATGGACTGTCACCCATGATAGTGTATGGTGTGTTACACTGTTGCATCAGAGCCAGGGATGTTGTAGATCTGTCCTGCAATTACATTTTCATGAGGTGTTGATCTTCTTGGTTAGTGGTCTGATTGGTGTGACTTGATCCACCCATCATGTCCTATGACCTTCCTTGAACCAATCTGCACACATCCATTGCACTGCCACATGAGCAGCAATTTCCCAGATGAATGGATCACATTCTCTCATGCCAATAATGCACTCTCTTTCAAACTCACTGCTTTGACAGTATGGTTTGTGCATATGTCTGCGAGGCATCCTGCACATTTTCTCAAATCACACTGATCCATTACCTTTGGTTAATAGTGACAATGCAAGCCGCAGGCACATTTTACCTGTAGACGATGTTGTGCCACAACATCGATGATGACCTTGAAACTGTGTGCCGATGTGATGCTGATCATTTCTGCAGATCATACATGTCCTGTGAATATGAATATCCTATCTCTAGTCATTTAAGCTGTTCTGTTTTTCTTGAGCACGAGTGTATTAAAGAAAAGACATATGTGCAGGAGACTAGCTCTTTACAAATATTTTAACAAAAATATATTATTTCTCCAAAAAGTGATACTTTAATCCCTTCCTGTGTTCTAAAGGCATCCCATTTTCCATTGTTCTAATATTAACTAATCCTAAGCTGATGTTCTGCAGAGCAGCCCTGATTTCTCACAGGTAACTTGTGCCAGTTCCACCACTTAGTCCTGACTTCTTAAGTGATGTTGTAACAATATGAACAAAATAAAATTTTGAAACATTTAATTACCCCACCACTGTAGAAGAAGAACAGAATATAGTAGAGAGCCACAAAAACATTATTAATTTTGAGAAATTACACATAAGTTTCTTTTTTTTTAATTTTTGAATACTTTCCTTGAGACAGCACATTACTGAAAATTTTGTAAAATAAATCAGTCACTGATAGAAATCCTTTTATAAGTACATTAAATTTGGAATTGGCAAGTGTCACATTACTCTCATTCACCCATTGAGCTTCCTGTAAGATTTCCCTGCAGCTTTCTGCTGTCTGTTCATTAATTGATCTAACAGTTTTCACGATACAACTTTGTTGCAATTCAAATTTCTCAAATGCCTTTTCCAGATGGCATCTCTTTCATTCTGTTCTTGATAGGTGGTTGTCAAGATAATGTTTCTTGTCCTTATTTGGAGTCAATTAATGTTATCTGAAGTTCGTCAAATAAATCATTATTATTACAAGCAAAAAGATAATTCATTTTCCTAAGAAATGCTCACAGCTCTCTAAATTTAACAGGTTATGGGCCCAGAGCTATGCCCATTTTTACAGGAGATCTAACATGGTTGTGTAATATAACGGACGTAATCTCATTGTTGATTAGGCAGAGAAATATGAAGTTCTGCTGTCCAATGGAACCAATTATAATAATTGACAATTTTGAATTGGGATACTATTAAATGAGACGGGCTTGCTGGAATTTATTCAAATGAAAGTTCAAGCATGTGGTCCGTTTCGGCTTTGACCACTGATGTCATGTGAGTGGTCATTAGTTTACAGTGCAAAGGATGTAAACAACCTCCTATTAAGTATTAGCTGTGGTTGTCCTCATAACTGGTGTAAACTATGCTGTTTTTCTAATATGTCATGATTTATGATGGTGCGTTTAGGCAAGAACCTGAGGCATAGCTTAAATTATTGATAAAGGAACAGGTAGTGATCATATTTATAATCTTGGTTCTCACAAATATTTGGCTGTTTTTCAAATGTGGTGCATTTTTCCAGGGTGAGGTTAGGCAGGAACCTAAGAACCCAACTCAAATTACTGCTTGTAATGTTAGTAGTGATCATATTTACAACAGTCTTGGTTCTTACAAATATTTGCCTATTCCTTTTGTATGTGATATCATGAAGTCATGGTGTATTTGAAAAGGGCTGTTTTTGTAGGGAGTGTATTGTTGTTAGTTGTGGGGCACACTTATGATGGACGTTTGTAATGTAGTAACGGTTTTTGTTTGCAGCTTTTTTAATTTTTTTAGACTGAATTTTGTTTGTTGTAGTTATGGATCCAACTGTGACATTAAGTTCTAAGGCGCTTAATGCTGCCATGGGCAGGGATTCGCCTATTATTATTAGAAGAAGATATTTGTCATCTTGAAGGATCTAAGTGACTAGTTATTAAATGTTATCTATAGTTGTCTACATAGAGTAGAAATATCTCTAGAGTGAACGTAGTGTTCTGCGCTTATCATTATTAATCTGGGATTGTCACATGATCTCGGGATACCGTTGATTACATTTTGTAGAGAGTTTCAAACTTATAATATTACATGTATTTGTTGTAGAGGTGGGTCGAACTCGTTCATTCCCGTGAACTACTTCATTCATTTCACTCTTTGCCGTGAAGCGTTCAAATGAAGTAGTTCATTCGTGAAGTACGGAAGCCTAGCGAAGTTGCCCAGTTCGCCGCTCAGCCGCTGCTACGCTCGCTTCGCCTCGCTCGTACAATAAAGCTTCGTAATACTTCACAATTTTACCAACAGATGGCGGAACTATGGAGTAACGTGCACGCAACGTTTTACGCTCTTACAGCGTCTGAGTTATATTAAATACAGCATGGTCGAAGGGGACAAAGGGCGTTTCTGTCTGTGTCCAAGTGTCTGAACAATTTTATCTTGGACTTTACGCCCGTGAACGGCACCTTGTATTTTAAAAAGTGTTTGGCTCCGTTTATATGTCCACCATCTTTTTTCTCTAATTGTCTTCATTTCTATCTTTTGTGTTTCTCTGCGGCCAAAGAGCGGCGTAGTATGCTGCTGCAGGCCTGCCTGTATACAGGTTTCAAAATGACAATAAAGAAAAAAAAAGGGGGACAAAGGAAAGATAAGCAGAGAAGGCTGTCACATATAAAGAAGGTGCTACATTTAATCTTGCTCGACATTTTCTCATGAAGCGCCCAAAAAAGTCTTTATCTGCCAAATGAAACATTATTTATTGTATTCATGAACTGAAAAATAGGGCTACCAACGAAATGCAGTCCAATTTTATGTTCCTTTTAAAATTTAATCCAAAATAGAATGAGTATGTTTAACACTGTCACAAAGTCTATATACCTACGTTAAGTAATTATTCAGAAGTTTTCCTGTAGATTTTATTTTTGTTGACAATAATAACCCAATAGATTCAAAACGTAAACTGTCACCTGTAGTCACTGGTACGATTTCAGGTAAAATCCCTCTTTCAGTGTTATTAACAAACCTTTTATTTTCATGTTTGCTGTGCGTGCTCACACAGATAGCCACTTCGCTTCTATCTTTAATATTCATTTGTCTTCAAGCGCTGCCAACGGTAGGCTACCCGTAGACGCGAAGTTTAACTGCACAAATAGTCACGGGTAATGATGTCAGCACTGCAGGTAGCAGCTGACGCTGCCTTCTCCTCACCCCTCACCACCTCCACCAGTCGTAAACCTATCGTTCCCCACTAACACCTCGTGATTCGTCGACAGGCAGGACAGGGAGGAGTGAAGTGATGGGTGGAGGAGTGACGTGGTGAGGGAGAGGGGAAGAGAGTGAGTGAACTAGAAAAAAGTGTGGAGTGTGCTATCTGTGAAGAGTTTGAAGTACCAGTGCATTGAAATTGAATGGTTAGTTCACACTTCACAGGAGTGAAGCGTTCATTTGAACGACTCATTCACGAGCTCCCCATCACTAATTTGTTGCTTATTCACCATTTGGTTATTTGTAATAGCAGTGTGAATCACTGTTGTTGCAACAGATTCAAAGAGAAATACACTGAAGGAGAAAAAGTTTGTGTTACACAAATACTTTGATGCACTCGCTGTTCAAGCTGCATTTCGAATAAATGTTTTAAATCTGTTATTGTCTGCGCAAAAGGTGTGTCATTTCTCATTAATGGAACACACAAAAGGCTATTTAAATCTACAGCTCGAAAAACGGCGATTTCTTTTGACAGTGCTGAACCCTAGAAAAAAATGTAGAACTTAGGCTTTTTCCCACTTTATGCATTTCTAATGGGTCACAGCTACGTAATTTGTGGCCATTTTTTTTTTTAAATTGAAATATACTTAGCATGCGGTATTGTGAAGAAACTAATTGTGTTTTACTCAAAAACAAAATGTTAATGAAATGTTCCATTCTTGGTTGGATAGGACGTTTTGTGAAATAGAGAATGAAAACCAAATATTTTCTGTTTGTGTGTGTGTATGAGAGAGAGAGAGAGAGAGAACCTTTTAGAGAATCAACTGAAATTAAACAGGAAGTTAAGTACATAATAGGAATGCGAAATGAAGAAAGACGGCAGCTGTAAAATATTGCATGTTGCATTGAGTGAAATTTCAGCATTTATCTTAAATACATTTGGTACACAAGATTGGTACAGGGCAATTGCTTTCTTTATTTTTTTCACAACACTGGCATATTCACACCTAGGTTGTATATTCTGCTTTGGAATCAACAGACGGAATGTGAATCATAATAATGGGGAACAAAAGTCAGAAAAAAAACACAAACAAACACAGTGTAGCCAAATTACACAACTATCTGCTTTGTTGAATTTTACTTTCAATTTATTGTCTTTACCATCTGATTAACAAACATTAAATATTGTTGTGGAAGAGGCCATCCATGTATTTTGTCCACTTCCCTTGATGCTGTTAAATGGTCTGGCACTGAAGAGCTAAAATAAATGTCACAGGAGCAACGGTATGATACACATACTGTGTGTTAAATGAAGGAGAGGGGGGGGGGGTGTAACGGCGAGAGGAGAGTGCAACTTATCATACACATTTGCAATATGTGACATACATCTGGCTCTGTAATGCATTTAACCAACGATCGGAGTTTTTATTCACATCTTACTTTATTTATTTATTTATTTATCTATCTTTAAGCATTTACATGCAATCGATGCCGTCGTGAGTAATGTACAATTTACATATTAAGAAATATAACTATTGTGAGGTATCACACAAAGCTAAAGTATACATTTTAAAAGAACATACATAATAAAGGAATACATTTGATAGATAAAGATATCCCACATAACTAAAGGGTGCATTTTAAAGAATGTGCATAATAAAAAAATACATTTCATACATAAGGATTTCTTCACATGTTTAACAATTAAATGTGGAACTACAGAGACAAAAAAAGCTTAGGAAGAGGTACAAACAGAGTTGCAAGTTGTTTCGTAAGTCAGGTCTATTTTTGAAGAGTTTCCAAATTCTTTAACACTGTAAAAAGCTTTGTCTTTCATCCATTTTTTAGTCTTACTTTTAAATATATTAAGAGAGACACAATGTGCCTGCACAGGTAATGTGTTGAAAACCCTTATTCCCATGTATTCATAACTGTCTTGTGTTTTCTTGAGTCTAGTTGTTGGTACGTCTGTCTTAAATGTTTGACGAGTGTTATGATTATGAACGGACTGCCTAAGGTTGTAACTGTTAAAGTTTTCTTTTATGTACAAAAGGCAGCTGTATATAAAAAGAGAAGGAACTGTCATTATCTGTAATTCTTTGAAGTATGACCTACATGATACGTTATTTTTAGTAATCCCAGAGATGCTCCTGATGGCTTTCTTCCGCCAAATAAAAATTTTCCTTGACCATGGAGTATTACCCCATAGAAGAATACCATAGCTAATATGGCAATGAAAGAAGGCATAATAGGAATTAATCAGTAGCCTTTCAGAAACACAGGTGCGTAATTTTTTCAGTAGATAGATAACTCGCGATAGCTTTCAAGATGTGTTGTCTATGTGACTCTGCCAGGTTAATTTCGTATCTAAGTATATGCCAAGAAGTTTGGTAGCAGTGTACTCAACATCAGCATTGGATAAGCTGAAGGATATATTTACAGTCTTTTCACAGTTAATAGCTAACTCATTTGCTTTGAACCACATATTGGATAATCTGAGAAAATCTTTACTTTGCTCCTTCAGTTTATTTATGTCCTTCCCTGAATTGATGAAAGTTGTATCATCTGCGTAAAGCACAGATTTGCATGGCATATTGCTGGGCAGGTCATTTATAAATATTATAAACAGTAATGGCCCAAGCACTGATCCTTGGGGTACACCTCTAGTGAAAATTCAGTAACTGTGACTTTTGACCGTTGTAGCTTACAATTTGCTTTCTATTACTGAGATATGATTTAATGAGGGAGAGTTCCAGATCCCTAAAGCCATAACACCATAGTTTTCCAGCAGTATTGAGTGGTTTACAGAATCAAATGCTTTGCTTAAGTCCACTAGTGTGGCTTCAGCAGATAATTTGGATTCAAAAGAAGATTTCACAATAGAAACAACATTTTCAACAGCTTTAATTGTTGATAACTGGGCCCTTAAACCATATTGAGACTTATTCAGTACATTGTTTTTTGACAAATGCATGTTAATTTTCTTTTGTAATGTAGTGGGAGTACATCTTACTTAATCTGTAATGCAGTGGGAGTAAACCTGCTAAATATATACCAAAAAGTGTTACCCATAAGCAACGCCTACAAGGAGAAGAATCGCTAATACGATGAAATTTCGGTGATTTTTGGACACCTTCAAAGACACTTGCTTGGTGCCAAGCCATTTTGCAATATTAAAACGGCAAAAATTTAGTACATCAGACTTGCTAATACGATTAAGTACCGAATAATACCGAAAAATTACGATGGCTGACCCAGATACCGACAAATGGATGCATCTGGGCTGTAGCACTTGTCGCAAAGAAACTGTTCAAAGTTTCAGCTTCTTGGTTGTCTTCATTTCTCTTCAAACCAAATTGTTTGAGGTATAAAATACAAATTATTATGATGTTTACGAAACGTCTTTGCCAAATCCACGGCACCTATGAAGAGAATCTGCCTTAAATAGTTATGTAACGACATTCTAATTGTACAGTGCGCTTTATATAAACAAACCTACGGTGGCCCAAGAACACGTGACAATGTACTGTATGTTAGCAACACAGAATCTGTTGTGTGCATCCGAATCCTCACTCCAGGGATATTTGTACTCTATAGTTGTCTGATTAAAAACTGGTGTAAACTGTGTTGTTATTCCCAACATGACATAATGGAACAAAGCTGACAGATTGAATCGGACCGTGCATTAATCCCCAAATCAAATATTCTGAATTGGACGCAAATGAGGAGAATGAATGCAGAATTCCACCCAAAGAAGGACGTGCAATAAGCAACATTGAAGAAACGTGACAACAAATGTAAAGCTTTGTTCACGCGCTCAATGAATGTGTGAACTCCCAGTTATAAGTGTCGCAACTCAAGAGACGCAACTTTTTGTCATGCTACAAAAATTTCACCTTGGTTGTGCTTTATTGCGTTGTTTTCCTTCCGCGTTCCGCCATTGCTCCCAGGTGGCAGTATTTCAACATACAAGCACTGTGTGTGCCAGCTGTTTCTTAGTTTTCCATTGCAGACATCATTTTCCTCTCCGAATATTATTTCTTTTATAAATATGTTTGTGATCTCTGATTTAGCCCTGTGCAGAATCCATTTTCGGATACAACATTTGGGTTTCGTCATCCTTGTATTTAAATCTTGTCACAGCTCTAATACCATAACCTGCATTATAACATTCATACATGTCCTGTATAAAGTGTAGCTCGCGATGCCATTACAGAATGCCACGAGCTGTGGCGCCATATTAGTTGTGAAATTATCAGTGGTTATTGAACGTTCTTATATTTATTAACCTTCGAACATTATCTGTTACTGTTATAGGAACTTCTTGAGATGCCTTCATATTGATGTTGGTTATGCTTAGATAGTTTTGACAGATTATTCTAATATTATCATACTTTCGTAATGTGTTTAAAAAAGGTTTCTCTTTAAAATGGCATTTGATGTTTTATATCAGTCTCGAATCATATAGAGAATTATATGTAATTATCTCGTGCATGTCAGCTCAGCTCAAGGCTACCTCGTTTGATCTATGGTTGTCGGCATGCAATGTTTTTGAATGAAGAGAAGTGTCAAGTCAATTGTTAACTCAGAAAACTTTGATAATTATGAAATTTGGCTCGACAAATAACTGTTCCACTGTTCATTTTTTGCAGTTCAACAAATTAATTTGCGAATTACGATCATTTGGAGCGAGATTACAAGAAATCGACGTTGTCTGTCACCTGTTGTTGCTGATGTCGCTGGATTATCATAATGTAGCATCTGCACAAAAAAGCACTATCGTCAAATACGTCGTCTCTGTATTTCGTAAGGAATCGACTTTTGGATCACAAAGAAAAAAGACTCGAAGAGTAAAGATGTCAAGAAAGACCACATTAAACTTCAATTCACACTTAGCCCCACATCACATCAAAACATTCCACAAAGCATTTCAAACGGCGGCATTAACACAGGCCGTCAACGATCATCACAACATTCGTGTCTTCTCTGGAAGAAACTTTTGTCAGTGTCATCTTCTGCTGACATCGGAAGTTTAACCTATTTTCGCCACTCTCACTCAAGTTGTGGTAGTGACTTTTGTGCATGTGTGTCTTCTTGGTAGAGTTTTTATATCTTGGTGTTGGAATTCCGAGAAAAAAAGGATGTATCTTAGACGGGTCTTTGCTGTACTATAGCACTGAAACTGCATATTGTGCAGTAAGCAAATACAGGTACAAAATCTTCCAAATATGGCATGATAGCTTCAGAAACGGTGAAATTGAGATTACGCTGAGCGATGTACTTTTGTTATGCAGTCTGAGCACAGGACACGTGATCTCCACAGCCAATCAACACACAGAATCAGAGCACATTACACATTATGTAATTAATCACATTTTGGAAGCCATTTTTGTGAATCAGGTCTTGAGACACTACTTAGCCTACTACAGGAGTAACAGATGCACTAGAATATCTTCAACACAACAACGAAAATTTATTTGATCATAGAATGCTAAATACAGAGCTCACGGGAATGAATGCTAAATACTAGCTCGTTAGATTAGGAATGTGAGAACAGATCAGTTGCGCTTCGTGAGTTCGTCATTTGCTTGAGTTATGAGGTACATTATACATAGGAACCCATACAGACTTAAATACATAGAACAACCAACATATAAAAAGCAACAAAGCAAGAAATAGAAGCCCTGTATGTCATGAGAACAAAATACAGTGCCCCTAGAAGTACGTCTGGAACTGCCTGGTGCACATGTAAAAATTTACAGTCGTGCACTAACAAAATGCATACCAGATGATGACTGTGGTCGCTATAACAGCCCACTCAGTAGGAGCGGAGCGCCATCTAGAAAGCATGCCTATAAATGAACATCACAGTCAGATCTTATGGTGCTGTGTGGTACAGAAGCTGCTGGCGAAGGTGGTGTAGTTGTCCAGGTCGCTTCTGGGGCACAGATGGGCACTGGACCAAGTGGGTGGTGGCGGCTCATGAAACACATAGGCCGGCCTCACTCTGTCTGTGGTGACCATGGTATGTTTTCCATTGAAGAGAATGTCCATGTTACGGTCTCCCCTGCTGAAGACCTGGTGTGGACTAGTGTAGGGCAGCTGGAGTGCTAGTCTGATGCCGTCACTACATAACATCACGTGTGAGCATGACTGATGTGAACAGTGGATTGGTATCGCTTCTGGATGGTTGTGGGGGCGTATCTTCTCTATGTGCTCTCTGAGACGCCCAATGACCATAGATGGGCTGATCTTTTTTCGTGGGGTGGCTTCTATGAAATCACAGGGTAGTCTCGGTGTTTTCTTATATACTAACTCTGCCAAGGAACCACCCAGGTCCGACAATAGGTGTTGCAAAGCCAGATGAGTACAACTGGCAGAGCCGCAGTTCACTTGGTCAGATGCCACATCAGGGCTGCTTTTAAGGTGCAGTGCCATGATTCCACCATTCAATTGCTGGCTGGGTGGTAGCTGGTCATTCAATGCTGGCTCATTCTGCAAAGTGGTACCAGTTTTGCAGTCAGTTCAGACTCAAATTGTCTGCCTGTGTTGGTTGTGACATGGAGAGACCAGCCAAACTGTGATATCCAGTGCATTACAAAGGCTTGCAGGTTCGAATCCTATCTCGGGCATAGGTGTGTGTTGTCTCCTTAGGTTAGTTAGATTTAAGTAGTTTTAAGTTCTAGGGGACTGATGACCTCAGATAATAAGTCTCATAGTGCTCAGAGCCATTTGAACCATTTGAACAAAGGCTTGCGCCAAGGTTTCAGCCAAGATATTGTCTATCACAATTGCTTCAGGCCAACGAGTGAATCTGCCAGCAATGGTGACCAGGTAGCGCCGACCAATCGAAGGCGGTAGCGATCCGACGACATGGACATGGACATGTGTAAAGTTCACTGTGACGTCAGGGAAATTACCCACTGGTGTATGAACGTGCCATTAACCTTGCTCCATTGGCACGGTAGACAGCCCTTTATCCACTCTCTGCAATCCTTTTGCACCCCTGGCCAAATGAAGCGAGTTAGAAGTAGACAGAGTATAGACTTTTTATCTGGGTGGGTCAGGTTGTACAGGGATTCGAACGATTGCCGATAGAAGTTAGGAGTCAGGTGTGGATGTGGCGTGGCTGTGGACACATCGCAATACAGTTGTTCATCGATGCCAGGTATGTCCACATACTGTAGTTGTAATGATGACTGCGTGTTTTGTAGCATGTCTAGAAGCTATTGATCTGGCCTCTTTGTTTCTGTGAGTGCTACATAGTCCAAAGTAGAGACGCTTCGGACGTGAGAGAGGCAGTTTGCATGACGTTGTCCATATCTGAGAGTCTTTGGTGAACTGGGTTACATACAGGAGCTGATTGTGTTGTCTTGGCAAGTGGTTCAGGTTATTTTGTTGGAGGTGATCAGCTTTTCAGAAAAGAAAGCTAGTGGCTGCCAGGTCTTGTTGGCACTTTGTTAAAGTACAACACCTATTGCCATCTGACTCACGTCTACTACCACAGCCAAAAGTGCATTTGGCTTAGGCTGTGCCAACAATGCCACAGCTGCTATCCATTGTTTGTCCAGGTAATTGCTAAGTTGGCTTTAGCCTTTGGGCCCACCAGTGTGGGTGTCAGTGGCTCTTGAACTTCAGTTGCATGATGCAGTTACTGTTGATAAAAGCTCAACATGCCTAAATAGCACCTTAATTCTTTGTCTAAGGCCTGTCAGGGCAGCAGACTGATGGCCTCAACCTTGTCCAGCAATGATAACAAGCCTGAGGGGTAATATGGCAGCCTAGAAAGTCTGTCTGTGGCTGTCTGAAGATGCACTTCGCTATGTTCAGCACGATTCTGTGCTCACTCAGTCGCTGAAGAAATTGGACAAGATGCTGCTGGTGTTCTTCTGGTGATGCAGAGAACACTAAGATGTCATCCAGATACATGGAGCAAAACGAGAGGCCACGCAACACTGAACTGACAGATCTCTGCTATGTATGAGCCACATTCTGGACGCCGAAAGGCATGAACTTACTCTCAAATAAGCCAAATGGCATAAAAATGGGTGCCTTTAGGATGTCCTCATCTGCCACTGGAATCTGTGAGTAGGTCTTGGCACAATATAGTACAATGTATACACAAGTGCCATTCAATGCATAGTTGAAGTCACTGAGCAGAGGCACCTGGTATCTGTCAGGAATTGTGCTGCCATTCAAAACTCTTTAGTCGTCACAAGGCCACCACACACCACACTTCTTAGAAAAGAGGTGCGGGGGTGAAGAGCAGGACCTATCAGATGGATGCATAATGCTCTCTTTGATCATGTTATCAAACTCGACTTCCACCATCTTTAGCTGGTCTGGCACCAGTCTTTGAAGTTGGCAGAAGATTAGTGGCTGCTCAGTCATCTTGAGGTGATGGACACTGTTGAGGCAGATGTCCTTCAGTATGCCTGGTGGCTTGAATAACGCCAGCAAATCTTTCAGTAGTGTGGCATATTCATCGTCCACAGTGATTATCAGTTGGGCAAATCTGGGTGGGTGTCTGGCACTGGAACCTGTGGCCTTCGACCTGGTGGTCTGGTCTACAAGTTGTGCATTGGACATGTCTGGAATGAAGTTACAATATTCCAAGAAATCTGTGCCTATAATTGGTTCAGCCACATATACCAAAGTGAAATTCCATAGGAAGGTGCAGCAGAGTCTGAAAGCCAGCTCTGTTCTGTGTAGGCCATACGTGGAGATAGGTGAGTGATTTACAGCCACCAGGCAGAATGTCGTATGCAGTCGGCGCCGGTGTAGCAACATGCATGGGTAGATGCATAACTAGGAACCGGCGTGTATCAGGTACTTACGCCAAGAGCATCTACCACTGATGAATAGGCACTGTGACATTGGACAGCAATCTGACAAAGCGCCTACAGTCAATTGCCACCGGTGTTTATATGTGAACAGCTTGGTGCAATGTTGTGCACGTTCCCTGAAACACTGACTGGACCAGCAGACGTTTTTCTGCGCATCAGGTGTCGGTGTAGGTGAGTGAGATGTGGCCCTGTTGCGGGAGCAGGCTGCGATCTCGACGAACGCCGCAATACGCTACAAGCTGGCTGGTCGACTTTTACCACTAGCCCGTCGTAGACGGCTTGTGCTGTTGTAGTGGTTGCATCGTGCACAGCACAGTTGACATAATTGGCACAGGCGATACAACATCCATTACTTTGTTGGCCCATTGTTCCTTGGCGTCTAGCGACGTCTCTGACTGTGTCCTAGTAATTGCCTTGATAGAGGGAGGCAAGCGACTGCTCCACATCGTATGCAATCGCTGATCAGGTATGGAACCTGCGTCAATTTTGCTTCTAAATTTCCGCACAACAGAACTTAATCCTAGAACAGTAAAGGGGGGCAATGTTAGACTGTTACTAAACCATTGTCAATTTTACTACTTTATACTTTATTCACAGGAAGTCATAAATTATTATATATGCTCTAGTTAATTAAAATTAAAAGGTCTCCGATGATATGTCACATACAAAGCAAGTACAAAATCTCTTGTCTTACACCCTACACTGACAACTGTACAACTTTGAATGTTGGTGGGAACCGGGAATTGATACCAAGTGCAATCATAAATTTTAGAAGGATTTAGTCATATTGGGTTAAATTGCTGGGAGTGAAGCAGTGACACTTATATTCTTCGTTGTTACAAAATATTTTGCTGTTGTTTTACGGAAAGGTCGTGATTTCCAGAGCTGTGCTTAGGTGCCTTTTACAAGTATCTTGCGATTTGCGAGATGGTGGTTGGGCCAGGACACAAGAGCACAGTTTGAATCGGCAGGAAAAACCGTTCTGTGGTACAGACATATCTGTAGCATAGCCAGAGGTGTAGTTTAGGTTGGAATCATGGAGGTAGAATAAGGGGAGATGGCGCTACAGACTTGCGCTGCACGTTGTTTTGAAGCCAGTGGGCGGGGCCTGCCGCCATCTTGGTTCCCCCAAAACATTAGCATATGAGTGTTTACAATTGCTTCTTGTTCGTTATTTATGTCGTGTGCACATGATATTTGTTTTATATAGTAAATGTTACTCGGTTTTAGTGAACAATACAGCATAAGGAACGCAACTTCAAACGTTTTTCTGGTCTTAAATGCGTATTCGATACAGTAATACGTAAAAATATTACGCTTCTTGCCTCAGTACTGTAATTCCTTTTTGTTTATACACTTAGAATAACCGAGAAGAGACGTATGTGCTATGAAAAGCGTGCTTTTGTAATCCATTTCTATCCACTTTCATTGTGTTTGTGTCGATAATTGATAAAGCCAGAGCTCCAAAAACAATGATTGATAGTTTAGAGGCACCGATTTGTATTCGTTGCATTTTCAAGTCAAATGCAAATTTTAAATGTTCACGTTTGCAAGAAACTTACCTTATTTCCTTTGGTGTCCCATAGATGTATGCAGGGACGATATAAACAAGCCAGCTGTCATGTCAACAAAGTGAAAAATACGTTAAATTACGAAGGAACAGAACTGAATTTAAGATTGTCAGGCCCATTGCAATTTCCACATCTGCTTTCTTTTTAAATTGTACCTACCAAATGACATTCAGTGTGGCAAAGAACAGAAATTTACAGGGTAATACAACAACACAGTGATTAATGTAATGATCTAAGCCTGGACTTCGATAGGGAACTTTGCTTTAACAAATATGTAACCATTTAAGTACTTATAATTTAACCACTGTAACAGGTGTTCCACACATTTTACTGAAGATTTAATTAACTACATGTAGTTACATTAGTTTTATATTAAATTATTGCATTTTAAAACATTAGTCCCCATTTCCAGGATATTTCTTGCCAGGACTTTTCAGTTACTTCAGAATAAGCACACAGTGAAAACCAAGTGTAATGCTCACTTCCAGGCAGCTCTTCGCCTTGGATTGATAGGAAATCTAAAGTTAAATCACAGAAATAAAACCATACTGTAAAACTTTACAGTGCATCAGAATTTCAAGTATATATAAGAAAATAGCGCTTAAATAAGTCCACTTACGAATGAAATGTGATTTGTTTAAACTTTAGACTACAATCAGAACGATTAGTACACCCGTAAGCGACGCAGCCGGCATTTTTTTATCAAAACACTTCACGACTACACGGAATCAAACCACCAGAAGCGAATGTTTTGGGATAGCTAACATGGTGGACCTTCTCTTGGGTCGGCTTCAAGTTTGTGACGTCATGACAACTCCTCTTATTTTTACCTCCATGGTTGGAATGCAACAGTCTGTCTATGAGTTGGTGAATCCAACGAATGTAAAAGCAAAAACTCTGGTTTTAGTGTAAGACTGAACTGTAGCATTGCCAGAGGTCTAGATTATGTTGGAATAGAACAGTTTGATTGTGAACCGGTAAAGCCATCAAATGTGACAGCAAACAACGTGGTTGTGGTAAGAGACTGATCTGTAGCGTATCCAGTGGTCTAAGTTATGTTGCAATGCTACAGTTTGACTATGAGTTGGCGAAGCCAACAAATGTGAAACTAAAATACCTGTTTGTGGTAAAATAACAGAATGATATGTAGTGTAGCTATTTAGTTGGCAAAACCAACCAGTGTGAAAGCAAAAAACCTGATTGTTGTGAGAAAGTTATGTGCAGCTTGTGACAAAACAGTCACATGTATAATATTGTTTGTCATAAATAATTGGCTATATTTCAGAATACGTTGCAATTTCCGATAGCTCGGATAGACAGGAAACTAACTGTAAGAGTATAACTTCAATTGATGGGTGCAATTATTCGTTATAACCTAAATTATTTCCTGTTTCACGAAAGTGTCAGTTTTAAGCAGAGCTATAGATCGCTGTCATTACTTCGCAGCGCATATCTACCATAAAATTTTTGAAGTTTTTGAAAGCGTAGTCAGCGATCTTAAAATTTGTTAAAATTAAAATTTAAAACAGTCTTGGTCGCTGAGCAGTTACATGAGCGTTGAGAGTCGACGGAACTCGTCTGGCAGTGTCCATCCACCGCTCTGGAGTCTGAAGATAACTCTATGAAAGAGTCGAATCCGGTCACTCACTCCAATAAACAAATTGCGATCAAGACTGTTTTAAATTTTAATATTAACATATCTACCAGTCGCTCTGGACGAGTCAAACGCGACGTTATCGCTCGACTATTGAGTACTGTGGTGTATTACGAAATTTAGAACCATTCGAAGGCGACTGTCATTTGTCTAGCCATCAGTCAGTCTTCAACATGGAGAGAAATGGGTTTCTCCTGGGTGAAGTAGCGTTTTATAGGCTAACGAAAACCGAGTTACGGTCGTGGTTGGTAGCCCATAACGGACTTTCACGATCATTTGAATGCCCTGGATGGCATGCACCGTGCAATTCCTTGCCGAACGAGTATTCTTTCTGTTGCTGGCATCGAAAGAAAGGTATCTGCATGGTCACTGAGCAGTGCACATTCAAGCACAGTGCCGAGAACGGTACTTAGTTGAGTGATTAGTGAATGACTGTCACAGTGCTTCGTTTCAATCAATTTTAGGATGTCCTTTTACATCCTATCCTAACTAGAGATGAGTAAAACTGTTCTTTTCATTGATTGGATAAGAATTGGTCAGTCACTGAAATGAACTATCTCTTTTTCATGATTCAGAATTCACCATTCACTCACAAAAATAAGTAAAAGAAAGGTACATTGCCTTTTTAATTCAGGACACTAAACCTGTACTTTTATCTGATTTTGACCTATTTTGAAAGAACATGTAAAGAGGAGTAATAATTTTGTGTTATGTCCCTGGGTAACTTTCAGTCACAAGAGTTTTAAATTTCGACTGCTATAAAGCTTATAAATATTACAACAAAATCCTTAATATTTTTTATCAAATAAAAAATGTTTAAGAATGAAGACTCATTCTTCTCATATTTCGATTCTTTTACTCGAAAAAAAAAAACAATAAAAAATTATTGCAACTGTAACTGAAGTGTATCTGCAATCACTTACAGCCAGTATTACCATATTATATGTTCCCATAAAGGAAAAATTAATCAGTATTGTCATTTATAAATAAAATTTGACCCATTTTAATCGATGCTAGTCTCTTTCTCTGCTTTTGAAAACATTTGTTCACAGGCCACTGATGTTGCTATGATACATAATACATTAGGAACCATTTGATACAGTGCTGACCACAGCAATTTTCTTGTTTCCTACCAGTTTAAGGAATTGCTGTTTCTAGGTAAATTTCCATCCTGTAACTATTTGTCCAGGTGGGCAGTCGCCGCGCTTTCTGGGTTGTGACTTGCTCAAAGTTAACTAATAATTTCATTGAACTTTTCTAAATTTGAAGAAGTCTCATGTGTAATAGTGGTAACTGATTGAGATACGAGCTCTGCTTTTTCTTGTTGAAACCAGTGCTTTCGCTTCTGCAATACCCTTCACGTAGCAATCCTGAAATGTTTTGTTGTTTGAAAATCCTTACCTTTGGATCTGGGGACCAGTAAAGTTGCCTGACTAACCAATTCGTTGCTGGAGATAACCCCAAACCAATCTGATAACCCTTTAAGCAAATTAGCAACCAACGACTCTATTTCTTGAGGATATTCTTTATTTTTATCTTTAACAGATGTTAGTTTCCGTTCCATTAGTCTTGGTAAGATTTTGATTTTTAAAAGTGACACTGTTTTCTCTGAGGACACTTTTCTGGTTTCCTCATCTAAGTATTTCAAAATCCTTAAAGCCTATTGCATTATCTCCCAGTCTGTACCTTTTAAGTTTAAGTGATCGATTTTCCACCTAAAATAGCGAGGCAAGAAATAATGGGATCTTTATTTAGTAAGCAGAGTTCCATCTGGTAGGGACATCTTGTTTCAGTTTCAGTCGCTCTTTTTTTAATTTTCTTACATTTCAACAAGTTGTTTTTTTAAAACAAAGGATCTCTCCTTAAGTAAGGTAACAACTCATTTGACCTCATCAATGGTTTTCTGTATGGACTTCTGAATAGCGTGTTGTGCAGTGAGGTTTAAAGAATGTGCAAAGCTTGGGACATGTGGAAGTTTCAGAAGAATGGCAGTTAATTCGATATTTGACGCATTTTCTGATGTTATGGAAGTGATTTTAAAATTGATATTGTATTTGGCATAACAGACTTTAATCAGTTTGAGATGTTTACTGCAGTGTGTCTGTCTTCAAATTGTGAGCAATCTAAAAGATATGACTTTATTTCACTGTTCCTGTCTATGAAATGTGCAGTGCGTGCATAGAATCTAATGATATCTTCAGCCATTCTCACATCAGACTGAAGGCAGACCGACTTGTTGTTGTTGTTGTTGTTGTTGTGGTCTTCAGTCCTGAGACTGGTTTGATGCAGCTCTCCATGCTACTCTATCCTGTGCAAGCTTTTTCATCTCCCAGTACCTACTGCAACCTACATCCTTCTGAATCTGCTTAGTGTATTCATCTCTTGGTCTCCCTCTACGATTTTTACCCTCCACGCTGCCCTCCGATACTAAATTGGTGATCCCTTGATGCCTCAGAACATGTCCTACCAACCGATCCCTTCTTCTGGTCAAGTTGAGCCACAATCAGTCGCTCCCCAATCCTATTCAATACTTCCTCATTAGTTATGTGATCTACCCATCTAATCTTCAGCATTCTTCTGTAGCACCACATTTCGAAAGCTTCTATTCTCTTCTTGTCTAAACTATTTATCGTCCATGTTTCACTTCCATACATGGCTACACTCCATACGAATACTTTCAGAAATGACTTCCTGACACTTAAATCAATACTGGATGTTAACAAATTTCTCTTCTTCAGAAACGCTTTCCTTGCCATTGCCAGCCTACATTTTATATCCTCTCTACTTCGACCATCATCAGTTATTTTGCTCCCCAAATAGCAAAACTCCTTTACTACTTTAAGTGCCTCATTTCCTAGTCTAATTCCCTCAGCATCACCCGACTTAAATAGACTACATTCCATTATCCTTGTTTTGCTTTTGTTGATGTTCATCTTATATCCTCCTTTCAAGACACTGTCCATTCCATTCAACTGCTCTTCCAAGTCCTTTGCTGTCTCTGACAGAATTACAATGTCATCGGCGAACCTCAAAGTTTTTATTTCTTCTCCATGAATTTTAATACCTACTCCAAATTTTTCTTTTGTTTCCTTTACTGCTTGCTCAATATACACATTGAACAACATCGGGGAGAGGCTACAACCCTGTCTTACTCCCTTCCCAACCACTGCTTCCCTTTCATGTCCCTCGACCCTTATAACTGCCATCTGGTTTCTGTACAAATTGTAAATAGCCTTTCACTCCCTGTACTTTACCCCTGCCACCTTTAGAATTTGAAAGAGAGTATTCCAGTCAACATTGTCAAAAGCTTTCTCTAAGTCTACAAATGCTAGAAATGTGGGTTTGCCTTTCCTTAATCTTTCTTCTAAGATAAGTCGTAAGGTCAGTATTGCTTCACGTGTTCCAGTGTTTCTACGGAATCCAAACTGATCTTCCCCGAGGTTGGTTTCTACTAGTTTTTCCATTCGTCTGTAAAGAATTCGTGTTAGTATTTTGCAGCTGTGACTTATTAAGCTGATAGTTCGGTAATTTTCACATCTGTCAACACCTGCTTTCTTTGGGATTGGAATTATTATATTCTTCTTGAAGTCTGAGGGTATTTCGCCTGTTTCATACATCTTGCTCACCAGATGGTAGAGTTTTGTCAGGACTGGCTCTCCCACGGCCGTCAGTAGTTCCAATGGAATATTGTCTACTCCGGGGGCCTTGTTTCGACTCAGGTCTTTCAGTGCTCTGTCAAACTCTTCACGCAGTATCATATCTCCCATTTCATCTTCATCTACATCCTCTTCCATTTCCATAATATTGTCCTCAAGTACATTGCCCTTGTATAGACCCTCTATATACTCCTTCCACCTTTCTGCTTTCCTTTCTTTGCTTAGAACTGGGTTTCCATCTGAACTCTTGATATTCATACAAGTCGTTCTCTTATCTCCAAAGGTCTCTTTAATTTTCCTGTAGGCGGTATCTATCTTACCCCTAGTGAGATAGGCCTCTACATCCTTACATTTGTCCTCTAGCCATCCCTGCTTAGCCATTTTGCACTTTCTGTCGATCTCATTTTTGAGACGTTTGTATTCCTTTTTGCCTGTTTCACTTACTGCATTTTTATATTTTCTCCTTTCATCAATTAAATTCAATATTTCTTCTGTTACCCAAGGATTTCTACTAGCCCTCGTCTTTTTACCTACTTGATCCTCTGCTGCCTTCACTACTTCATCCCTCAAAGCTACCCATTCTTCTTCTACTGTATTTATTTCCCCCATTCCTGTCAATTGCTCCCTTATGCTCTCCCTGAATCTCTGTACAACCTCTGGTTCTTTTAGTTTATCCAGGTCCCATCTCCTTAAATTCCCACCTTTTTGCAGTTTCTTCAGTTTTAATCTACAGGTCATAACCAATAGATTGTGGTCAGAGTCCACATCTGCCCCTGGAAATGTCTTACAATTTAAAACCTGGTTCCTAAATCTCTGTCTTACCATTATATAATCTATCTGATACCTTTTAGTATCTCCAGGGTTCTTCCATGTATACAACCTTCTTTCATGATTCTTAAACCAAGTGTTAGTTATGATCATGTTGTGCTCTGTGCAAAATTCTACCAGGCGGCTTCCTCTTTCATTTCTGTCCCCCAATCCATATTCACCTACTATGTTTCCTTCTCTCCCTTTTCCTACACTCGAATTCCAGTCACCCATGACTATTAAATTTTCGTCTCCCTTCACAATCTGAATAATTTCTTTTATTTCATCATACATTTCTTCAATTTCTTCGTCATCTGCAGAACTAGTTGGCATATAAACTTGTACTACTGTAGTAGGTGTGGGCTTCGTATCTATCTTGGCCACAATAATGCGTTCACTATGCTGTTTGTAGTAGCTTACCCGCATTCCTATTTTCCTATTCATTATTAAACCTACTCCTGCATTACCCCTATTTGATTTTGTGTTTATAACCCTGTAGTCACCTGACCAGAAGTCTTGTTCCTCCTGCCAACGAACTTCACTAATTCCCACTATATCTAACTTCAACCTATCCATTTCCCTTTTTAAATTTTCTAACCTACCTGCCCGATTAAGGGATCTGACATTCCACGCTCCGATCCGTAGAACGCCAGTTTTCTTTCTCCTGATAACGACATCCTCTTGAGTAGTCCCCGCCCGGAGATCCGAATGGGGGACTATTTTACCTCCGGAATATTTTACCCAAGAGGACGCCATCATCATGTAATCATACAGTAAAGCTGCATGCCCTCGGGAAAAATTACGGCTGTAGTTTCCCCTTGCTTTCAGCCGTTCGCAGTACCAGCACAGCAAGGCCGTTTTGGTTATTGTTACAAGGCCAGATCAGTCAATCATCCAGACTGTTGCCCTTGCAACTACTGAAAAGGCTGCTGCCCCTCTTCAGGAACCACACGTTTGTCTGGCCTCTCAACAGATACCCCTCCGTTGTGGTTGCACCTACGGTACGGCTATCTGTATCGCTGAGGCACGCAAGCCTCCCCACCAACGGCAAGGTCCATGGTTCATGGGGAGGGCAGACCGACTTAGCGTGGTCAAATCATTTTTAATTTCATCAAATAACTCATGATGCAAACTGAGCATTAGAGAGTTGAAACGTTTTTCGACTTAGTTAATTATAATTTGGGCAAAGCATACAAATTCTGTCTGTTCAACTATAGAGAAAGAATCGTATTTTCTGCAAATCATTTTTAAATGCCATATTTTTATTTAATGCGAGCGGCTTTATAATATTAAAAAATTACTTATTGGTTGTCGTAAATGAAAATAAGTTGAGAATGAGGGCATCACAAAAGGAAATAAATCAGGACTTGGTCCTAAATCTGATGACACTGGTGGGCTGGATACAGCTTGAGAGTCAATTTGCCTTTCTGTGCAGATACCTTCACCCGAGGTGGAAGCAGACAGCAGTGAGGATGGCTCATGAGAAATGATTTCTAGAATTTCTGCATTGATTTATGGCGAACTTGCTCAGCTTCCTGACCCAAATCGTTCCAGAGCTTCTGTAGCAGCTTCAATTTTAGATGTCCCTTCAGGGTTGATGATGAGGTAGAAGCTGTGGCAACTATATGCTGACAATAGCGACATTTTCCTTTTTCTTCCATTTTGGTAAAATGGTACTGAACATCCCGTGTAAGTCTTCTTGGCAAGGGCAATGTGGATGACATATTATTTTGCAGAACTGGAAAGTACACTGATAAAATTAAATTATAACAAATATACATGCAGCACATTCTATAATCAGAAGTTATAGAGAGGGATTTAGGACTTGGTGATTGCAAAACCTAGACCCACAACAGTTAAGCTGTTATCATATACGAAGAGGTCTGAAAAATTTTGAATAATGTGATATCCGAATTTGGGCTACATAGTGTGTGAACAAAGATGGCAAGATAATGGTGTGGATAAAGGCTGAAAAAAAACAATGCAAATGAACTGTGCTTTTGGAGCTAAGAAATTGTCTATTCATGCAGTCACTAGTTCTACCAGTGTGTCTGTATTCTTACTGTAGAACATATTTGACAATCACTTTCAACTCATTACGATGAACTACACCATATATTTCACGATATCGACAACCACATCTTTCGTCTAACGAACATGGACACCTGGATCGGACAAGTGTGCTCTCCAGTTCTCTGAATATAGACACCACTGCCCTAAGACACCACAGAAGTAACAGATGACCAGATGGAGTAGTAGCTTACAAATGCTTTAACTTATTGCTGACTGTGCTACTCATATCCATTATTAGTGAAGACAAAAAAGTCAAATATATATTTGTAAATATCTAATTCCTTAAGAAAATTTGCCCAATGTGCATCCTGTATAGACCTCTGAAAGTAGGCAGTACAGAATGTCTCAAGGCTGACCTTTCTAAATTTGATTCGATTTAAGAGCATACAAATAATGCTATGGATACTAACATGAATATTCTGTCCCTTCACTATGAAATTTAAGTGTGTAGTTTCTTCTTTGAATGTAACAGTATTTCAGCTCGCACCTACCCATAATGCAGTCTACAGTCCGGCCCCCATACATATATTTGCCGCGAAATCCATAAACAAAGATATTCGTACCTTGAATATCAGCTTACAACATAATATTCATCACTGACCCTCTAAAATATGCACAGAATATACTGTGCCAACATACAGAGAATTTAAGTGTTCCATTTTTCTCGAACTTGCAGTGGAGGCACAAGAGATATTTTGGGAGACGACTCCCATACCATTCCTGGATGTGAAAGACCAAATCAGTGGATTTACTACCAAAGTAACTCTATTACACAATAAATATGTTCCCACAGAGACTGGAAACCTGAAGTGAAAACCCGCACCTTGGCCAACAAAGAGAAAAAACAGTTCATGAATCTCGGAGACACTGCAAATCAGACTTACAAACGACCTCCTATCCTTGAAAATAAAACTGATTGTAAGCAGAGAGGAAACCGAGTCAGTCAGTCAGAGAGAAACGATAACTAGTACATGCCAATACATTAATTTAAAACATAAAGACCAGATGCTCTGTGGAAAAGCTTCTGTGATCTAGGGAAGAATAGGCAAAGTAAAGCTGCAGCTGACCCCATTGTCCTGACCAAGGAACTAAACCAGTACTTGACTTTAGCGACCACCTTTATTGAACCTTAAACAGAACATAGACTTACTGATTATTAACCAGAAGTAAATGATAGTGGAGAAAAATTCTTTCTTGAGCTGACAGCACTGTCGAAAAGTCCTCTAGCTCAGAATTTCCTGTACAAGACGGCGTTGTAGTCCAAATGATCAAGCTTATTGTTGACCCACTACTGATCATAATAACTGCTGCTCCCTGGACCTTGAAGCTCATGCCTGGAGAACACAGCAGAGTCGTTCCTATCAGATTAAAAGCACTAGAGATATAACTGCTAAGAAGAGTAGCTGGGTACATTCTGTCTGACAGGAGAGTGAATGAAGACATCAGAAAAGGACTGAGAGTGAAAAACATAATTGAATAGATTATGAATACAGAAACAAATGGAAGGAGTATGTCTCAAGAATAGAATATGACAGATTACCAAAATTGGTATTAATTATTACCCAGTGGGCAGAAGAAATTTAGGAAGATGAGGAAAATCAACAATTTCAACCAAGAGGGCGTAACAGGCATGTGCCTAATATATGCAGAAAGAAGAAGAGGTATCATATTAAAACTGCCGTGATTTTTTTAAGTAACTGTGATTTTAATAAGTTTTGTAATTATATATAAAACTCTGTTCTGATGTAAGAGGACTCTTGAAGGCATTAATCTGTTCAGATTAAATGAATGAAAAAAATTAAACCATAATATACAGTTTGTGCCAGGATGAATGATCATTATTTAGGAATCTGACAGGAACGATCATTTGAAGCAAAATACTTCATGTAGACATTTGCACTATTCTGAATGTTTTCCCAGGCAGAACATATTTAATGGACATTGTTACTCATTTTCTTCATTCTTCAGGACATTGTCATTGTTTACAACATAGTATAGTAGTTTAGACAAAGTCGAAACGAATAATTTAATGTAGGACATGTGGTCTATCAAGTCGGGAAACTACTGCAAGCTGGCTTACCTAGACCTCAACACATGCACATTGACCACGATTTTCCATATTCTCTCACTCTCTTCATTCAACCTGTATGTCCCTGAGAAAAAAATGAACAGGACATTTTTAAAGGAAATTTAATGTAGTTTAATTTTGATACTGTAACCAGTTTTCGCTAGAGGCCGCGGATTCCGTGTTGTTCAAGAAAAACGTACAGCAGTAACTTCAAATATGTTCCACCTCAGAAACCATTTGGAACAGGGCATATGTTCATATTTAGTTTTTTGCTTCGAATTATCATTCCTGTTATATATTTGAATATTGACCATTTCTCCTGAGACAAAATTTATACATGGATTATCACATATATTAAAATAATTGTGTGTTACACATACCATTATATTTAGTATCCTATTCGCCCAAAATAATTAAAACCTTCATAAAGGCTACCAGTACACCAACAACATCAGCTATAAATGTAACAGACATAGAAGAACACATAATAGTACACCTACCAAGAACACTTAGTCACTTACACAACAAGAAAACAAAAGAGCAATGACACAAGAAGACGACAACTGGAACAAATCTAATAAGGATACAAAGAATAAAGATCTGAATTCAGATGGAGAGGTGATCAGTCAAGAAATCGAGTTGCGAGCTGTATCACTGTGCCAAGAGTGCAGAGAATGGAGTGACATTTCAAGTCACCGTGTGGCCTGCACGGTGCAATCTCGTCCACTAGAACTAGTTGCCTAGGCAGGGGGCAGTGAGCTAGCTTGCAATCCGATCCGTAAGAGTGGTGGGGAGTAATGAGCTAGACAGCTATTTTGCAGATTCCAGAGAGTGGTAGGGAGCAGTGAGCTAGCGAGATGATCTACTGTCCGATTGGTGAGAGTAGTGGGGAGACTGAGCTGTTGGGAGGGAAGTGATGCGTGGATCACTTTGGAATACACTCCGACCCCATGGTGGCTGAAAACCACAGCTTTTATGATCGCTGGTAACACATTTCGCATGCGGTGCTAAGTTGAAGGTTGAGAAATAACAACCCACTGAAAAGTATGTAAACGTTTATTGAAATTCTCAAATTTGAGGTATTATTTTGAGCTCAAGAGCGGAAGCATGAGGCTGGGAGTGTTTTCCGCATTAGTGTACTGAGGCACTTCTCATTTGCTGTGGGGCGCCGTTGCAGCAGCCTACAGTAGAATTTTCATCCCACTCATTACAGCCACCAGAGACTGCATTTTGAAATCAGATGAATTCCATTCATTTTTTTAAATCATCCATCATCAACTTTCTAGAAAGATCTCGTTCTATGACTCAATTCAGGAACAGACAGCCCACCTCTAATCCTAACCACAGCTCTGACAGAGCCAATATTTGTGGCAAACAAAATTACATACAAAGCCATAGCTCTACTTATTTCTATACTGTATGTAGGTCTATTTAATTTGTGTGTGTGTGTGTATGTGTGCATGACGAAATAGTCATGTTGTATTTGGCTGAGTAGATCACATTTGCTGAGTTCGCTGTAACAGGCTAACTAGATTGCATGTCCTATGCTCAGACTGTATAACAAAAGCACACAGCACAGTGAAGTCTCTAGTTTACAGTTCCTGAAGATATTCTGCCTTATTTGGTAGATTTCGTGTTATATTTGCTTATTGCATAAATATTCAGTTTCAATGCTACAGCGCATTTAAGATCTGTCCAAGCCACATCCTTTTTCCCTTGGTTCGTTGTGCTATAGTTCCAGGAAGTCCAATTCTAATACATATAAACTTCACCTTTTTCTTTGTTTTGATGCAAACTGCAAATGTTCTACAATGACTTCGATATTTCTACCACTGTATCTTCTCTCACAAGCGAGGTCATATACCTGAAAGTGAAAAATCATTTAGGTTCTGTATTAAGATTACACAGCTGCCATTTACGTTGTATATAAATAAGAACAAAATTTGTTGAAGCATTTTCATTAAATAACATTTTAACTTGTCAACTCTAATGAAGGAGAAAATGCAGTTGTTGCTGATCTTAAGAAAAAAACAGATAAGATGAACAAGCTCTCTTTATTCCCTTATAAATATTGTTTGATATGTTTGTATGTACATATTTTCGCTAGCAAATAAATTTCAATGATTTGAAATGTTTCACTTTTTAACACTTCAATAAACAAAACTGGTTGAGAACATGCATTATGAAGTTTGCTTTGGCGGTTAATAAACTTTATTGTTATCACTCCCAACACTATACAGGCCAGTTCAAACTGGCCATATCGACATGGCAGCGACATGTCAGGGTGTATTCTCACTGTCTGTTATGACAAGTCAATTCACGCCACGTGATCTCAACTCGCATGGCTGTTCTCAACTATTTTTTCGCGGGTATTGTGGTCTTTTTATGTGCAAAGTGCACATACACAACATGGTAGGCTATGTATGTGGTTACTGTAGCCCAGGTTTGCACAAAAATGACGTTTGTCAGACTCAGATGGTTTGCAGCTTGCAGGGATAGCCTGTATATTAAAGAAGGAAGAAAGATGTGGGAAACAATCCTAAACAAGGGCGTGGAACCGAAAAATGTCGTTACATGGTACTGAAGGGGAATGTCACTCTCTCAAAGAAGCTCACAGAAGAGGAATCTGCATTTTATAAATATTTTACATAGCTGCAGCACAGTTTTTCTCATTTGTTACGTCAAACTGCACCCAGACTTACTAAGTATTGTGGGCTGCCATAATACCCTATGAAAAATTGATTCGTTTAAGGTTAAGTTTAGTTGCCAGTGCTGTGCAAATTTTTGTGCAGTATTCATATTTCCCTCAATATCTTTCCATTCAAGATTTATAGGATTCATTTATCTTGTATTTGCCTTTTAATAATTCAGATACTTTATTTGACACTGGTGCATGCAAAACTGTTTCACACACGATCCAGAGAGCTACTTAAAAATAAAAATAAGCCTGCCACACATATGTATTTAAACACAAAGCAGTAATGCATTACTTGATGGCACTCGACTGTTCCAGTGTCTGAACGATTCAGCCCCAAACATTTCATATGTCTGACAACATTAAAATAAATTAGAGTTACTAATCAATCTCATTGTACTCACAATATTTTTTTCACTTCAAGTTTCAGTTATATTGCAATCCATTTCATTGTAAAATATTAAATATGGAACCAGTATGTATAAAAATACACTTTACAAATGTACGAGGGTTGGAACATAAATAGTGGCAACTGTTTAATCACAACCGATGAAAGAGTTACCTACATTTTGCACCTGTTACTGTCTTTCAGAGTAGTCACCAGCATTGGTAGAACCCATTGTCAGCGATGTAGAAGGCAATGTATACCGTTAGCATAGTCTGTTGTGTTGATGGTGCGAATGGAACGGTCTACTCCCTGTGGAATCCCTGGAACCATTCTGAAGCGAATGCCACGAAGTGGTTCCTTCATCTTCGGAATTTTGGTTCTCGCCCTGCCAACTGCAAAAATTTTATTATTCATCCTCACATTTTTCACAGCTTCTGTGACTTGTCATTATCAATCATTTACAAACTAAGCATGAATTACAGAAGTGAGAATAAACATACAAAATATGTTAATTTTCTGGTAAAAACGAACTGCCACTCATTGTCAAAACGAAAAAGATAAACAAGACTGACACATGTGAGAAAGAATTAAAAGGTGACTTAGTCTCACTCTCAGTCACCTATAACGTATAAAAGAATATTTACAGGCTAGTTATTTTATAGATATCTTTTCGAAAAAGGAATGTCTTCAGATTATTAATGAGCACATATGCCGACGACATATATTGTGGTAATGGTGCAAGAATATTTCTGCTGGTGTTTTTTCTAGCTGTTCCAGATACTTTTGAGGACAAAGGAAGGAGTTTACTTTCCTGACAGCGAATTGTAATTATTCACACAAGTTAGACTTTTCTTCACACAACCAGCACATTTATTTAGCAGTGGGCGAGCTTCTCCTTAAGTACTTTTTTAAATTCATATCACTATGTATTTAGTTATATGCTGTTGACAGGCTATCATTTTCAAAGAAAGAAAATATAGCTATACTTGTAATTTTTGCACAAATTAGAACACACCTCACACAACCAGCACACATATTTAGCATCTGAAGTGCTTAAGTACTATTAATACTACATACTGCTGTATAAAAAACGAGTATTGTCAGTTTCAAGAAAGAAAAAAGCAGCAATAGTCTTCAGACTTGCAATGAATGAACCAGCTGAACAAAATGGAAATGAGCAAATGATATAGTCGACCAGGAGGCCCGTATGTGGGGAAGTTCGGCCGCCAATTGCAAATCATATTTCGTTTGACGCCACAATGGGCGACTTGTGCGCCAGTGATGAGGATGAAATGACGATGAGGACAGCACAACACCGAGTCCCCGAATGGAGAAAATCTACAACCCAGCCGGGAATTGTATCCGGGCCCGCTCGCATGGAAGGCGAGCACGTTACCACCCAGTTAAGCAGGCGGATACCAGCTGAACATATGAAGAGTTTACGCTTTAATTCGTCTACTAGAAAGGCTAACGCAGTCACGATGATACCTAGACAACAGACATCTATCGATGGCTTTGAGTAAGCCAAAATATTCCTTTGAAAGGAGCACAGCCATGGTATAGCTCACACAAGATACGGTGGCCAATGCACAGTGGCCAGTTTTCGTCCACAGCGCTAGGTGAGTTCATTTGTTTGTTCGCAAGGGGAGACCGACAAGCGATTTCCACCTTTTGGCTGGTCAGTGATGACAGAACTGAGGCACACATCCTCCAATCAAACTGTTCAAATGTGTGTGAAATCTTATGGGACTTAACTGCTAAGGTCATGAGTCCCTAAGCGTACACACTACTTAACCTAAATTATCCTAAGGTCAAACACACACACCCATGCCCGAGGGAGGACTCGAACCTCCGCCGGGACCAGCCGCACAATCCATGACTGCAGCACCTTAGACCTCTGCAATCTTTTTCAAACATTTCCACAGAAACTATTTGGTAAAAAAATACATTTTTCCTTTACTTAGAGCTTTATATGTTACGTTCATGATGATGTGCCCATCATTTCGTTAATGCTCATAGTTATTGTGATATTTATGTGAAACTAAGACACTGTGCAATATCCAGAAAAGTGTGCAATGAAAAACAGAGGTCGCTATGATTTAGCATTTGGTGCATAATATATAGTAAGTTGTTGCATATGAAAGTTAGCTAACATGTTGAATTTTTCTTCATACTTGGTAGAGATACCTACCTGTCACCAATATCGAGAAAACTGATCTGGTGTAGCACACCCATTTGTGATGGTGCTGTGCCAGCGATAAAGCTAGAGTGAAATATCCACAACATTCCTCATATTTAATAAACGGTTTCAGATATCAAAATGAGACTTTGGCAAATGATAGCAAGCAAAGAGGAGAGTATTTGATCATATCGTTATTACGTAAAACTTCATTATCTACCGCGTTATTCCAATAACCACAGACTGTCTCGGTGAAAGAATGTAATTTTTAAGGGCCATCGATAACTGGTGAAAGGAGAAATGGTATGGGTTTTTGAATAAGACACATGAAGACATTACACATGTTTTTGTACTGAAGATGTACTTTTTCATAAGCAATTGACTTTACTTTTCCTCAGTTTCTCACCTTGTAAACTTGATGAACCACTGTTTCAGAATTCTCTGTCAGTCGCGTCTGCACAACATGTTAGTGAGGTGAAACAATGTAAACTCCGGTACTCTTTGGCAAAAGAAGCAAATTTTGACGTGGTAACCAGAGTAATGTGTAGGCTTTACTCAAAATTCGCCACTCATGACGCTTCTCTAAAATTTACAAATGGTTTACAAGCTAGGCCAAAATAAATTTCTGCATTTTCGCCGAAATTCTTTTTAGATACTAATGAAAACAGTAAATCATTTTGAATTGTCACCATGCAAGTGTGGGCTTCCAGGGGACCCACTTACCAAAAAATGTGAACATAGGCTTCATTTAAGAACGACACTTTCGCTCCAGCACTCGGCATTTCCCCTACAGCGCTCTGAGAGCCCCCTACCATACCACTCTCCCCACACTTCCCCAGCCGGCTGCACATCAAATGGCCACTGCATTTTGCGAGCACTACCTCTCGTGATGTATGGTATATATAAATACAGGCACGTCTCTGGACCTGCATTCCGCTGCTCGACTCGCTGCAGCTCACTTCGTTACTGTCACCGTGCACGCCAACGCCATGACTGGACGCAAAGGGAAGCAGATTGCCGCCGCACTGGAAGTTCTCATCCATGCGATGGGGTTCAACGGCGGCCGCCAATGGCAGCCAAAGCACAAGCGCACGCAGCAGAACAACAAGAGCCTGCAGTGCTACAATTGCCAGCAGCTGGGGCATACTGCGCGTAATTGCAAGAACGCCGTCGCGCGGCGGCACACGACACCCGCAGTTGCACGAAGCCTCGTGGGGTGGCTAGCAGATGCGCGAACTGCGGCGGACCACACGCCGCCAACTCGCGTAGCTGCAGCTACCTCAGGGAGTCACGCCGCGCCGCCAGCCCGCCGCACCACGCTCTGCGGCGGCGTCAGATGCCGCGACGTCCGCCCCGCCCCCCCGCTCCGGCGGGGGGTGCGAGCCGCGCCGCCTCGAAGCCGCCACCGACCAAGCCGTGGCCGGCCTTCCAAGCCGCCATTGCGGCCGAAAGGGCCGCACTTAAGGAAGAGCTCGCAGCTGTTCATCGTCAGCTCCAGCAGCTGCATGAAGAACTGCGAGCTCTCAAGAAGAAGTCGCCGCTTCCTGCCCCCCGTGAGTCGACCGGTGGGGGTCAATGCGGCCACGCAGACAACCGCCGCTCCGCCCCCTACAGCAATGCAGGAGGTGGCGCCAATGGAAACCGACGATGTGACGCCTGGTCTGCCCCCTCCAAGGAGGCAGCTGCAAGCAATGGTGCTACAGCGTCTCCTGACTCCTCGCAAGTTGAGAAGCCAACGAAGAAGAGGAGGCTGTGCCTACCATTCCCTGGAGTGAGTAATGTGCAGACCGTCCTCAAGAACATTGCCGCGTCACTGAGAAACGGGTCATACCCCTACTCAGACCACCCGTACCCCTTCACCCCACCCGACCAGCCTAAGCCTCCCCTCCCCCATCGACCGATCCCCCTCCGCATGTACAGATACCGTGACGCGTTGATGGAAGCGCTCACGAAGAAAGAGTTAGCCACGATTAACTCACACCCCATCTTCACGCCCTCTCAATGGGACGACCTAGTTGACATCATAGATATGTGGGTGAAGGAAGAGTTCCGGTCTGGTAGGAAGAAAATGGATCCCGCCGATCAGCAAGCCCTGGAAGACATTGCATGCCAACGTCGCGAATACGAACGCCGCCAATTTTAGTAATGAAAACCATGCGAGGCCATCACCAGACGTAGCGGGACCTTTTGCTGAAACCACCGGGCAGCCATTTAGGCCTTTCGCTTTCCAATTCTCTCACTGTCCCTCTGACTATCCTTTAATCTTTCTTTTATTTAAAAATAAAAAATAAAAAAATCACAAAAAAAGGAAAAAGCACAAAGTCAAGCAAATACGATAACACCAAGAATTTTTCTCCTCAAACCATCACGTCAGAAGGAGAAGCGCCTCGCGCGCTAGTACTTCATTCCCAGACGAGGACATCTTCCTCCTTGAAGTGTGCGCAGACGACCTGCAGGAGGGCAGACGGCAAGAGTCAGGGTCCAGTCAGGAGCTCCCAGTTATTTCGCTTTGAGCGATGTTTGTGACAACATGCTTTCTACCTTGTAGAACAATAAAATGTATTTGTATGGAAAGGGACGACGTGTTAGTTGTTGTTATGCGTAACTACTAACCCGAGTACTGAATTTCCCACAACCTGCAGTTAGTCAAGAAACATCAACTGAAATTAAATTGTGTTTGGATTCTGGAGGAAAGAGTATTTGATAAATTGTATCACAAAGTTGAAATACGTGAAAAGGTCGTCAGTGCTAACTGAAATCAATATTGTGAAGCTTGAAACATTACTATATATTTTTCAGAATAAAACTCAGTTGTCAGTTGCAAATATATATTTAACAGACTTTACCACTTCTGACAAATTAATGTGTCATCTTCAGAATCTTATTAATGGCTTAGCGGATGTCAATATCATCTTCATAGAAGCATAAAGCATATCATGGCTCTATGCCATATGACCAGAAAAGTACATCTCATATTTGATTATTGTATAGACAACAACGTGTACATTTTTGAACATACCATGGCATTATTTGTTGAAACAGGTAAAGCATATTAAAAATATATTTGCACCTGGCAACTGAATTTTATTTCGAAAAATATGTAAAACAGTTGCTGAAGATTACGGTCATGAATAAAATAATAACATTGCTATATGCTAGATGTACTGGTGAAACCAAATTTATAAGTTATGTAAATGGTAAGTTAGTTCCGATTTTGATTACAGATATTCTGTCAGTTCCAAATTTCAGATGCTGAATTATGGGACAAAAAGTTGACACACCTGCGTTACAATTACACGTGTATTCGTAAACTTTCAGATGCATGGTAGCGGTAGAAACTTAAAAAGTTCAAACCTGACAATTATGATTTATGTTATACGTGTATTGAAGGAAAACAAACGTCACAGCCTGATAAAACATGATGAATAATTACAATAAGACCTTTAGAACTTATTCATAGTGATCAGGTTTTGAGAGGGTGCGTTTCTGGATGAGGTATCGAATATATTGCTTCCCCCTACTTATACCTCCCGAGGAGATCACAAATGTAAAATTAGAGAGATTCGAGAGCACACGAAGGCTTTCCAGCAGTCGTTCTTCCCACGAACCATATGGGACTGGAACAGGAAAGGGAGGTAATGACAGTGGCACGTAAAATGCCCTCCGCCACACACCACTGGGTGGCTTGCGGAGTATAAATGTAGATGTACATGTAACTAGACCAATTACCCCAAATTCATGTGTTGACAAACGGTTTGTTTCAACATTTGTTGATGACTGTAACCATTTTTTAGGGTCTATTTTCTAACAACAAAATCAGAAGCGCAAAAGTATTTCAAAATATTTGAAGCAATTACTACGGATCATTTCAATTTGAAAATAGTCGGAATTTGTGATAATGGGCGATAATATATGTCACAACGAATGAGCTCAAGAACTTTTTTTTATAAAGATTTGGGCATTACATCTGAATTCACAAAATGATATTTGCTACATTGTAGGAAAATGTGGTTTCTGAACGTCTAAACAAGACTGTTTTCCATAAAGTGCATTTTATGCTCTTCGTATCAAAACTTGGCAGGCATTTCTGAAGAGAAACACTGTTGGTCACAGTCAATGTTGTAAATAGCTCTGTGCTATGGAAGAAAACCCTACTTTGAGAAGATTATGGTGTTTGATTTTGCAACCAATTTAGAAGTTTGAAAGAAACTTGTATGGTAGTTAGAAAGGTTGGTTCTCAATAACATAGATGCATTTTTATTGGCTATTGTCCAAATGGATTCAGATTTTGTTGTCCAGAGCTGAAGAAAGTTATTTAAGGGAAGAATGCAACTTTTTACATATGAAATTCATTTTTGATGGGACCACTAGTGAACAGTGGCTCTCAGGAGAAGAAGGTACTGAATATAAGAATGCTGTAAAAGATATACAAAAAGAAGAAAAAAGAAAAGATGACAGAAAATTCAAGCGAACTGGTTAAGGTGCCTGAAGCATTACAAATTCTTTGACAAAGCAACAAGAATAGAATGATGTCTTGTATGTTATGCTATTTGTTGATGTATCCCTGAATGCTATGAAGATATACAGGGGAGAGATGATGAATATGAATGGAGGGAAGCAATGAATGAACAAATAACATCATTGGAACACAGTGAGACATGGGAGTTGACTAAGTGCCATCCAGAGAAGAAACAAATTGACAGCAAATGGGTCTTCAAAATTAAGATGGAGGATTGAAAGATGTAACGTGAGCCTTGTAATGAAAGGCTGTGCCCAGAGGATGGCTTATGATTATGTTGAAACACACTCTTGGTGCACAGTTGGCTATATTGAGAACTGTGGTATCAATCATTATTGAAGAGGTTAGCTAGTTAGTTACTTGTTCGTATTAGTTACAGAATCTATATACATGCCAAACTGATGTCAAAAACGCTTTTCTGCAAATGGAATTACATGAAAGTATGCACACCTAAATTCCTCAGGGTATCACAGGTCAAAACCATCAAATCTTAAAATTAATAAAGACCTTTTATGAATTCAGAAACAATTGTTGCAGGTGTAATGCAAATTTTGTCAAATATTGACAGATGTCCAGGGGCGCCGACTTATAAAAAGTATTGGGTGAGTCCATAGTGGGGGGTCTTGCCCCGGGAAATTATCCACATTTTACGTGAAAAATAGTGAGTTTTTAAAGTTTTGTAAGCATTTTAGAGTCATATGATCAACATTAGAACCCTGAAAACTGGACTCGACACTCCAGTAAACAAGACAAGCTTGATACATTTTTTGGCTTTGAAAAAAGAAACAAAACATAAACCCACACGGTCTTTTCGTAAAAAGTTAACTTTATTTACAGTAATAATCATGCTTATAAACTATTACAGAGCAGTGAATACATAGCTCTGAAAAGACTGAAATTATATCCTGCACATTTGTAAGCTGCCTATCTTTTGTCCTCTGCAGAAAATGTTTCAAAAAAACTGTAGAAGTTCTTCAAAGTTTTTCAATATTCTCAGGATACTATGTAGAAGCTCGCGTATTCCCTAAAGTCGGGCAAAGGGGTCGTAGACCAGCTTGGTCGTTGGTGCTCTCACAGCGTATGCTTCTGAGAAGTCCCATCCTTTTGTTGGATTCCCTTACAGTTTTTATTAAGTCCTTGGCTAAAGCCATAATATCTCTCATAGACGTAAGATGGCGGAGACTGTCTACAACTGTTAAGCCTAAACTGTGAGCACTGCAGTGCACGTAACGTGATTTTGGTTGTATATCCAAAACTAACTTTTTTAGTCCTTTGAACTTACCTCTCACATTTGAGGCACCATCATAGCACTGTCCTCTTAAGTTATCCATTGACAAATCAAGAAGAGCAAAAACGTCTTTTAAAATACTAAACAGAGTTTGTGATTCAGTGTTGGGGGTCTCGTATAAGCTAATAAAGTCTTTGTTGATGATTAAGGAATCATTGACGGTACGAATACAAAATGACACTTGTTAGTGAATCGAAGAATCACTTGTTTTGTCAACCATAATAGAAAAATGATCCGTCTTCTTGACTGAAGCCAATACCTTTCTCAACACAGACTTTCACAGTAGATCAATGATCTTGTTTTGAATATCGTGGGACGTCCACTTATACCCCCACGCCCTAACCAATCTTTAAACTCTGGTATGTCATTCTTTCGGAGTTCCAACAACTGAAAAAAAATCGAGTTTACATCTTCGTGCCCTCTGATTGCTAGTCCTTGTCGGCATGGAAACTGCACATAGTAAAAATTGTCTCAAGAGCTAAGACGCCTTTCTTCATAACACTATCTCACAGTTTATTCATTTGGGAGGCCGCACTTCAGTTAGTGATAGAATTTAGTTTCAGAATACCTTCTTTATGCGTAAACGTATTTTCATGAAGACAGAATTTTTCCAAAGCCTTTCTCCAGTTAGAAAACGCTATGTATCATCAACTTCCAAGCACGCCTTTTTGCAAACTTAATTCACAGTACACTAAGAAACTAAAGTGATGTGTTCAGATGTGTGTGAAATCTTATGGGACTTAACTGCTAAGGTCATCAGTCCCTAAGTTTACATACTACTTAACGTAAATTATCCTATGGACAAACACACACACCCATGCCTGAGGGAGGACACGAACCTCCGCCGGGGCCAGTCGCACAGTCTACGACTCTAGCGCCCTAAAGAAACTAAAGTCAGAACACTAAACACGTCTGCAGCATTCACTGAACGAAACTATCCAGACTGAATGACTGCGACAGCAGGGTGGGCTTTATATAGCTGCATAATTCGTATTGTCTCGAAGCGTCAAGGTGACATGAGACGGAGGATTCCAGGCGCTACTGCTCCAGTCCTTATGATGTCGCAGCGGCCGCAGCACTGGCCCGCCGCCACCAGACTTTACCTAAAAGTTCGCGCACCGGGACAAATTCTAAGTGTGCCCACAGTGCTGTAACACTATCATGATTCATGCACTCGTTTTCAGTTAACCTGCTTACCACCATAATAATTATTTGTTTTAACTCAACACTGAATGTATTTTAAAAGGTAACTATCGTCAAAGAAGGAAAATACAAAATTCCAACATAATTTTTTGATTTTACAAAACATAATATAACTAATAATTTTCTTAAATTATTGGGGGGCCCCATGGAGCTGGCGCCTGTACACATGTTTGTATATCGGTAAATTGGAAGATAGTAGAGGTTCTATACAAGGGTGATGTACTGAGCGGCAATATTATGGAAATGGAAGAGGATGTACATGAAGATGAAATGGGAGATATGATACCGTGTGAAGAATTTGACAGCGTAATGAAAGAGCTAAGTCGAAACAAGGCCCCAGGAGTAAAAAACATTCCATTACAACTACTGATAGCCTTGGGAGAGCCAGCCCTGACAAAATTCGACCATCTGGTGAGCAAGATGTATGAGACAGGCGAAATACCCTCAGACTTCAAGAAGAATATAATAATTCCAATCCCAAAGAACACAGGTGTTGACAGACGTGAAAATTACCGAACTATCAGTTTAATAATACACGGCTGAAAAATATTAACACGAATTCCTTACAGATGAATGGAAAAACTGATAGAAGCCGACCTCAGGGAAGATCAGTTTGGATTCCGTAGAAATGTTGGAACATGTGAGGCAATACTGACCCTATGACATATCTTAGAAGATAGATTAAGGAAAGACAAACGTACATTTCTATTCATTTATAGGCTTAGAGAAAGCTTTTGACAATGTTGACTGGAATACTCTCTTTCTACTTCTGAAGGTGGCAGGGGTAAAATGCACGGTGCGAAAGGCTATTTACAATATATTCAGACACCAAATGGCAGTTATAAGAGTGGAGGGGCATGAAAGGGAAGCAGTGGTTGGGAAGGGAGTGAGACAGGGTTGTAGCCTATCGCCAATGTTATTAAATCCGTATATTGAACAAGCAGTAAATGAAACAAAATAAATATTCAGAGTAGGAATTAAAATCTATGGAGAAGAAGAAAGAACTTTGAGGTTCGCCGATGGCATTGTAATTCTGTCAGAGACAGCAAAGGACCTGGATGAGCAGTGGAATGGAATGGACAGCGTCTTGAAAGGAGGCTATAAGATGAACATCAACAAAAGAAAAATGAGGACAATAGAATGTAGTCGAATTAAATCAGGTGATCCTGAGGGAATTAGATTACGAAATGCGACAGTGAAAGTAGATGAATTTTGCTATTTTGGCAGCAAAATAACTGATGATGGTCGAAGTAGAGAGGATATAAAATGTAAACTGGCAATGGCAAGGAAAACGTTTCTGAAGAAGAGAAATTTGTTAACATCGAGTAACGATGTATTTGTTGATGATCTACAACTATTTTTGACAGTAACTGTGAAGAGCAGATTTCGGGTTTATCATTACTACTTCTACTTCTTCAACTGATTTAACAAAATAAATATTGAATTTTTGGGGAGAGATATTAATTGTAACATTTCTTTCATCTTTAGCAACACTATTTATTAGCTTCCAAGCAGCTTTGCCCTTGTTGGTGGATTTCTCAATACTTTTGAGATTGTGTGCTTTTTTGGCTTCTATAATCACTTTTTTATATTCATTCCTACATGTAACATAGGCTAGTTTACCTTGATTAGTCCTCTATCTACAATAAACATTGTGCAACAACATTACTTGGTTTTTCAGAGTGGTCAGCTGTTCTGTATACCACATTTTTGTCTTTTTGGTACTATAGTTTTCAGGACTCGATCAGTTAGGCCTATTTTGAATTTCTTGTTGGATTGCAGTCATTAAAGTGTGCCAAAAATACTTTAAAAAACCTATCAAATAGTATATATTTCTGGCAAGTTGTTACTTAAAGTATAGGGTGTGTCACCATAACACTAGCCAAACCAGTCTCTGTCAGCAAGGGAATTATAAAATCTATAAATTTTTTCATCTGAGACGGGTCTGATGATCACAATTTTTGGGACAGGCTTAGTTATACTAGTCTTATCAGGAGGGAACCTATACTTGTATAATTTAGGGTTACAGAACTATGATCAGAAAATGCAAACTCTGACACATCACATGATTCGTCTGTTGTTTTAAAATTCACAAAAATATTGTCAAGACATGCTTGCTCTCTTGTGGGATGAGTCTGTTATTGACACAGTGTAAGTTGGAATGTCGTAGTAGATTTTGAAGTTCGGTGACACGACGTTTGTGTGCTGTTACATCAAAATCTGCACTCAGATCACCACCTATTACAATATCATAATTTATCCATCTAGTTTCACCAAGTACATGTAACAGCTGGTCCAGTTTCTCTAGAAATACACTGATGACGCCCTTATGTGATCTGTACAGGGATATTACCAGTAACTCAAAACGGTCTAAAACTATACCAGCAGCTTCAAAGTTCAGTTCATCCTCAAGAAATCTAAATCCAAACTATTGACTGAACATCTAAGTGACTTGTTAACATAGATTGCTACAACACCTCTTAAATGCAATTTTCTGCATTAGCTATTGGCTATATTATAATTATCAAATTTAACAAATGGTACGTCATTCTCAGTAGCCCAGTGTTCACTCAAACACAAAATATCAAACCCCTTTTCTATTGCAAGATTACTGAAAATAAGTTCCTTATCCCTCACTCCTTGAATGTTGAGATAGCATATTTTAAGATCAAACCTGTCTTTCCTCACAAATCTATCATTATGGTGAGGGGCTACTAAATCTCCTGAACTATTTACCTTATGGGCTTCTTCTCCTTGCTGCCTTCGACTAAAAAATCATTTGGACGGAGAAGAGGAACTGTTTTTCAGTTACCCACAACACTTGACACTGCTACTGCTTGTTGAACTCTCTTCCCATCTTCATGTTCATGTCTTGATCTCGATCACTGGGTTCCCCTTGTGGGTAGTTCAGATATTGCTGCAGAATAGACGCCTGTACCACTTGATGGAACAATAGTCTCTGTAGCTGAGTATGCTGCCACCCTTGCTGTGTTGTTCCATCTGTTGTAGTTGTTAATATACCTGCTTCTCTTCCAACACATTCTTCTGTAATCAATGTTTCTTCAAGTTGTGTTCCTGCAGCAGCCGGAGCAGTTTGTAGGCAAGATACATAGCAGCTCTCATTCACCATCGGCAATGGGATTGGATTACATTTCTTACTTCCAGGAGAAACACTTTCCACTAATGTCTTGATCTTCTGGCTGAGTAGCGATTTGCCCCATTTACTTAAATGCACTCCATGTATAGTGAAGTGCTTTCTCTCCAGGTCATCAATATTAATGAAAAACGCTTTTGAAATGGCCTTGTAGATCTTTTTGTACATCCTGTTTGCTTTTTGGATCTCTCTGTTCACACAAGAAGATTCAGTAATATCATACCTGTGTGGTATGCCTACCATGATCACGTTTTTATTCACTAATGTACATAGAGCATTTCTTAACATACTGTTTGCCGCTTTTAGTTCATTCTTATGCACATCATTTGCGCTGCCCATCATTACTACACATTCACTTTGCGACATGCAGTTATAGTTTTTACAGACTTTTAAAACTTCTGTCAGACCTGCTCCATGATTCATAACACTTGTAACAGAGAGATCTTGCTGGAGGCGAAGAATACCCAAACTCCTCTCCCGTGGCTGTCAGCAAGCAAAACTGTAGGCCTACTAAAGTTTATTTTCGTCATTTTACTTGCACCATCAAGGCAGTTATGTTTTTCCAACATTTTGCGTTTTCTTCCCTCCACTTCAGATAAATAATCTTGGTGCAAGTTGCCGGATTCGTCATTATTAACTTCACAATCTGGAATGAGACAATATTTGTGGCAAATTTGTGATTAAAAACACCAAAGAAACACTACAGATTTTGTGAAAAAGGTTTATCTATCATACTTTGGATCTAAAATTGGTGATCAAGATAAATCTTGGGTGCCGCATAAGGTGTGTTATGTGAGTGTTGAAGACCTGAGAAAATTGTCAAAAAAGGAGAAAAAAGCCTATAGACTTGTTGTTCCTATGCTACGGAGAGAGCCAAGAAATCATTAGGATGATTGCTACTTTTGCAGTGTTAATATTACTGGTCATAATTCGAAAAACAAGAGGATAATAAGCTACCCTAACCTTCCGTCCGCCATCTGACAAGTAGGGTATGGTGTAGTTTGCCGGTTCCTGAACCACCAGATGATTTAAATTTTATTCCAACAGAAGTATTTGCAGATGTACAATCTGATTTATATGAACCAGAGATGATGAATTCCACTGTAATACAGAAAATTTAGAGCCCAAATTGTTTACTCAGACCAAGCTTAACGATCTGGGCTTAACAAAAGAAAAAGCTGAATTGATTGGCTCTAGATTAAAAGAAAAGAACTTATTGGCAGTTCGAACCAGTATATATATATATATATATATATATATATATATATATATATATATATATATATATATATATATATATATATATATATATATATATATATAGAAAGAGAGAGCAGCAATTTTCCAAGTTTTTTCAACAAGAAGGTGATTTAGTGTACTGCTCAGACGTTCCCAGTCTGATGAATGAGTTTGGTATTGAATATAAAAAGGAAGACTGGAGGCTGTTTATTGATTCATCCAAAACTAGTTTAAAGGCTGTTTTATTACACAATGGTAACATGTATGCATCTATACCTGTTCAACATTCTGTACATAAGAAAGAAAGCTGTGAAAACCTATAAATAGTGCTAAATAAAATAGGCTATTCTGCTCATGGTTAGATGATATGTGGCGATCTAAAAGTAACATGCATGCTCCTTGGTCAGCAAGGTGACTTTGCCAAATTTCCATGTTTCTTGTGTGAATGGGGCAGTAGGGCTAGGGATCAACACTGGTGCAAAAAGAATTGGCCTGTGAGGGAGTCTTTAAAACCTTGTGAGAATAACATCTATGCAAAAACCTTGTAGATCCAAAAAACGTACTCCTACCACCTCTGCATATAAAGTTAGGCCTCATGAAACAGTTTGTAAAGGCTTTGCCTAGAGATGGACCATGTTTTAAGTATCTCTGCCAAAGGTTTCCACACCTTTCAGAAGCTAAACTAAAAGAAGGCGTTTTTGTAGGACCTGACGTTAGAAAATTGATGTTTGATGTTAACTTTGAATCCACAATGACTTTAAATGAGAAAGATGCATGGGTATCATTCAAGCAAGTAGTTACAAAGTTCTTAAGACATGAAAAAGATCCAGAATATATTCCTATTGTAGCTACAATGTTAAAGAAGTTTAAAGCTTTAGGATGTTTAATGAGCCTGAGAGTTCACTTTTTGAACAGTCACCTTGATTACTTCCTGGACGATGTGGGAGATGTTAGTGAGTAGCACGAAGAGCATTTTCACAAGGATATTAATGTGATGGAAAAACGCTACCATGGCCCCTGGAACACCAACATGATGTGGGACTACTGTTGGCCACTTCACTGAGAAGTTCAGTGAGCGACTCATCATAGAAAGTTACACACGAAGCTTCAAAGAAAAAAGAGAAAGAAAATACAAACCAATTCCAGCTGACAAGTGAAACCTCTATTAACACATATACGGTAACTGTTTTAAGTAGCTTACTGTAAATACAAGCTATGCTTATGTTGTAACAAAATGTTTCATTAATTTCCCTGTTTATCGTACAGCATAGGCTTTTATACTATATAATAAAAAGCACATTGCTCGAAAACTATGGGTGACACAAAAAAACTAAGGCTAGATTTGGATTTAGCTCATAAAAATCTATTAAGATCAGCTATCAAAGAAAAAAAGTTTTTCAAAAAAATTTTTTGTTGGCCTGTGTTATGAGTCAACCTTTATATTAGTAAAAATTATTGAAACTTGCTGACAAATACAACTGTAACTTGATTCAGACACCACTGGAGACCAAACCCACGAAGGAAAGTAAACCAAAGCTGAATAATGATTCTTTTACATAGGCAAATCTAAACCATTTTGTCATTCGATAGGCAGTTTGATGTGTGCTTTGCTTGCAGCAAGGCCAGACCAGAATGTAGCAGTAAATATCTCAGCAGATAGCAAAGCATACCAATGGAGTACCATTGGAAGGAACTTAAAATATAAATTAAAGGAAAGTTGGATTTTGGTTTGTGATGGAGCAGAGGTGGTTCTGTGCTACCTTGGTGCAGATTTTGGCAGCAATGAAGACAGGAAATATATGTCAGGAGTGCTTTAGCAACTGTATGGAAATAATGGAGAGATTTGAACTGAGGAGAATGTAGTTCGTCAAACACTAAATGGCAGAGGGCAGTGGGGATGAGGGGTTGGAGGGTTCCGGTGGAGGAGTCGCACCAGACACCTCTCGGACACCGACGAATTTTGCTTTGGTGAAAGACGGCAAAGTGGAGGTGCTGTTGAGGAGTTACTGTGTATCCTTGTCCTGGTTCTGTAGCAACACGAGGTCGGAAAGGTCGACGAATGTTGAGATGGTACTAATGCGGGAAAGGAAATCTGCAATGATGTTGTGAGTGCCCTTGATATGGTGGACGTTGGTACAGAACTGAGAGATGAAATCAAAGTGACAGGGGAAAGGCTTGAGATGGGGGTTATGTGTAGTATTTGCTACTGGTTTATGGTCGGTCAGGATGTGGAAAGTTTGGCTGTTGACATCGGGGCGGAAGTGTTTCACCTCCTCATAAACTGCTTGAAGTTTGTGGTCGAAGGTTGAATATTTTTGTTGGGAGCATGAAAGCTTCTACAAAAAGAACTGAAGTGGTGTGACCAAGTCATAGTGGCATTATTGTAAGACCATGCCTACTGTGGAGCTGCTGGCATCCATAGTGATGAAGAGTTCAGAATCTGAGATTGGATGAACAAGGGTGATGGCTCGTGTGAGAGAATCTTTCAGCGCCTGGAAGGCTGTGCACATTGGATTGGTCCACGGAACAGGTGTGTCCCTGAAGTTTGCTTGCCAGTGAGGGAGTTAGTGAGGGCAGCCTGGGTGTTGGCTGCTCCAGGTAAATGATGATGCTAGTAGTTTATCATTCCCAGGAACCAACAGTGCTCTTTGTATGTGGTAGGGAGTGGCATAGATAAGATTGATTGCACCTTCGATTCAAGTGAGTGTATACTGGCGGCCAAGACTGTATACCCCAAGAATTGAACAGATTGTTGGTGTATTGGCAGTTTGTTGGTGTTAATCTCGACTCCATTAGATAAGAGAGTATCCTTTCGTGATCTTGCACGGATTTGCTGAAGAGCAGGATTTCATCGAGATATACGAAACAGAAGTTGAACTGGAGCGAGAGAGAGTCAATAAAACATTGTCAAGTCTGGGTGGCGGTTTTAACCCAAATGTCATGAAATGGTACTTGTACAACTGGACGGGGGTGATAATCAACATTTTCGAAATGTCCTTGGGTGCGACTGGGATTTGGTGATAAGTGCCTTTGCAATCCAGTATGCTGAAAATTCTAGCACCCGCAGAAGGTGAGTGAAGCTGGAAATGTTCAGTACAGGATGATTGTCCATCACAGTTCTAGCCTTCAAGAGTCTGTAATCGCCACACATACGAAAGGAGCCGTTCTGTTTAGGGTTGAGGTGTAAGGGTGACGACCAGTTACTATCAGATGGCTGTAGAATTCCCATCTGAAGAAGTTCCTGTATTTTCTGGCAAACCGAGTGTAGCTTGAGTGGGTTAAAGCAGCAAGCCTTGTAGCAATTAGGTGGGCCCTCAGACATGATGATGCAGGGAACAGTTATGTTTATGCCAGCATGGATGGTAGTTTGCAAGTGCCGAGCATGTGGCAGGCAGGAGCGGTGTGCGTGGAGACTGTCTATTATCTGCAGTGTGAGAGAGGTGCGTTAAGCAGTGGCGGCACTGTTGTCATGCATGGAGCTCTCAAGCAAGCCATGCAGGGAGGTGCGAGAGGAGGAATGTTTATCAACACACTGGGTGGGTGCACGCAAGGTGGCGGGGGGCATGGTCGGAACCCGGATGGCCGGATTGTCATGAGACGCGCGAGTGTCAGTTTGCGAGACAGGTGAGAGAGACATTGAGCAGAACACACTTCATAGGGGTGGGGCAGTTGGAGTTACACTGTGTGGTTGAGTCTGGAGTCACACGAGATAGGTGTGGTGTTGCTAATGTGTGCTGTTGTCGGTGAAGCTGTGAAGTGCAGCGGATGAAGGCTCGGGTGTCAGTGCTGCCAAGTAGAAGAGTGGATGTGCGTTGAGGAGCACAGTTAAATGTTCCCACTGGGCTGTCGACATGACGAGCTGGGACAAGTTTGGAGGTGCAAAAACCACAGTTAGTATCACTATGCGGCACATTGTTCATATCAGGTGGGGGTCCGTAAAACTGCACTGAGGGGCCGGACGGTCACTGAGGGGCAGAAACATACCTGGAAATGTTTGTGATATACACTGGGCGTTGTTCACTTTGTAAAACGATGAAGCGGTAAAACATTTGGGCGTCATGGGGGCACTATCAGTACATGTTGTCTGTCTTAACAAAGGCGAGGTTGCACACATCATTGTTGTAATGGTCGCCAGGGTGGCCGGTGTCTGATACATAGTTTGTGCACGAAATGCAGAATCCACATTATCATGATGAAATGCAGGACCTTGCTCACCTCGTTATCATTTTCGAAATGCACTTTTGGATGCACACTCACTAGAGAGCCAAAGCCTGAGCCTACAGTCACATGTTGCACTGTCAAATGGCAAATGAGTTGAGGTGCAGGTGCAGGAAACTGCAGGAAATGTGTTGTAGAATCCAGATGGTGGTGAAGTGACGAAATTTCCCATTGTAGGTGCAGGAGCTCCAATATCCACATGCTGCACAGCAAGATACTTGGCCAAGCAGAACAAAAGAAGGCATAAACAAAGCCAGTGGGGTAGATGCTAAAATACTTGCACTACAAGAAAACAGCATGCGAATTCTTACTCGGCGGCACCAATGAGGGAATTCTGTTGGGTTTTAGCCCAAGGAAATGACATTTATTATTGTAAGACTCGATATATTTTGTATCAGTAAGTATAAACGTCCACATTACAGCAAGTCCTACAGTGAACTGAATAAGCAACATGGTGTGAGCTGTTAGGTTAAAGAATCAAAGATCTTGTGATGGCAGAGATACATTGTTCATACTTGTCAATGCCACAAACTCTTATGGGAATTGACAAAATGCTGCGAGTAATGGGCATGATGGGGAGGGGCACTATGTCAGTAATTTGCAGATATTGAGAATTTGGGCCTGACAGGAGGCATGCTAGGGTAGTCCGTGCAGTTGTAACGACGATTGTAACTGCATGGCCTTGTGGTCAGAGCATCTCTGTAGTAAGCAGGGGACCTAGGTTCAAATTCCAGTCAGGCACAAATTTTCAACTTTCTGCACTGGTGTAAATCAATAACCACTAGCAGATGGGTGCATAATTCTTTTGTGTCTTGAAATAAATAATTATTATTACAAGTAAACCAATAGTTTGTGTGTCTGAGGGATGCTTGCAGCTGTCTACATTTATCAAACTTCACTGTTGCCAGGTAAGTTATTAAGTGTGGTTAGGCTGTACCATAGCCAGGGCGGTCATCACTACTTGATAAATACTAATCTCATCACCTGCAAAAATGCTGTCTGTCAGAGGTTTAATTTGTAAATCTAGTGATAAAATTAGGAAAAGTACTCAAGTTATAAATATTAAATAACATTTGTAAATCATTTCCTTTGTATGAATCACTCAGGAAATTAATACTAAAAACTCCTCAGACTCTCAGTTGCTGTTTCTGTCTATTAAATGCCATAATAATGACTCAGTTTTTTAAAATAATATTTGAAAGTTTTCTAAAGGGTTCTACATGCTGCAATAATTACAAATGATATTGCAGGAAGCAGCAATTCATAAGCACATGCTTCCAGTTGTTGATCTAAGCAGAAACTAATGTTTTGAACAGGTTTTAAATTGATGTTGTTTTTAATGTATTAGACAGCTCCCGCTTTCATCATGTTTTCCCTTCAGAAAAAGGCTGCTAACTTATATCCCTCTACATTCAGTAAACTAGATAAAAAGTCAGTAGTGTCATATCTCAATGGGGAATTTGAAACTTTCAACACAGGTTAGGAGCATATAGAGGAACTATGGCTCAAATTCTAAAGAACAGTTCACCATTCACTGGACAGATATGCACCCAGTAGAATGGTTCATAAGGGGAGAGACCCTGCACGGCATAGAGCCACTGCATAGAAACTTCTTAAGAAACAAAGAGTACTGCATAATAGGTGTGTAAAAAAAAAAAAAAAAAAATAAAAAATAAAAAAAAAATAAAAAGGGGGGGGGGGGGGACTATAGATAGAGAGATACTGAATGAAATGCATTTGGCTGTCAAGAGAGCAATACATGAAGCCTTCAAAGCCTTCATTGACTACCACAGCAGAATATTGGCAAATGATCTCACAAAATCCAAAGAAATTCTGGTTGTATGTAAAGGCTGTTAGTGGTACCAAAGTTAGTGTCCAGTCACTCGCAAATGAGACAGGAACTGAAACTGAGGGTAGCAAAGCAAAAGCTGAAATGCTTATCTCCATTTTCAAATGTCGCTGTACACAGGAAAACCCAGGAGAATATCCCAGTTTGATTCTTGTAATACTGGAAAGATTAATGAAGCAAGTATTGGTGTCTGGTGTTGACAAACAGCTCATATAGTTAAAATTGAACAAACTTCTGGGCCCGATGGAATTCTTATGAGATTCTATACTGAATTTGTGGCAGTTAACCCCTCCTCTAACTATAATCAATTGTAGATCCCTCAAACAAAATACCATGCTCCATAGTTGGCAGAAGGCACACCAGTTTACAAGAAGGGTAGTACAAGTGATCCACAAAACTACTGCCCATTATCCTTGACATTAATTTGGTGTAGAATCTTAGAATATATCTTGAACTCAAACATAATGAGATATCCAAACAAAATAACCTCAACCTTGCCAACCAGCATGGATTCTGAAAACATCAATCATGCAAAACCCAAATGAATCCTTTTCTCATGTGACATACTGAAAGCTTTGGATCAGTAGATGCAGTATTTCTTGATTTCCAGAAAGCATTTGACTTGGTACCATACCCACACTTTTTATCAAAAGTATGATCATACAGGGTATCAAGTGAAATTTGTGACTGGATTGAGAATTTGTTGGTAGGGAGGGTGCAGCATGTTATCTCAGATGGAGAGTCTTTGTCAGATGTACAAATAAACTCGCGTGCACCCCAGGGAAGCATGTTGGGACCCTTGCTTTTCATGTTGTACATTAATGATATTGCGGAGAATATTAATACCAAATTCAGACTTTTTGGAGGTGATGCAGTTATTTATAATGAAATACTGGCTGAAAGAAGTTGCATAAATATTCAGTCAAATCTTGATAAGATTTCAAAGTGGTGCGAAGATTCGCAACTTTCTTTACATGTTCAGAACTGTAAAATTGTGCGCTTCTCAAAACGAAGAACATAGTATCTTATGAATGGCATTCCAGTCCGAGCTGCCAGAGAAGGGGGCTATATGATGTGTGTGTGTTCCTTCTCTGAAAGAGGCTTTGGCCAAAAGCTAATGTCTATGTGTCACATTAATTCTGTCTGTCTGCAGCTCAACCTGTAATATTTATGGTGAGCAGCAATCTATCTTTTCCTTACATTACTGATATTCCAACCTGGTGTTTCCATTGTTTGTATTATCAACAAGTCACAGCCGGAATCAGCCAACTCATACAAAAACTTGTGTGTAACACTTTGTTGAGATGTGAAATGGAGTGATCACATAGTCACAGTTGTGGGTAAAGAAGATGATAGACTTTAGATTATTTGTAGACTATTGAGGAAGTGCAATCGGTCTTCAAATGAGATCCCTTACAAATTATTTATGTGATTCATTCTAGAATATTGCTCAAGTGTGTAAGACCCATACCAAATAGGAGTAACAAGGATATTGAATGTATATAGAAAAGGGTGGCATGAATACTCATAGGATTGTTTGATCTATGGGAGAGTATCACAGAGCTGCTGAGGAAACTGAACTGATACACTACTGAAGATTGACATAAACTATCCCAAGAAAGACTACTTACAAAGTTTCGAGAAGCAGCTCTAAACAATGACTAGGAATAGACTACATCTCCCTGTGTGTCACACCCATAAAGTTCATGATGACAAGATTAGATTGGTTGACATAAAAGTTTCCGGGGTATGGTACTGTGTCATAATGTATAAAACTACTCCTGCTGTAGAAAAACCAACATTTTGGTCATGGTTGCAGTAGCAGAAACATTGGTTTTTCTCCAGCAGCAGTAGTTTTATACATTATGATGTGGTACCACACCCAGAAAACTTTTATGTCGACTGACTCTGGCCATGGAACCCCACACAATTATAAGATTAGATTAATTATAACAAGCACAAAGGCACTTAAACAGTTGTTCTTCCCTTAGTTCATGTGTGAATGGAGCAGGAAGAAACTCTAATAAATGGTACAATGGGATATACCCTCTGCTGTGCACTTCACAATGGTTTGCAGAGAGTAGGTATAGATGTGGTTTGCAGAGAGTACGGTAGGTATAAATGCAGGTTTCACATATTGATTCTTGTGTTTATCAGAGTCAGAATGAGCCAGACGTGTGAAAAGATTTATGGGAGGGTTTTGCATTTCAACAGAAAGTAGAGGTGGGCCAAACGGTTATTCTGGAGTAACCGTTATCACAGTTCCAGTTATTCTTTGATAACAGTTATCGTTAACAGTTATTAATAACTGCCAAGTTATTTTTCGCTAGCGAATACTCCGAGGGGCTACAGTTAAATAACGACATAGTTGGAATCCATCAGTTTAGTTATCACTATAACTGCGAGTAGTGTGAAATGGCAGGAATGTCGTATGAATCGTGTCATAACCTTAGCTTATTAACTCCGGGTACATTTTAGTTGATGTTAGAACGATTATTAGTGTTTCATATTGTATGTTTGTAGGTTATCGGTCGCTATTAGAAATATTATCTTTGCAGCTGCGACAGAAAGTATGCGGAACTTCGCCACAGCACTGTTTAAGTAAAATGTTAACAACGTGGGTTTTTAAGTATGAAGTAATATGTAAACTGAGTACTGTAGGTTAAATTCGAAGCTTAATTTCTTGTGCTGCTCACATAATAGAATAAAGTGTACAGCCTTGTAATACAACAAAAAATATATGTAATGTGACAGATTAGTTTACTCCTGTGCTGTAAAAGCTACTCCTATTGGGGAAACTGTGAGTACACTAATCCAAGTTTTATGTCAGATTTGGAAAATGCTCGATTTCCCCAGCTACAGCATGTTTATAACATATGAAGACATGCAGATCGAAAAGGTTGACAGTGTTACATTTCTGGAACTACAACTCGATAATAAATTCAGTTGGGAAGGGCATACCACATTTTTTCACTCTATTATTTCATATGGGAGCATATTCTGTGGTAACTTATCAAACGTAGCAAAAGTTTTTCGCATGCAAAATCGTGTAATAAAATTCGTTTGTGGTATAAATTCAAGAACATTATGTTCAAGGAACTTTGTATTCTAACCACTGCTTCCTAGTATATTTATTCCGTAATGAAATTTGTTACAAGTATTTCCAACCAATAGCTCAATACATAATATCAGTACTAGAAATGGGAACAGCAATCTACATAAAGACCTAAAATCACTTACCTTGGTCCAAAAGTGGTCCAATATTCAGGAACATGCATTTTCAATAAACTGCCAGCAAGTCAGCAACCATTAAAAACTTGGTTTCAGATAAAGCACGGTTTACAGTGTGTTTGAAAGACTATTTGATACAGAAGTGTCTGATTCCACCCGTCATCAATATGCCGGGAATGGCTATTTTAAGTGTGTCTATGACGTCACTACATACACATGGCAACAAACACGAAGATAATATAAATAATACAATAACATCTCCCACCAAAAATACAATCAAACCAACGGGACAACTGCGGGAAGTTGGGGGTTTTAGGGTGAGGACAAGCTAGTAAAAAAAAAACACACCATGATCCCAAAACACAAAATGAAGAACAAAAAGAAAAAAAATACAGCATTCTGCTACACCAACAAAAATCTGCAGGAATCAGACACATCCCTTGAACAATATAGGTCAACCATAGGTGACCATACCAAAACACCAATACCCACAACTAAAAGTACGAAAATTGGAATCGGACATTTCCCTTGACCTACATAGGTCAACTTCAGATGACGATACTAAAACATCAACACATACAACTATGAAAATGGGAATCGGTCATTTCCGGTGACCTATATAGGTCCACCACAGCTACTGATGCCAAAAAACCAACACCTACAGCTGCGAAAAATAAAACCACAATCCCAAAAGTCCACAAATCAATCATCCCTACATAAATCACATTCAATACTCCATAAATACACAAAACATCACAGCTAAAAAAAAAATTAATTACCACCAGCAAATTCCGGCACTGCAAACTAGATCGGCAGCCCCCCCCCCCTGCCCCCCCCCCCTCCACACACACATGAACTCATAAACACTGTGCCGTAATGACATTCACACACCACAACACCTTTACGTCGAAGCAGACGGGTGGAATCAGACGCTTCCATTGACCACTCCTTCTACTCTGTAGACGAATATCGTAACAGCAGAGACTGATAGACCAGCTTAGGTAAAAATTCTGCTATATTTCAGTTTTGACAGCACTTGGTTGCAACAGTCAAGATCGGGTATTCTGTGTATGATAAATTTATTAAAAGTGCGTAACTGTGTTTTATTCTGACAGTGTATCAATTCTGTAAATATTAGCAGTTGCTGTGATATATTCACATATTTTGACAATCTCCTGACAAATGATAAGGATAATAATTATTATATTCAACTGTATTTGTTATACTTTCTGACATGCTATTTGTCATTCCCGATGGCCAGCAGCTATTTCCGAAGAAGTACGTAAATATTTGTTCGCTCCAGTAACTATCGTCTCTGTAATATCATCGGGGTCTAAGACTGAAGTCACTGTATCAGGAAAACAGACACACAGTTATTCCATTACCAACTTCCAGGTTACCTGTAATGGTAGCCCGATAACTGCCAGAGAGCGAGAACTGTGAGCCAATAACGATAACTGCCAGAGGAAAATACCGATCTCTGACAGTTATTTCCACAGTCGCTCAGATTCCTTATGGTACCTCTCTTTATACAAGCCGTCCAAGCTAAATTGACATATGATGCGGTGGCTTAAGGGAACAACCGTACTTGTCAATGCCTGTACTGCAGCTCCTATCACCCACCGCTCGGACATTAACTTTATTTAATTGTTTGTGCTAAAAGTAACGAAGGCGCATGATATAGTACACAGTTCTTATCAACAGATGGCGTGCAGTCTTACAGTTATTCCCATGGCCTATAGAACCCCTTCCAAATGGTCTGCCCTCTCCTTAGTTCCTAGCCAGATCTCCGATGAGTTGATGGGAAAGCGTAGTACGATCTTCGGTCAACAGATGGCGCGAGGCACTGTTGACATTAGACAGTTATTGAAATAATGGCCTGTATCAGAGGAACTGTTATCGCAGTAACCGCTACTTTTCAGTAACCGGTTATTTCTATCAGTTACGTTATTTTTTGCCACCTCTAACAGAAAGTGATTTAATGATAAAATGGTATACAGTACACATAATAAAAGCAAAGCAATTTGGGATGTCAGGAGACAGACAAGCATAATAACATGGTGATAAAAGGGGGGTGGGGAGGGATATACTTATAAACGACCCACACCAAATATTGCAGAGAAATTACAACAAAAAAAGCTCAAAACAAATATAACACCTATAAACATGCACTCAGTACAATGATGTTATTATCAACCATAGAGCATTAAGTTAGTAAAACTGTAGAGATCCTAAAAATAAAGTGTCAGTAGTCTTACACAAAGTGCAAATGTGTGTGTGCTGAAACAATGCATAAGGAGTGTACACGTTGCCTTAACAAACATGATGAACAAATCATATGCGTCAAAGATACATTGCTTCGAAATAAGTTTGAATTCGTTTTTGTAATTGATGTATATGGTGGTGATGATTATGACAATGATGATAACAGTAATAATAGTAATAGTAATAATAACAATCCATTGTTTGGTCTTATGTAATGAGCCACTCTCATGTTGTTGTTGTAGAGCCTTAAAGACAGTAAGTCACATCCTGATGGAATGCTCGCTTCTTCTTGCTCTCCATACCAGGCGTAGGCTTCTGGAGTCTTTGCCTCTAATGTTGGGTGACAACATAAAGACAGTTGAACTGGCTCTTTGTTTCCTCCAAGTAAGTGGTTTTTATTTTCATATCTAACCTTTTAACCTGTTTTTAATGTGGGATCAGCATGGTTGGGGATGCATTGACTCCCTCCATGTACTAAGTCTGAGATGCTCTCAGCTCTACCCCTCAACCATCTTCTCTGGTCATTCCTCCTTTACTCTGTTTTTAACTACTTGTAGATGCAGTTGGTGTAGTTTTTTCCCTGAACCAATTTTACCTTTTGTACCCCTTAAATATGCATTCTGATGAAGGCAAGACATAAGAGATTTCTTATCCTTTATAATAGCTGATGACGAAAGAACAGATGAACAGGTTTTTATGCTACATTTGAGACAGTAAATTCTGTTCCCATCTTTAACCCTATGATAATAATGGATTGAAGGGAAGGGGGGGGGGGGAGGGACATCACATGATGATTATGTGGTGGGAGACATTTGTATATGCCCACCCACTTCTTGCCCAATTATTTTTCTTGTTTTATCTTACTGTTGTTGGTTCTACTGGTACTCATTACATTTTTAGTCTTTTAACTTGTACTATTACGTGTCTTCTGCCCACTCAGCTTGAAGTAATTGTTTATTTGACAACCATCATACCTCTGCATCAGGTTGGCAGGAATCAGACATGTAGGAAATGTGTCTGACAGCAGATGATTACTCGGGGAGCCCTCGTCTGTGCTCTAATTTGCAGTTTGATTCAATCCATATTCTTTTATCTGTCATGCAATAATTTGTCATCTGTGGCATCAACATTCCTTTCATTGTCTCAATGTTACCCCTATTACACATTCACAATTCAGCCTGGTGAACAAGGGACTGATGACTTTGTAATTTAGTCCCTTAAGCCTCCAGCTAAACAACCAAAGAAATGTGTGCTTTTCTGTCTGGTTTACAAGTTAGATCCTGACATAGTTACATCTGTATGCTTGGTTGTTCTAGAGTCAAATGTTTTGCTCTTATTTTCATTACAAAATTTGTCTTTACACTGATTTCTTTCCTGGTGAGTTTTGAATACAAACATGTTGTTCAACCTCCATTTGACTGCTAATGACTGGGAAATGTGATCAGAAAACAGTCACAGGGTAAAAATTGTAGCTTCAGAATTTACAATTTTATAATTAGTGTGTTTTGGATCTTGACATGCTGGCCCACAGATGTGCAACGTCGATCCTCGATTTACTTACTTGCTTGTGTTTGATGAACATCTCCTAGAAAGCTATACATGAAACAGTACAATGCACATGGAATTATGTACAGTGTAAGCAAATTGCTGGCTCCATCTGGAAGAAATATACTAGTAGCATCATTACACACCAACACAATGAAAACAATAAAACAGTAGATAGCTCTCAGCAGAAAAGTTAATCCTATACATAAACATTCCTGTCCTCAATAAGTGATGCAATGTGTTCTGAGGTAACCATATCAGGGGCAGCTACAGGAAATTGGCAAAGATGAATTGACTAAATCATCACTTGTGCCATGGTGCCCAAGAGCAGCTGGTGCTGATGAAACCACATGCAAAATATACATCACGCAAGTTGCTGGAAGTTCAGCCACTATGATTCCAATGATGTGGGACTCAATGGCCAGGCCAATGGAAGGCATCAACAGTGCTCCAGCCAGACCAGCACGTAGTGTACATGGCGACGATCGATAGAGGTCGCTGACAAATCACACCTCTTTATGCATCTCCATGTCACATGCTGAGTATAGGTCTACAAGTATCCATCTGCAAGGTATCTATTTAGGCCAGTGCATGATCTCTGAATGGCAGTTCTGTTGCAGCCAGCAACTGGAAGACCTTCACCTTTGCTGTGCCAAGGACTCAGCCACTACCCTGGACAGCATGGCACTTCCACTGCCCTTGGAATCTGTGTTCAGTGATGTGCCAGCTGGGACTTGGTGATCACTTTGTGATCTACTGATTGACAACATAGTGTCAGACTTACAGTTTTCTAGCCTTGATGGACTTATAAATTTTCATATGTTTTTGGGTGCGGCCTGCCTTTAGCAAAACACAGTTTTGTTTTTTGTCCCAGACATGTTTCACTGCAGTTGCAGCATCATCAGTGGTTGTTTTGTTAATATGGCTGTTAAACATAAGGAAATGTTCTTTACTGTTTAGCAGCCATAATAAAAAAAACCACTAATGATGCTGCAACTGCAGTGAAACATGTCTGGGACAAAAAACAAAACTGTGTTTTGCTAAAGGCACACCCCACCATGTTTAACAGCAATTATAATAAAAAAACCACTGATGATGCTGCAACTGCAGTGAAACATGTCTGGGACAAAAAAGAAAGTTATGTTTTGCTAAAGGCAGACCCCACGCAAAAACATATGCTATTGTTAAAGCAAACACAGACAAAAGAACTTCAACCTCAAGATGATTATAAATTTTCATTACTGTTGGAATCTTGATACTTCATCAAGTTAAGTACCTATATAAGATTTCATCAAGTGTTTGTTCTTTCTATAAGCTGAAGTTGGCTGCAGACTTGTTTACTAAAACTGAAGGAAGGAAAGCCTTTTTTATTTTTTTATTTTATTTATTTTTATTTTTTCAGGTTGAAGTTCAAAATAGACAACAGGCACACACACACACAAATGCAAGTTGTGTTTGCGTGTGTGTGTGTGTGTGTGTGTGTGTGTGTGTGTGTGTGTGTGTGTGTGTGTGTGTGTGTGCGTGTTAGCTATTTTTGACAAAGGCCTTGTTGGTCGAAAGCTTATTGTGTGATAGTCTTTTTGTTGTACCTATCTGCGGCTCAGTATCTTCACTGTATGGTGAGTAGCAACTTTCCTTTTCATAATGTTGTTGGATTCCATCTTGGATTTTCCATTGTTTTTATTTATTTATTTATTTTGTGAACTTGGAACTAAAAACTAATTTCATTGATGAAGAACTTCCATCCATTTTGTTTTTGTTCCGTTCAGACTCATAGGAATTTTAGAAGTGTTGAAACTGTGTTTATAAAAAAATTTATCTGATTGTGACAACTTGCTTTGTTTTGTGGATGTGACTCTAGAATGGGTCACATCTAAATCCACATACATACTTCACAAGCCAAATCAGTTGGTGGACGTTTTACATGTGACTTATTGCAGGTAGTCCTTTTTTGTAAGCACTTTCAGCCATGGCAACAGCTGCAGATAAAGTGGATTTAACACATCTGGTGATTATTCTGCTACAGAGGATACAACACACCAGTGAATTTCTGATTGAGCACATAATGGCAATCACCAAATCAGCACCAGAATTTGCAGGGCACCTCACCCAGATTGCTTCTGTGTGCAACATCTGACCAACACTACCACTGTTTCAACAGTTCAATCACAATATGGAACTGGGGTCCTGTTACATCGCCCAAATGGTACAACACTTCCGCACCCATGACTTAACAGGTGACATGCAGCAATGCACATTCCTACTGACTAATGAGGGGCTGTTAGTCTGCCATCTTATCTGGTAGCTGCACCCCTCAACTGAGTCCCATGCCCAACCTTACACCAAACTGAAGCAAATCTTTTAGAGTATTCTGACTGTCAAGTGCATGGGGTGGCAGCCTGGCACAAATTTTTCAGTTGCGCCCCTGCATGGTTTGTCCTGACAGTGTCAACTCTATTGTGCCAACAATGAGTGCAGTCAATCTTATGCATCCTCCCTCATGAGAGACATGGGGTTGGTCTACATCCCTGATGAAGCTTTGTGCCATGATTTGTTGAAACTCAAAGATCCATATTTGAAGATGTACCTTTGAACAGTCATTATGTTTGTCGGCAGTTCTGCAGGGACTGGTGTCCATTTTTGCATCCTGGCCACCTCATAATGGCCCTTCTCTGTCCAAACAACTGTTTTTGGTTGCAATGGGTGGCATGTGATAAGTTGGGCGACAAGGCAGAAGTCTGCCATACCTCAACTGCTGTGGCAGTTGACTGGATGTATATTGATTCTCAGGACTCTGGTATTCTGACTGAGGACTCTGATGTTCCAATTGTGTCATTTGTGCAATCAGTCCTCTCAAATTCTAAAAGGATTATGTTGATTACAATAGCACTAGATGGGGCCCCTGTTGAGTTACAAATTGATACTGGCTCTTACACCACTATCACTGATTGGACCACTTATCAAAAGGTGGTGGTGCCTCCATCCCAGCATTTTGACATGCCCTACACAGCTTTAGTGATAATGCCATCACAGTCACAGTCGCTTTCTCCAACTGTATAAAATATGGGTCGACAGCCCTCACCACCCAGATCCCTGTTGTCACCACACCGATGATTCTAATTTACTTGGTCTTGATCTCTTCAATGGCTTGGAGTTGGAATTTCAATATACTGACCCCACTGCCAATGCCATGGATCATCGCTCATACACTTCTGAACACTTTTCCAAGTTCCCATTGTGTTTTCTCCACCCTCTACCAGGGCCACTGACTTTGAGACACATATCACTTTATCACTGAAGGTTATCCCCAAAATTTGCAAAGCTTATACAGTGCTGTTTGCCTTTTGGCTTGAGATATAGCAGCTTCAAAATGAAGGGATTTTGACACTTGTATCTGACAGCTCGTGGGCAATCCCCATCATTGTTGTTGAAAAGCCTAATGGATTTTTGGTGATTTTAGCAGAACAGTGAATTCTCAATTGGTGACAGACTGTTCCAAACATAGAAGATGTTCTGAGGAAGCTTACCATAAACAAAGATTTTGCAAAAACTGCCCTGTGCAATGCATACCTTCAACTTACACCTGACACTGCATACCATGAAGTGTTACTCATGAGTACTCCATTTGGGTTGTATAGGTGAAATTGTCTTTCCTTTGGAATCACTAGTGCACCTGCCATTTTCCAGTGGTACCTCAAACAGACAATTGTCTGGAACTGCAAACTATCTGGGCGATATTCTGGTGGCCAGCAAATATGCCACAGACGTTGCCCACAATCCAGATTTGTTATTTTTCAATTTTTGATTGACTGAACTGAAAGTGTAATAAAGACAAGTGTGATATATTTGTGTGCCAAATGGGACACCTTGGCCATGCCTCCAGTGCCTCAGGAATTCGAATTTGCCCAACTCCACAATACAATGAGGTGACAAAAGTCACGGGCTAGAGATATGCACCCTTATACAGTTTTTGTTGTAGTCTTCAGTCCAGAGACTGGTTTGATGCAACTATACATGCTACTCTATCCTGAGCAAGCCTCTTCATCTCTGAGTAACTACTGCAACCTACATCTTTCTGAATCTACCTAGTGTGTTCATCCCTTGGTCTCCCTCTGTGGCTTTTAACCTCCGCACTTCCCTTCAGTACTAAATTGGTGATCCCTTGATGCCTCAGAATGTGTCCTACCAACTGATCCCTTATTCTAGTCAAGTTGTGCCACAAATTCCTATTCTCCCCAGTTCTATTCAGTAGCTCCTCATTAGTTACGTGATCTACCGATCTGATCTTCAGCAGTGTTCTGTAGCACCTCATTTTGAAAGCTTCTATTATCTTCTTGTCTAAACTATTTATTGTCCATGTTTCACTTTCATGCATGGCTACACTCCATACACATACCTTCAAGAAAGACTTCCTGACACTTATATCTAGGCTTGATGTCAACAAATTTCTCTTCTTCAGAAACACTTTCCCCACCATTGCCAGTCTACATTTTATATCCTCTCTACTTCAGCCATCACCAGTTATTTTGCTCCCCAAATAGCAAAATGTATCTACTACTGTAAGTGTCTTATTTCCTAATCTAATTCCCTCAGCATCACCTGATTTAATACAACTACATTCCATTATCAAACAATGATAGCTTTTGGCGATTAAGATCTTTGTCAGCAGTAGACACACACACACACACACACACACACACACACACACACACACACACACACACACACACACCACACACACACACACTCACACAAACGCAACTTAAAGGCCTTAATGGCCGAAAGCTATAATTGTGTGAATCTTTTTATTGTGCCTATCGCGGCTCAACATCTCCGCTATGTGGTGAGTAGCAACTTTCCTTTTCTGGTATTGTTACATTCCATTATCTTCATTTTGCTTTTGTTGATGTTCTTTTATATTCTCCTTTCAGTACACCATCCATTCCATTCAACTGCTCTTCCAGGTCCTTTGCTGTCTCTGATGGAATTACAAGTTTCTAGTACTGAAAACAATATGCCTATAATCATTGCAAGTGTAAATGTGCAGTGCATAAGAACCAAAATGGATCTCCTATCATTTTTTATAGAAGAAATTAAACCAGATGTTTTATGTATTTGTGAACACTGGCTAGCTGAAGCAGAAGGTAATTTCTATAAATCTGATGAATACTTAGACATGGCCAGTTCTTGGTTTCGAAGAACTGCAACCCACGGTGGGGTCTCTGTGTATGCCAACAGAGAACATAGCATCAAGGAAATTGATTTAAGCAGTTTTTGTGTGGATTTTGATCTTGAATTAGCTGCACTGTTATTAACAAATATTGATTCAGTTGTTGTTTCTGTGTACCATTCACCAGATGGTGACTTTGAGAATTTTATTGGACATATGGAGAACTGTTTGTGTTATCTAACACGCCTAAAGTCAAAAATCGCACTGTGTGGAGATTTTAACATACACATAGGTGATGGAGATGCCAGAGAGAGGGTCTTTATGAGATTAATTACCAGTTATGGGTTGTTTATTGCAAATAAGCTCCCAACAAGGGGTGGTGCATGCCTGGACACCATAATCACCAACCTCAACATCTGGGATTATAAACTCAGTGTAGTTGAACCTATGATAGCAGATCACTGTGCACTAGTAATGGAAACCAGTATGAGGAGCAAACCGCAGATAAGCACATGGCATTCAAATTACACATTCAAAAGAAGATTTGTTAAAGAAGAGAGACTAAATGATCTCAAAGCAGCTCTATCTTGTGTAAACTGGCAGCAGAAAATTGCAGAGTTAGTAGGCAGTGATTCTTTCTTGTGTCTGTTCCAAACCTTAAAAGCAATATTTGATGACATGTTTCCGGTAAGACCAGTGAAGAATCCTCTGGACAAATCACGAGGCAGGCAGAAAGTTATCAATGTGAAACAATGGTACACCGCCGAGCTCAATAAATTGAAGTGTATTGTAACAATGTGCAAGGACCGAATGAAATCAGCTTTAGACATTCCAGCTAGAATTACATCACCGCAACTACCTAAAAGCCAAAAAAGCTTATAGGAAGGCAGTAGAGGAAGCAAAAAAGAAATATAATGATACATACATTAAAGAGGCTCAAAATCCTTGTAAAGCTGCTTGGAATCTTGTAAATGAGAACAGAAAGAAGACTACCTCCTGCTTAAATTTGTGTAGCCCTGATGACTTCAATGAATATTTTGTCAGAATAGTGGAAAAGACAGTGAGTGAAATTCCACACTCTGACCTAGATCCAACTGCAAACATAAGAAATGCAGACAGTTGCAGTATTCAAAACTGGAAGGAAGTACACCCTGAAGACATGATAAAAATTGTGAACTCCTACAAACACTCAGAAAGTGTAGACATCTATGGCATGTCCTGCACACTGCTAAAGAAAATTATTGCAGAATTAGCTCAGCCACTAGCCATAGCAATAAACAAATGTCTATCTTCTGGTATCTTCCCAGACTTCCTTAAACTGGTGCGCACAGTACCAATATATAAGAAGGGGGATCCTTGTGAGGTGTCCAGCTTCAGACCAATCTCAGTGGTACCAGTACTAGCCAAAGTTACAGAGTCTGTGATGCACCGCCAGGTGTTGAATTACTTTGAGGAAAACAACTTATTCCAAAACACACAGCACGGATTCCGCAAAGGGAGATCAACAGTGACAGCCACACTGGACTTATTAAAAACAATTCGGCAGAGTTTTGAAGAGAGAGAGAGTGTGGCACTGACACTCTGTGACCTCAGCAAAGCCTTTGACTGCATCTCACACACAACACTAACAGCCAAGTTAAGATGCTATGGTAAAGGAGGTGTTGTCCTATCAACACTCCAATCTTATTTGGAAAACCGAAAGCAGGTAGTATCAGTGCATGGAGCAACTTCTCTTGAACAAAAACTGGAACATGGAGTGCCCCAAGGATCAGTCTTAAGACCTCTCCTATTCCTCATACATGTCAATGATATGAGTTGTAATAGTCAAATGTTGCATTTTGCAGATGACACTACCCTTATTGCCAAAGGACATACAGCCGCAGAAGCTCTTGGTGCATCAAATTTGATGTTTGAAGAAATAAAAGAATGGTTCGTAATAAACAAAATGAAGATCAATGAAGAAAAAACCCAACATTTGATATGCAGTCTAACCAACATTGAAGACCAAGGAAACATGGAGACTGTCAGACTACTGGGCTTCAAGATTGACAGCAAACTCTCCATGAATGATCACACTGCATATGTATGCACCAAACTTTCTCGTGTGATACACCTCCTGAGGAAGCTGAAGAGGGTAATAACTGACCAGTTTCTCTCAATAGTCTACCATGCACTCTTCCACAGCCACATTAGCTATGGACTGTTGTTGTGGGGACACTCCTCAGGCAGCAAAGATGTGTTGCTATTACAAAAAAAAGCCATCAGGATCATATCCTCTAGCAAAAGAGTGGACCACTGTAAGCCTATTTTCACCAGGCTAGGCATAATGACTGTCTTTAGCCAGTATGTGTTTTTCTGCCTCATGTATATAAAAGAAAATTAAGGGAATTGTAGCATAAGACAAGAAATACATAATCATGACACTCGCTGCAAGAGGAACATTGAAGTGCCAAGGTGTCGCCTATCAAATACATAAGACAGCTTTCCAACAGTCGCCCTAAAAATGTACAATCAACTGCCTCCAGAAGTGAAATCCCTGCCACCTGAATTATTTCGGAAAAAAATTGCTCAGGACTTGAAACAACATCCACTATATTCATTGGAAGAGTTTTTCAACAGCGGTTCTACTGAATGGACAAAATAATAAATATTGTTATGTTTTATATATAATTTTGCCTAAATTTAATCTTCTTCTTATGTTAACTACACATTTAATTTCGTGTTTTACTTAAAGTACATATTTTGCCAAAATAAAACTCTGTGTGTGTGACATTTTGCTTTATGGTATTTTCATTTGCTGCTATGAAGTTTTACTTTCCTGTTTAGTTATATTTCATTCCCGCTATGTTCTATGTGTTTTTGTGCACTGCATAAATATTTTCTTTTATTTGTAATATAAATTTTGTATATGGTGTTGCATAAATGTTAGTTGATAAACATTGTATTTGTGACGCAGTCTGTCCAGCCATGGCTGGTAAATGACGAAGATATAGTAAAGTAAAGTAAAGTAAATGTCATCAGAAAAACTCAAAAATTTTTATTTCTTCTCCATCGATTTTAATTCCTACTCCAAATTTTTCTTTTGATTCCTTTATTGCTTGCTCAGTATACAGATTGAATAACATTGGGGGTAGGCTACAACCCTGTCTCACTCCCTTCTCAACCACTGCTTCCCTTTCGTGCCCCTCGACTTTTTGGTTTCTGTACAAATTGTGAATAGCCTTTTGCTCCTTGTATTTTACCCCTGCCACCTTTAGTATTTGAAAGAAAGTATTCCAGTCAAATTGTCAAAAGCTTTCTCTAAGTCTAAAAATGCTGGAAGTGTAGGTTTGCCTTTACTTAACCTAACTTCTAAGATAAGTTGTAGGGTCAGTATTGGCTTGCATGTTCCAACATTCCTATTGAATCTGAACTGATCTTCCCCACGTCTGGCTTCTGCCAATTTTTTCATTCATCTGTAAAGAAATTGTGTAATATTTTGCAGCCATGAATTATTAATCTGATAGTTCAGTAATTTTTACCCCTGTTAACACCAACTTTCTTTTGGACTGGAATTATTATATTCTTCTTGAAGTCTGAGGGTATTTCACCTGTCTCACATATCTTGCTCACCAGATGGTAGAGTTTTGTCATGGCTGGCTCTCCTAAGGCTAGCAGTAGTTCTAATGGAATGTTGTCTACTCTCGGGGACTTGTTTTGAAAAAAGATCTTTCAGTGCTCTGTCTTCCATTTCATCTTCATCTACATCCTCTTACATTTCTGTAATATTGCCCTCAAGTACATCACTCTTGTATAGACCCTCTATATATTCCTTCCACCTTTCTGCTTCCCCTTGTTTGCTTAGAACTTGTTCTCCATCTGAGCTCTCGATATTCATATAGGTGGTTCTCTTTTCTCCTAAGGTCTCTCTAATTTTCCCATAGGCAGTATCTATCTTACCCCTAGTGAGATATGCCTCTACATCCTTACATTTGTCCTCTAGCCATCGCTGCTTAGCCATTTTGTACTTCCTGTCAATCTCATATTTGAGATGTTTGTACTCCTTTTTGCCTGCTTGATTTACTGCATTTTAATATTTTCTCCTTTCATCAATTAAATTCAGCATCTCTTTTGTTACCCAAGGATTTCTACTAGCCCTCATCATATTACCTACTTGATCCTCTGCTGCCTTCACTATTTCATCTCTAAAGGCTACCCATTCTTCTTCTATTGTGCTTCTTTCCCCTGTTCTTGTCGCAGTTTCTTCAATTTTAATCTACAGTTCATAACCAATATTGTGGTCAGAGTCCACATCTGCCCATGGAAATGTCTTACAATATAAAACCTGGTTCCTATCTGAAACCTCCCAGTGTCTCCAGGCCTCTTCCACCTATACAACCTTCTTTCATGATTCTTAACCAAGTGTTAGCTATGATTAAGTTATATGCTGTGTGTAATTCTACTAGGCGGCTTCCTCTTTCATTCCCTACCCCCATTCCATATTCACCTACAACTTTTCCTTTTCTTACTAACAAGTTCCAGTCCCCCATGACTACTAAATTTTTGTCTCCCTTAACTATCTGAATAATTTCTTTTACTGCATCAGACATTTCTTCAATCTCTTCATCATCTGTGGAGGTAGTTGGCATATAAACCTATACTACTGTGGAAGGCATGGGCTTTGTGTCTATCTTGGCTACAATAATGTGTTCACTGTGCTGTTCAAAATAGCTTACCTGCACTCCCATTTTTTTTTTTAAATTCATTATTAAACCTACTCCTGCATTGCTCTTATTTAATTTTGTATTTATAGCTCTGTATTCACCTGACCAGAAGTCTTGTTCCTCCTGCCACCAAACTTCACTAATTCCCACTATATCTAATTTAAACCTGTCCATATCCCTTTTTAAATTTTCTAACCTACCTGCCCGATTAAGGCATCTGACATTCCACGCTCCCATCCGTAAAATGCCAGTTTTGTTTCTCCTGATAATGACGTCCTCCTGAGTAGTCCCTGACTGGAGATCTGAATGGGGACTATTTTACCTCTGGAATATTTTACCCAAGAGGATCGAATCATCATTTATTCATACAGCAAAGCTGCATGCCCTCTGGAAAAATTACAGCTGCAGTTTCCCCTTGCTTTCAGCCATTCGCAGTACCAGCACAGTAAGACCATTTTGGTTAATGTTACAAGGCCAGATCAGTCAATCATCCAAACTGCTGCCCGTGCAACTACTGAAAATGCTGCTGCCCTCTTCAGGAACCATGTGTTTTTCTGGCCATTCAACAGATGCCCCTCCATTGAGGTTGCACCTATGGCACAGCTATCTGTATCGGTGAGGCATGCAAGCCTCCCCCCCCCCCCCCCCACAGCGAGGTCCATGGTTCATGGGGAGGGGGGGGGGGGCACATACACAGATGGTGGTAGTATTTACACAAGGTATAAAAAGGCATTGCATAGGCAGAACCATCATTTGTATTTAGGTGATTCATGTGAAAAGGTTTCTAACATGATTATGGCAGCACAATGGGAGAACAAAGAATGGTAGTTGAGCTCGATGCATGGAACATTCCATTTTGGAAATTACTAGGGAATTCAATATTCTGAGATCCACACAGTCAAGACTGTGCTAATATCAGATTTCAGGAATTACCTCTCATCACTGACAACACAGTGTTTGATGTCCTGTACTTAATGATTGATAGCAGCAGCATTTGCATAGAGTTGTCAGTGCTAACAGACAATAGTGCTGTGTGAAATAACTGCACAACTGAATATGGGAAGTATGATGAACATATCCATTAGGACGTTGTGGTAAAATTTGGCATTAATGGCCTATGGCAGCAGACTACCAACATGAGTGCCTTTGCATGACATCACCTGCAGTACCTTTCCTGGGCTCATGACCATATTGGTTGGACCCTAGATGATTGGAAGATGAGCCCTGATTTCAGTTGGTAAGAGCTAATGGTAGGGTTCAAATGTGATGTAGACTCCAGGTTGTCAACAAGCCACTGTGCAAGCTGGTGGTGACTCCATAGTGATATGGGCTATGTGTATACAGAATGGTCTCAGTACTCCAATTCAATTGAACTCATAATTGACTGGAAATGGTTATGTTTGATTACTTGGAGACCATTTGCAGCCATTCATGGACTTCATGCTTCCAGACAATGACAGCATTTTTATGGATGACAAAGGGTTGTTCACAATTGGTTTGTAGGACATTGTGGACAGTTTGAGTGAATGATTTTGCCAGCCAGATCACTCTAAATGATTACCATCAAAAATTTATGGGACATAGTCGAAAAGTCAATTTGTGCACAAAATCCTACACCACCAACTCTTTTGCAATTGTGGATGGTCACAAAGGCAGCATGGCTCAATATTTCTGCAGGGACTTCCAACCACTTGTTGAGTCCATTCCATGTTGAATTGCTGCACTACACCAGGCAATAGGAGGTTTGACATGATATTAAGAGGTATCCCATGACTTTTCTCACCTCAGTGTATGTATAGATCATACGGAAGCCTGTGTCCAAGGATAGACTACAGCTGAATCTGTCCTTGGCCATCTCAGCTACTATCATGAGCTCATACCTCATGTCATGGCACTTGCAGAACCCCTATACCACATTTTACACAAAAACATTCCTTGCAAGGGGTCACCTAGCTGTGACAAAGCATTTCCGGAATTGCAACAAGTGCTGTTGCTGCCCAGTTGGTTGAGTGCATATGATCCCTCAAAACCCCTTGTCTTGCTGGTCAGTGCATGAGATTATGGGCTGGGAGCAGTGTTATGCCACATATTTGGTGATGTCTAATGCCCCATTGCCTCTGTGCCTAAGGCACTTTACGCTGCTTAGTGTAATTTCAGCCAAATACAAAAAGAGACCAATGCCATTATCTTTGGCATCAAGAAATTCTGTGACTATGTCTGTTGTAGAAATTTTACCCTTCTGATTGATCACAAACCTCTGCTGCCACTGTTCAAGTCTTCCACCTGGATCCCAACTAAGATGGTGCACCAGTTACAATGCCGGCCACTGTTCTTGTCCAGCTACACATATGATAAAATATCGATCCATGATACACATGGCTGTGGGGATGTAGAAGCACTGTCCTGTTGAGTACAGCTAGTCGGTGTGTTCAAGCACTGCATCAAACTACTGCAAACACAAGGTGGGTAATTGGAAAACCATGCCAAAGCATCTGTTGGAAAACCTAGTTGGCACGTGTGCGGTGTAGCGGGCGGCAAGCAATCCATTGTGTACCGCTCGACGGTACGAGAGTTCACTGTAGCACTCGTGAACAAAATTCAGGGTCACCAATGTGGGTTTAGTGTTGTAGGATTGCCGGAGCCAATGATGCACACTATATACCATATGTAATAAGCACTATTTTATTACTCAGAAGTACACATATGCAGTTATATACATTCTTGATTCTCGGTGCACATGTGTACTGTTTTGCGCATGGCCAAAGACTGCTTGCAAAGAGCTTGTAAAACAAAGATAGTACATGCAACTTGGACAATAGTCGTCACAAGTCCAATGTGTACACATTATGGATTGAGAGTAAATCAAAGAAAGACAAATGTAATGAGAAGTAGCAAATATGAGAACAGTCAGAAACAACATCAGAATTGATGATCATGAAGTAAATGAAGTTAAGGAGTTCTGTTACCTAGGTACCAAAATAACCCATGATAGATGAAGCACGGAGGACATATAAAGCAGACTGGCACAGGCAAAATGGGTATTCCTGGCCAATAGGAGGTTAGTAGTATCAAACATAGACCTTAATTTGAGGAAGAAATGTCTGAGAATGTATGTTTGGAGCACAATATTGTATGGTAGTGAAACATGGACTGTAGAAAAACTGGAAAAGAAGAGAATTGAAGCATTTGAGAAGTGGTGCTACAAAGGAATGTTGAAAATTAGGTGTACTGATGAGGTGATGAATGAGGGGAGAGTGTGGGAACCACAGCCAATAAACCATAACCATAACTTTGCTCTTCTCTGGGAGGCTATCCCCCTCAAATGCAAGAATAAAGGCACTAGCATTGCTGTGGTTTCCTTACAGTTTTTCTGAACACACTGAACAAAATGAACACCCAGCTGTTCTGAATTGTCCTGAAGTTTCTTACCAGTTTGAAGAATGAGGTCCATATGAAAAATGACATCCTGAACTGTATTCAAAGACTGCTGAGAGTAACTGAGACCAGGACATTGCCAAGATTGTCATAGGCACAACGGGACACAGACTGGGTACCAGAAGAAGTTTTGATTAACAGTGGACCCAACCACATCTTGCTCAGAAATTCCACTTCACCAAATTTGTCTTTTTTATAATTTCCATGAAAAATAATGGCTTAGTAGTGGTAAAAGTGTCCCTGTCAGTCCTGGTACAGAACAGGTAGCAGTGAAAGGGTTTCATGCTGAGCCAATGAGCCTGACACTCCTCCGAGGCGGTAGCCAGAGAAGGGAAGACTGCAGAATCATAAGAAGCAGCATTAAAGGTTCCATTCCCAACTAAGGAGACGGCTGTAGCTTTTGGAGCTTAATGCAATTCATACACAAAGTTTCCACCCTGAGATCACCTAACCACAATAAGGGCTGTCTGGCATGGTGGCCATTGCCGGAAGTTCCATTGCTCCAGAATGATAAGCAGTCACTCCGAGGTACACATGGGGAGGTAGCAGCTCAGGTATCAAAAGTGTGATACCTGTGTTGTCATCAGGCTCAACCAAAATGGTACATAATGAACCTATGCTAGCCATATAACATTAAAAGGGCAATGGCACCAGGCAAAAGATGGAAGAGACAGTAAGGCCACATGCCAAAATGCTAAGTAGGTCTTTCTTCCCAGATGGCTAAAATTATGGAGGCAAAATTTAGAAGGGGATGTCAAACCCCAAAGTGGGGATAAAAACACCAAAAAGGAAAGGTGGGAAAAATACAACAAAACTGTAATGGATAACAGAAATCAGGAGGATAGACAGGCTGACATAAGCAAGGAGACCAGGGGGGGGGGGGGGGGGGGGAGCAGAGGGGCAGGAGCAAGGACAGGGCAGGAGAGGCACAGTAAAGGGAATGCAGCCTGTGAAGGCAGAAAGGCCCACAATAGCTTAGGGCCCTGTGTGGACCACACACAAACTCACAAAAGATCTGTGAGCTCCCTGTTGGGGGCCAGCCTTGGTGAACGTGGTGCAACACCTCCATATCAGTGGATCTTTTGCTGAGTACCACTGGGTGAGATGGATGTCTGAAGGGAGCCTGACTACTGAGTCTTCTGTCTCGGAATCCATGTGGAAGCAAAATTCTGGGTTGGTGTCAAACTCAAATTCCTGTCCTAGAGGCAGACGAGACAGCAGATCAACATTACTATGATGTATCATGGATCGGTATTTTATCATATGTGTAGCTGGACAAGAACAGTGGCCGGCATTGTAACTGGTGCACCATCTTAGTTGGGATGCAGGTGGAAGACTTGAACAGTGGCAGCAGAGGTTTGTGATCAATCAGAAGGGTAAAATTTCTACAACAGACACAGTCACAGAATTTCTTGATGCCAAAGATAATGGCATTGGTCTCTTTTTCTATTTGGCTGAAATTTTGTTCACGAGTGCTACAGCGAACTCTCGTACCGTCGAGCGGTACACAATGGATTGCTTGCAGCCCGCTACACCGCACACGTGCCAACTAGGTTTTCCAACAGACGCTTTGGCATGGTTTTCCAATTACCCACCTTGTGTTTGCAGTAGTTTGATGCAGTGCTTGAACACACCGACTAGCTGTACTCAACAGGACAGTGCTTCTACATCCCCACAGCCACGTGTGCTGGCATCAGGTACAAACAATAAGTTTTCGTTACCGTATATGAGTCAGCAGTCATGTGGCAGTGTTTTGTACCAACAGAAGGTTTTTTGTGTACACAACTTTGAATGCAAACATTTTATGCCGAATATGAACTTTCATGTATTCCAAGTGCTCAACAACGGCTGACACAATGTGCCTTAACCCCAGTGACTATGTTTACGGGTTTCCCAGTGTGAAATTTCCACCCGAATCAGTGGCAGTAAAAATCGAGCCGGACGCTCAAGACAGGAAATTTCGTGTTTATGCCAGAACTCCGGAGTTTGCACCAGCCTCCCCCCCCCCCCCCTCCCCCATCCCCTCCCTACTACCAGCGCCCGCTTTATTAGTGTTTCCAATGGCACACACTGTTCCTGCCATGTGTGTTCCACAAACATTAGCTGATTTTAACAATTTTAATGCACCTGTTTGGGAAGGGCCCGGAAACTATACTCTGTCGTTCCTTGCACATCCGTCGACTACGGTCGGCTCTACCGTGCCGGTCCATTCTACGCCTGTTGGTGTTACCCTGTTGAATGCCTGACTCATTGATTTCTTGACCAAGGTCGAGCCAGCCGCGCCTACCATGCCGCATGCCACTGACAGAGTCAGCACCACTACTGCACCCGAGCCAATTATGCTGCAGAGCCATGGACAGGGAGTGACAGTTTCTGACAAACAGTTACGTCAGGACTTCCCCATCCATTGGCCTAAGCTATCACCCCTTCGCAAGGCCCACCCGTGCACATGGTTTGCCTTGCTCGACCACATCGTGCAGTTACATGGTGTCGCTGATGACAACTCAAAGCTCCTTTGCTTACCAAGTCACCACCATGATGAACTAGACCTGATCTGTGACATTGTGGTTTCGCCCCCCACTATGGACAAATATGTGTTCGCCTGATGCACCATCCTCGAGCGACTATCCACATCGACAGAGGAAGCAATCTGCCTCATCAGTTACGAGTCGCTGGATTCCAGATCCCCGTTGCAACTCTGGCATCATCTTCGCACCATGATTGACACATATCACATGCCGGACGTTACACTTTGGACCATCTGGTTGCTCAAACTTCCTCTGGAAGTTCAAGTTCACCTTCTGCATGTAACTTTGGCCCCACACAACAACAAGCTATAATTCAAGAGGATTTTGATGTTTTGTACATGCTGGCAAGTCCCATTTTACCAACATGAAGCTATATCACACCAGCATTTATGAAATCGATCATGAGAGCCTGTCTTGTAACACAACCTTTTATAAGATTTTACTGTGTCTCTCTCTCTTCCGTTCCATTGAAAACAAATACCATCTGCATACTTACATTTGACATTTTTGTTTCGTAACTCCCTTCTACCAACCTGTTACACAACAGACCATCATTCACGATTGCAGCGGATTTTTGCATTCTAGTGTTGTAAGCAATTTGATCATCACAACCTGTTTCATGCAACCTACTCACATGACAGGAAAAGCACTATCATTTCGAGGTTCCACAACGAGCTATAATTCAAGTGGCGTCTACATCTACTTTATATTTAGACATTGTGAAGTGTGAAATAACGCACGACTTGTGGTAGTAGCTGTTTTAAAACATGCAATCATGGTGATAATAATAAAAATAGTCATGATTCCACAAGAATAGACGAATCCAAATTCTATTAGTTTTATGAGCAAAAGTGGTGTAGTTTTGAGAGAACCGTATTACCGTTTATTTACAGAGCTGTTTTGAATGCAAGACTCTCTCAGGTCGTGTAATCTGTCCATCAAGCTGAAAGAAATTGCTTAACATTTTTTGTTTTCTTCAGAGTTTACATTCTCGTTTATTCCTTACTTTGATGATGGTTTCGATACACCGAGGACATTCTGTGGTGATTGGTAGTTCTCTCAGTGAAATGGTGGAAGCTCCTTTTCTCTGATTTTATGCAGGGTGGACATGTATGGGGGGTGTATGGCCCATTCTCTGAATTTCAGTCATCTGTAATCAGCGGCAATGCACTTCGTCGGATGTCGCAAATTAATGAGATGCGAATCGTATCCTGCAGTCGAACATAAAAGCTATACCGATTTTGCTCATAAAACTAAAAGAAAATGAACTGCTCTTGTTTTCCTGGGAAGAGGACATTTATTATCAACGCAATTATGTTTTCCTTTTAAATAGTATTCGGTTATAGGAGGTGCACTGACGTTAAATACAATTGGGTTTTCACATTCAGGATGGCGGGCACTTCTGGGGTCGTGTAGTGACCGTCCAGTGTGGATGCGTGTGTGGTCGTTCTAGGCAGCTGTGCCCTGACCAGGGCACAGCGTGTGGGTCAGAGCGGCCTTCATTTGTCTCCTATTGGTTAGTTGGCTTTACATCCTTTTATGCTGGGAAAGGACCGTCGCATCAAGGCAGGCTAGTTGCCACTCGTCTGCCGGCTGCAGGCTGCAGAAGAACCATGAGGCGCTTTGTAGCAGTTGACCGTTTCAAAATGTCTGTATCCTCACTGTAGGTGAAGGGAAGGAGGAAGGGGGAGAGATGAGAGGAGGTAGGACTGCCTGTAACTCCTCTAGTTCTTGGCCATACATAGAGGAGATCGCACATTCAACTGGCTCCCATTTGCAATCTTTTGGGACAACGGTTTTCCCCAGTACATGTGTTGCATTATCACCCATTCATTACTAGTGCTGCTTTTTTCACGACAATTTCAATGTGTAATTAGATCAGTAAAGAATTTTTCATGAGTTGCGGTAGCGTGTTTTGGCTTCCATTACCGGGTCTGCAGGGTGAGGTGCCTGTAGCGAACTCTACTATCAAAGAGCGATAGATACAGACCTCAGCTGTACGTTTGAATGAAATATACTTATTAACCTCCTCTCTGTCCAACACCAGCATCTCATTAGTTGAACACAATTTCCACCAAAAAAATGTGGATAGAACCTCCAACTCCACCCTTTTTCCCACCAGCTTGTAGGTGAAGGGTAGAATCTGAATACATCTGCCGCTAGTTTCGAGTGGTATTGTCAAATTTTTTCCCAACAGGGTAACACCAGTTGTATCGTATCGTCAATTTTTGAGCTGTGTTTCGATTTTAGGCACTCTTTGTGTGGCGCTATGCATATAGGTCTGTAATTAGGTCCGATCTTTATGATTAATTATGTAATTATGGCTGATATTTATTTCAGTTTCCCAACCAAAATAAATAAAGTACACTAACCTAACCTTCCTCCTCTGCATCTGGACAATTTGCATGTGCTGCAGGGTGCACTTGAGTTCTCTGTCCAGAAGGACCAGCATTTGAGTCCCGAAAAGGGCACAGTCATTATTAATTTCCCGCCAATTCCCGGGTGAGGGGTGGGGTGGGATGTCTGCTCAGCCTTGGGACAAAGGAATTCCCACCAAAATTCAAAATTCCCGCCAATAGTGTAGGTGGGGGAGAGGGAGGGTTAGGGAGAGGGAGGTGGCAGGAACCCACATGCAGTCTAAGGACCACACTTGAAGTCGCCCGGGGGTGGGGGTAGGGGTGAGTAAGTGTGAGGTATTTAATTTATCAATTTAATTAATTTGCATATAAATTCGATATCAAAATTGGGCTTATGCCGCCCTTACTGTCATAACTACTGAACGGTTTGTGTTAGGTTGTACAAACTGCACGGTTGGCCATAGGGCTCGATGGGAATTGATGTGCGATGTACAGTCTGGTTTAGCGAAGTAGCCTACTTTCATTTGGACGGGTTCCTCAATAGGTAAAATTGGCGCATTTGGGGGAATTTCGCAATAGAGAAGTCTCTTCACCCCCAATGGGTGCTTGTGTGGGCAATGTCCAATCACGGAATAATCAGTGGATAGTCCCTGATGATACGTGACTACAAAACGATGCATGAAGGTTCTGGAAGATGATTTCATCCCCTTTATCCAAAGTGACCTTGATTTCGACAAGACTTGGTTCACGCAAGACGGAGCTCGACTACATCTGGGGTATGCAGAGGCCACTGGCATGGGCCTCGATTGGCTGCCATAGTCTCCAGATCTCAACATATGCGACTCCTTTTTGTGGGGCTATATTAAAGACAAGGTGTACAGCAGTGACCCGAAAACCATTGCTAAGCTGAAAACAGCCGTTCAAGAGGTCATCGGCAGCATCGATGTTTCGACACTTGCAGACTTTCGCTATACGTCTGTGCCACATCATCGTCAGTGATGGCAGGTATATCGAACATGTCATAACCTAAATCCGAAAATCTGTAGCGACGTTTAAATGTTGAATAAAGTGCGTGCACGCCGTAGTTTGCAGCTAATTTACATTTTTTTCATGTGGTTCGATAATTGTCACCCTGCGCATATCAATGCCGTCAATGCTACTACTTTGAATGTAAACCACATCTGGTCTACACTTAAATAGTTAGATCGGAAGGAGTGGAGACCGTCTCTTGGGAAGGAGCACGGTGAATTTTTATATGCTTTTTTAAACATATGTGTTTTGCGTATATTTTTGATAGGTTTAGATGTTAAGATATTTAGTTTCGCTACAACAACCTTGTGGTCCCTAGTCTCTGCATGTGTCATGATGCTCCTTATTTGGACAGCATTATGAGTTGCTTAGAGGTCAAACACATTTTTGCCACCATTTACCCTTCGAGTAGGCCCCTTAACTTGTAACCGCGACCGGAACGGTCGCGGGATTGCCGAGAACGAAAGCGCGCCGGGACCAAACGGGAGCGGCCCAAAAACAAACAAAACGAGTGGGAAAGGATGGACACGAAGAACAACGGACGACCGAGCAAGACTTTACGAACAACCACACACAAGAAGCAACAGGGTCACAAGAGAAAAACTCATGAATCAACACTTGTACACCGAAACAAAGTAAACACGCTGTCTGTAGGCGAGATGTCGATAGACTCACGCGAATATCAGACTGACTCTCTGAGTTTTTTTTTTCCTTTATTGTTATTTAAACACCTTTACATAAGGTGGGCTGGCAGCAGCATATTACGCTGCTCTTCAGCCACAAGTTTGACAATGAAAGTACAAAGAAGACACAGAAGATACTGAACAAAGTGGCGGGCAAAAAACAGTAGACACAGAAACAAATACACGATGCCGTTCACACTCGACGAAAAACACACTAAAAAACTGTCGGCACTGCGCACAAACACTGACGACGTAGACGGTACAGGTGAACGAAGGAGCGTGACGGTGAAGAACACAAAACCACAAGCACGATGGCACACACACGAGAAACTGATGGCGATGATCTCCGGTGCGCGAAAGTCCACGTAACGTGTGCGAGTCCGGGGACCTGCCAAGAGGGGAAGAAGGGGGTTGGGGGGGGGGGGGGGAGAGGGGTGAACAAAGATGCCAATGGCAGAGGAGATGGTAGTAGGAATGGATGTATGGGGGTAGGGGAAGCCCGGGGGAGGAGTGGGGAGAAATGGAGGAGGGAGGGAAGGAGGAGAGAAGGGAGAGAGCGTGCCCTAAGGAAAAAAACACAGGAAGTCATCAAAGTTGATAGTAGGGGTAGATGGAGGGGAGGAGGGCATCATCAGGGAGGGGGAGCTGGCGCTAGCCACCTTGGGAGAGGGTAAGGAGGGTGGAGAGATGGAGAGTAGGTGGGAAATACAGGTGCAGCAGCGGACGGGGGTGGGAGAGAATGTGAGAAACAAGCGGGTGAGGGGGATCTAGTTTACAGGAGGTGTATAGGATCCATATCTGTCCGAGGAAGAGGAGGAGGTGGGGGAACAGAATAAGATCATACAGGATCCACGTGGGGTAGGGGAGATGGATACGATAGGCGAGGCGGAGAGCATGGCATTCAAGGATTTGAAGGGATTTGTAAAAGGTAGAAGGGGCGGAGGTCCACGCAGGATGGGCATAGCAGAGGATAGGGCGGATGAGGGATTTATAGGTGTGGAGGATGGTGGAGGGGTCCAGACCCCATGTACGGCCAGAAAGGAGCTTGAGGAGACGGAGCCGGGAGCGTGCCTTGGCTTGGATTGTCCAGAGATGGGGGGTCCAGGAGAGGGGATGGTCGAGGGTGACGCCAAGGTACTTAAGGGTGGGGGTGAGGGCAATAGGACAGCCATAGATGGTGATATAGAAATCGAGGAGGCGGAAGGAAGGGGTGGTTTTGCCTACAATGATTGGCTGGGTTTTGGAAGGATTGACCTTAAGCAACCACTGGTTGACTGGTGAACCAGTCAAGATGGGATTGGAGAAGGTGTTGGGAGCGCTGCAGGGTGGGGGCAAGGACAAGGAAGGTGGTGTCATCGGCGTACTGGAGAAGGTGGATGGGGGGTGAAGGCGGCGGCATGTCCGCCGTATACAAAAGGTACAGAAGAGGGGAAATGACGGAACCTTGGGGCACACTGACGGAGGGGAAGAAGGTGCAGGAATCTGTGTTATGGATGGTGATGTAGGAAGGACGTTGGGAAAGAAAGGAGCCGATCAGATGGATGTAGTTAATAAGAAGGGCGAAGGTTTGGAGCTTGAAGAGGAGACCGGAATGCCACAGGCGGTCGTAGGCTCGTTTGAGGTCAAGGGAGAGGAAGATAGCGGAGCGACGGGAATTAAGCTGTTTGGAGAGGAGATGAGTGAGGTGAAGGAGAAGGTCATCGGAAGAGAAGGACAGCCGAAAGCCACACTGGGTAACAGGAAGGAGACGGTGCTGGCGGAGATGCTGGTGGATACGTCAGGTTAGGATGGATTCCAGACTCTCTGAGCGAGAGGCAGGCGCTTAAATACAGGATAGGGTACATCGCTATTGGCCTCTGGGACCACGTGCTCCACAGTGGAGCCCTCACACTGTACGACATACGTGGGCCAGGAGCGCGCGCAGCCGAGGCTTACGGCGCGACGGCTGGAGAGACCTCTAGTGGTAATCGAGGTCCATGCCGTCTGGAGCGGGTTCGAAACCCGTGGCACTCGGTACCAGAAAACTAGTTGTTCAAAACAAGTTTATGGGAAGGTATTCAGTGCGATTCCGGACAACGTTTTGTGCTTACCACCGGCTTTAAACATGTATTTCCGCCCACATATCGAGGGTAGATTGAAGTCACCACCAAGTATAATTGTATGACTGGGGTACCTACTCGAAATTATACTAAGGTTTTCTTAGAACTGTTTAGCAACTGTATCATCTGTGTCGGGGGTCTATAAAAGGAACTAATTATTAATTTATCCCGGTTGTCAAGTATAACCTCTACCCATACTAACTCACTTTATCTGGGGTACCTACTCGAAATTATACTAAGGTTTTCTTAGAACTGTTTAGCAACTGTATCATCTGTGTCGGGGGTCTATAAAAGGAACTAATTATTAATTTATCCCGGTTGTCAAGTATAACCTCTACCCATACTAACTCACTTTATCTGGGGTACCTACTCGAAATTATACTAAGGTTTTCTTAGAACTGTTTAGCAACTGTATCATCTGTGTCGGGGGTCGATAAAAGGAACTAATTATTAATTTATCCCGATTGTCAAGTATAACCTCTACCCATACTAACTCACTTTATCTACTTCAATTTCACTACAAGGTAAACTACTTCTGACAACAATGAACAATCCCCCATCAACTGTATTTAATCCATCCTTTCTGAATACGGTTAGGTCGTTTGCAAAAATTTCCGCTCAAGTTATTTCCTGCTTTAGCCAGCTTTCCGTACCTATAACGATTTGAGATTTAGTGCTTTCTATTAGCGCTTGGAGCTATGGTTCTTTTCCAGCACAGCTCTGACAGCTACAGTATTGATTCTTCCAATGTCTACTCTCTTCATGTGTTCGTCCTGTACCCTTTGAAACTGAAGCCCTTTCTGCACGTTCCCGAGACCCTCTAACCTAAAATGCGCCCAGTCCCCTTCATACAGCCCCCGCTACCCAATGAAAAACATTCTGAATTTCAACAACCAAAAACGCTCGTCACGTAAGCACACAGCATTCTTCGATGTTAAAAACGTAGTGCGTCATGAGATCTTGCCACAAAGTCAAACGAGCAATTAGGGTACTACTTCCAAGTTATACGTCCAACATCCACGTTTGTGGTGTAACCAACAGTGGCTTTTGCATCACGATAATGCTGTACTGACGCTCCAGCATCCATCCCATGCATGACCAGATATGACTTTTTTCTGTTTGCAAAATTAAAGAGAACTTTGATGGGTTGTCGTTTTATAAGCAGAGACGAGATTTAAAACGCATTGTGGAGAGAAATAAAAGTTATCCCAAATATCGATTTCCAGGTGTGGTACAAGAGTTGGAATAAACGCTGGCATAAATGCAAAAGGGAATATTTTGAAGAGAATAATTCTGACATGGATGAATAAATAAAATTATTCCCAAGAAAGAAATACTCCTGTTGTATTTTTAATATACCTTGTATGTAAAAAAAATAACGCTTCTACTAAAAACTTTTTTTCTGGGTGGGGGGTTGGGGGGGGGGGGGGGAAGTGATCATGACGCTCGTGAGCACTCTCTTGGATCTGTGCCTGAGCTGGCAGAGAACAACTGGACATATCCAAACACAGCAATATTGGAGTTTAACTTAGGAGAAGGAATGTGTGTGTGTGTGTGTGTGTTTTCTTGTGGAGTCAGGGGCCATTTTGCATTCTATAAGTGCCCTGACTGTTATAAATAATAGATATGCAGATATGAGTGAATAATAGTTTTTGTTCAGAACCACAGATACCTGTAGGGGAAACAAACATCTTTGGTCTCTGGGGGAGGGGGGGGGGGGCCAGGAAATCTGACAACAATTCACACCAGACTAGCATCCCCGGTCAGGCCTCTTGAGTTCCAGCATGACATTGTGCCATCTTGGATGCTTGACTTTCCCACCAATTTATATTCAGGACATCAGCCCTGTTTCCACAGTGATATCATAGGATTAGGGAAACCCCTGTAATGCAATTGGGCTATTTGAAATTTCCCGACATTTTATGCATAGGGGGTGGGAGGAGGGGGAAATCTGGCAGCAATGCACTTTGCGCTCGAGCTCTGTGTAGCTGTTGATATCTTCAAGTAACTGTGACAATGTATATGTTGAGAATTGGAGATACTTGAAGCTGCGTATACTCCCCTCAATAAAATACAAACCAATGACAGAATCTTCTAAATCCTGCACCAACCATTAACAGAACAGGGACGCTGTTTATCCACTCCTCTCAGCGAGCGTGGGTATGAAGTTGGGCGGCCAGTAATGCATATGGCGAAGTTTGATTTACTCATGGTTTGTAAGCAATGCCTCATCCAATTAGCCGAGCGGTCTAAGTCGCTGCAGTCATGGACTGTGCGGCTGGTCCTGGCGGAGGTTCGAGTCCTCCTTCGGGCATGGGTGTGTGTGTTTGCCCTTAGGACAATTTAGGTTAAGTAGTGTGTAGGCTTAGGGACTAATGACGTTAGCAGTTAAGTCCCATAAGATTTCACACACATTTGAACATTTTGTCTCATCCAACACAAAGTCTTGCTTAGAAATACCGCACCACTTTGCTGTTTCCGTAGCAACCTTGCAGAGAAATGTAACTGGGTTTGAAGATCATTGCCATGAACCTGCCCTTTTCTCACATGGTATGCTACAGACCATGGATGGAGGGCAATAGGCAGATTCAACGTTCCTACATTTTCGGAAAGCGTTACACGTTGCCCCACTGCACACTGTTGACGAAGGACGAGCATACGGTTTAAGGTGAACACAGACTACTCTGACGTGACGTGTTCCCACGTCACCTCAGGCAGCATGGGACCACGTCAGACATGAAGCTGTGTGCACATTGGCCAGACGTATAGCAGCATGAAACAACTACTTCGTCTGCATTGTATTTTCCGACAGTTTGTTTTGAACCTGCAACCATGAATGTACTGGGTGTTTTTGACATGCTGGAAGAAGAAGAAATGGCTGCTCTGTGTATTGCGTCCATTTACTCGTCTAGAGAATGGGTGCATCCTATCAATATGGGGGGAGAGACGAATTCGGGGAGTTCCAAAATGTAATGCCTCAACTAACAGAAGATGAAGAGCGGTTTAAGTGTTATTAAAACCTATTTGATGCGTCCATACAGCAAAGCAGCCATTACAAGTGACGAAGAGAAGGTATACAACTACCGTCATTCAAGAGCTCGACGGATTGTAGAAAATGAGTTCGGAATTCTAGCCGGGCGCTGGAGAATATTTCTAAAGCCTATTGAAACTAAACCAGAAACTGCCGATCTAATAGTTTTAGCTTCCACCTGTCTACACAACATGCTTCGGAATACATCAACAAATATTTCCCGTTTCGAGGAACACACCAGAATGGGAAGTGAACACATTCATGGTGTAGCCGACCTCTAACCCATTCGTAAAAATTTCGTGAGAGAAGCGACCATCACCAGAGATAAGTTCAAAAAGTACTACGTTTCTGATTATGGTTCAGCAAGTTGTCCTTGGCAAAGGCACTCCATTCTAAAGGGTAGAGTTGCTCCATGACACGTCCAGTATTATTTACTTAATACGCGCATTCGTTATAACCGACCGTTTTAAATTCAATTGGGTGTTATTTTTAATTACAATTCATATAATGCAATTTATATACAGAGATCTGTTATATTCATATCTGGTTTTACTTGTTATGGATTGATACCTTTTTCCTATCAATATAAAATATAACGCTTATTGAACTATTATAAATTGTAAAAAAGAAAAACTAATAAAAATATGGAAAAGTAACTTTTCACTAACCTGTAATGCCGAGTTTTTCTCCTATTTCGTCCCAAGCCTCTTTCCTTGAATGCTGGTTACGATATTCCCGGTTTGTAGGGTCATACAGCACCAGATTTGACCGAACGTATTCAATCAACATCTCCATCTTCAAATAATAACTGGAAACGGTATAGGAGAAACCACTTCACACTTCTGACGCCTTCCCACGACTGACGAAAATCTAGAACTTTCGATACTCTTCCCACGCGTCATAACGCGTGTAGCGTCAGATTGCATCATACAACGCATTCCCACGTCACGTCAGCTCAATATAAACATAAGCGCAGAAAACCCTGTGTTGGATTTTTATATCACGGACGTCATCACGTGAGCCCACGTGTTTCCACGTCACGTCAGAGTAGTCTGTATTCGCCCTTAGCTTCCCAGATATATGTGTGTCTCGAAGACATTTTAAGTAATGGAACTCAGTGCGTTATCCTCGGCGGCGAGTGTTCCTCAGAGACAAGGTATCGTCAGGAGTGCCCCTGAGAATGGTGATAGGTCTGCTCTTATTGTCTATGTACATAAATGATCTGACAGACAGAGTGAGCATCAATGTACGGCTGATTGCTGATGACATTGTGGAGTGCAGGAAGGGGTCGTTCTTGAGTGACTGTAAAGAGTATACGAGATGACTTGGACAGAATAGTGAAACTTAATACGGACGAGTACGAAAAACAATCGTGTAACGTTCGACTACAGAATTAGTAGGGTGCTGCTTGACAGTCACGTCGATTAAACATCTAGGCGTCATGTTGCAGAGCGATTTGAAATGGGATGAGCACGTTAAGTTGTTAGTAGGGAAGGCGAATGATTGACTTCGTTTTATTGAGAGAATTTTGGGGAAGTGTAGCTCATCCATAAAGGAGGCCGCGTATGGGACGCTCGTGTGACCGATTCTCGAGTACGGCTCGAGTGTTTGGGATCCCCACCAGTTCGGATGAAAGGAAAACGTCGAAGCAATTCTGAGGAGCGCTGTTAGATTTGTTAGCGGTAGGTTCCGTCGGCAAGCAAGTATTAACGAGATGTTTCGTGAACTCAAATGGAAATCTACACTCTTTTCGCAAGGCAATATTGTGGAAATTTAGAGAAACGGCATATGCGACCGACTGCAGAACGATTCTTTTGCCGCCAACGCACATTTCGTGTAACAGTCACATAGGTTAGAGAAATTATGAGTCGTACGGAGGCTTTTAGAAAGTCATTTTTCCCTTCGCTCTATTTGCGAGTGGCACAAGAAAGAAAATGACATGCAGTGATACGTGGTAGCCTCCGCTGTGCACCGTACGGTGTCTTGAGGAGTGTGTATGTAGGTCTAGAAGAGAAGTTTAGAAAGGATGAAATTGGCCGAGCGGTTCTAGACCCTTCAGTCCGGAAGCGCGCGACTGCTACGGTCGCAGGTTCGAATCCTGCCTCGGGCATGGATGTGTGTGATGTCCTTAGGTTAGCTAGGTTTAAGTAGTTCTAAGTTCTAGGGGACTGATGACCTCAGATGTTGAGTCCCATAGTGCTCAGAGCCATTTGAACCATTTTTTTGAAAGGATGAAATTCGCTGCAATTTAGTATTTGCGGAATACTACTCTACCTCATTCCACCCGTACATTCATGCTGCCATGTAAAAAAGTGAGGATTTGTGTCACCGCTGCTAAAATGTTAGTTGCATTTCTCTCATTAGTTGCTGTTTTTTTCTTTTTCGCGGTATCAGTTTCTAAATTTATTTATAATGTTTGCAAGCACAATTCGTGAGAGCTTGGTACCGTAAGGAGACCTTTTAGCAAATAATCGCACCGCTGTTCTAAAAGCTTGCCAACAGGCGCATTAAACTAAAATCGTATCCACTTTTTCGACTGCCGTATACGCTGGGAACGTGTGAATAAATTCATGAGCAAGTTGTCTGGTCGCTACAACAGCAGAGCACAGTCTGATGAGCTTCAAGTGCACAGGGAAACACGAATTCGGCATTAATTTACACAGCTGCAACATGGTATAGGTTTGTGCGACATCTCCTCCTGACAGCAGGGCAGTGGTTTACGGCGCTGTTATACGTTGTCACTGTTTGATTACGTTGCACACACGCTAGGTCGCTGAAGTCCTCTTCGAAGGCTATTTCCGATGACACAGAAATAAAGTATATATAAGAAAAAATCCGTGTCACAGTTCGGCAACCAAAAACGTGAAAATTAAGTTCCGTAGGTCAGAAAATTTGCCACATTATCCGCTATAAGCAAAAATCGCACTTCGATATATTTAATCGCTCTGAATACCTATATTCATGATTTAAATACCGCGACACTGCACCACTTACATATTTTCTCATCCTTAGCACGACGAGTTTCGATAATTTGTCCACATCATCCAGCAAATATTTACATTTGCATTATCTGATGTTTGCGTATGTGTCGTTCTGTGTCATCACACTGCAGACCACTTTTTGTGGTTTTAACGTACTCTGCTGGCCTTTTTATGCGTAAATCCACACACACAAACCATCACTAACACATGATGTATTTCATGTGTCCCCTCTTTACAGCTACAGCGTATAACATATTTGCAACAGATTATGTGCCTCCCATCGAATACAAAGACGTAATTTTGACTTCATCGCTGATCGTTGTTCAGAAGCAACCAGTGTGATTAGTCGAGTCCATGCCACGTCGTGTTGCGGCACTTCTGCGTGCTCACGTGCGCCCTACACGATATTAGGCAGGTGTACCAGATTCAGGTAGTTCTTTCTATATACTTCAATAAATCATGTCTTCAGTTTAGATACCCACGGTGACTTTACTTACTGATACCTTCATTCCTCTATCAAACACTAAATTTGAGCTTCTTTTGACGCACTGAGGAATAACTTGCTTGTCTCCATACAGAAGAGAGGAAACAACCCATTTTTGGCTCGTTTTTAAGCATATTCGTAGCTGAAATGCATCTTTATTACAAGGGAACTGCAAGTTACCGTCAGAGGCTGAGAGCACTCTTGTGGGATCCAGCGGACTCAATGGAGAACACCCACTGAGCTGCGGCTCCAGTGGCTCGATAGCAAGAGCGCCCTCTGCCTCCGCAGTATACTCTGAAGAGCCACAGAATCTGGTACACCTGCCTAATATCGTGTAGGGCCTCCGCGAGAAAGCAGGAGTGCCGCAACACGACGTGGCATGGACTCGACTAATAGCTCAGGTAGTGCTACAGAGAACTGACACCACGAATCCTGCAGGGCTGTCCATATATCCATAAGAGTACGAGGGGGTGGAGATCCCCTCTGAACAGCACGTTGCAAGGCATCCCTATCTATTCATATCTATGCTCAATAATGTTCATGTCTGGAGAGTCTGGTTGCCAGTGGAAGTGTTTAAACTCAGATGAACCATTCTGTAGAAATTGCGGACATGTGGGGTTTCGCATTGTGCTGCTGAAATTGGCCAAGTACGTCGGAATGCACAATGGACATGAATAGATACAGGTGATCAGACAGGATGCTTACGTATGTGTCACCTGTCACAGTCGTATCTAGACGTATCAGGGGCTCCACATCACTCCAACTCCATACGCCTCACACCATTACAGAGCCTTCACCAGCTTGAACAAGCCCCTGCTGACATGCAGGGTCCATGGATTCATGAGATTGTCTCTACGCCCGTACGCGTTCATCCACTCGATACAATTTGAAACGAGACTCGTCCGACCAGGCAACATGTTTCCAGTCATCAACAGTCCAATGAAGTCCAGGTGAAGTGTAAAGCTTTGTGTCGTGCAGTCATCAGGGGTACACGAGCGGGCCTTCGGCTCGGAAAGTCCATATCGATAATGTTTTTTTGAACGGTTCGCACGCTGACACTTGTTGATGTCCCAGCACTGAAATCCGCAGCAATTTGCGGAAGGGTTGCACTTATGTCATGTTGAACGATTTTCTTCAGTCGTCGTTGATCCCGTTCTTGCAGCATCTTTTTCCGGCCGCAGCGATGTTGGAGATTGGATTTTTTTACGGGATTCATGATATTCACAGTATAATGATCGCACGGTAAAATCCCCACTTCATCGCTACCTCGGAGATGCTGTGTCCCATCGCTCGTGCGCCTAGTATAACACGACTTTCAGACTCACTTAAATCTTGATAACCTGCCAGTGTAACAGCAGCAACAGATCTAACAATTGCGCCAGACACTCGTTGTCTTATATAGGCGTTGCCGACCGCAGCGCCGTACTCTGCCTGTTTACATATCTCTGTATTGGAATACGCATGTCTCTACAAGTCTCTTTGGCGCTTCAGTGTAGGACGGCAGCCACTCATCCCACATACACTTGAAGCCTCTTCGCTATGACGTCACTGTTCGTACTCAGCTCAGAAAACCTCTTCCTTGTTGATTTCGTGATGAGCTGGACTCTTTCTTTCTTGCTGCGATATTTGTAATGAGTCTTCTTCCGCCTGGAGTAACACAAGTTAAGCAAATCTTCTGTTTAGTGTGTTAACTTCTCCGCTAATCATTTCTGCTCCAATCCAGCTTTACTACGATGATAGCTGCCACCTTTCTGTAGCCCACTTCTTCTTACCACTGTGTACGAAGTCGTACACAACATATTCGAACCCATGACCTTTCGGTTTCTAGGCACGCACTTTGCTGGTTTTTTGTATTCTTTGCATGTATCCGTTTCTTCGTCGCGTGATATCGCAGGACATTTCCCAAATATCATCGATGAGGATTTCACTCAGTTTTATTTATTTAACCGGCTAGATCAGTTCGAATGTTGAAGGAAGATAAGTTCATACCAGCTCCAGTACGATCATGCCTTATAAAGCAAGCCACCTCTACTGTTTATACAGGGTGATTCAAAAAGAATACCACAACTTTAAAAATGTGTATTTAATGAAAGAAACATAATATAAACTTCTGTTATACATCATTACAAAGAGTATGTAAAAAGGTTTCTTTTCACTCAAAAACAAGTTCAGAGATGTTCAATATGGCCCCCTCCAGACACTCGAGCAATATCAACCCAATACTCCAACTCGTTCCACACTCTCTGTAGCATATCAGGCGTAACAGTTTGGATAGCTGCTGTTATTTCTCGTTTCAAATCATCAATGGTGGCTGGGAGAGGTGGCCGAAACACCATATCCTTAACATACCCCCATAAGAAAAAATCGCAGAGGGTAAGATCAGGGCTTCTTGGAGGCCAGTGATGAAGTGCTCTGTCACGGGCTGCCTGCCTTGAACCAATTTCAGACGATAAGGTTTCATAACTAACCTTTTTCGTAGGACTCTCCATACAGTTGATTGTTGCAGCTCTCTGCTAGCTCTGCGAGTCGATTTTCCTGGGCTGCGATCAAATGCTTGCTGGATGTGTGCTACATTTTCATCACTCGTTCTCGGCCGTCCAGAACTTTTCCCTTTGCACAAACACCCATTCTCTGTAAACCGTTTATACCAAGGTTTAATACACCACCTATCAGGAGGTTTAACACCATACTTCGTTCGAAATGCACACTGAACAACTGTCGTCGATTCACGTCTGCCATACTCAATAACACAAAAAGCTTTCTGTTGAGCGGTCGCCATCTTAGCATCAACTGACGCTGACGCCAAGTCAACAGCGCCTCAAGCGAACAAATGTACAACTAAATGAAACTTTATAGCTCCCTTAATTCGCCGACAGATAGTGCTTAGCTCTGCCTTTTGTCGTTGCAGAGTTTTAAATTCATAAAGTTGTGGTATTCTTTTTGAATCACCCTGTACTATTCAGCGTAGAAAGTAAATACTGCATGATCTAAAATTTTCAGTCTACCAGTACGTTCTTTTTAAAACAGTGGTCCGTTTCCAAGATAAAATCAATGCCAAAGTAACCGAACATTTTGTACATTCATCTTATAACAGCGAGCTAAACATTTCTATTCCGTCACTTAAAACTTCTGTGCTAATATGCCATGGTCGGAGAGGAAACATTAGGAGAGTTTTATACTTCGACCATGGCCTGTTACCCAGGTAGTTTTAAGTGGTATCAGTACCAGTCGTGAAAGCTTACATTTTACGATCAGGTCTACTTCAGCTAGTTGTTCGCCCTTACCTGCAGTTCTCACTTGCCAAAGTCTTACGCAAGCGCTTTGAAAGCATCTGCTCTTCAAAACTGAGTAGCGTCTGAAAGCCTAGTTTCTCACTGTCTCCTACAGAACGAAGCAACTCTCTTCTCAGTTGCTAGTCGCTAGGGTTAAATATCGTAGATTTCTGCGTTGCTACTGTTCTTTCACTACCTTGCTGTGAAATTTGCTCTTCTTGTTTTTTAACTTCTGAAACTGGAAGTGTATGAAAACACGAACAAAGAGAGGAACTAGAAGCAGTACCGTTGCATGTACAGGATGTATTAAAAATTGATCCGATTTTACAAGTCTGTATGTTCTACAAATGAAGATGAAAACTTGGAGTAAATTTTACTCTACTCTTGGAACCACAAAGATTTTATTTTCAAAAGAACTATCCGATTTTACGAGGTCATATCTTTTATATGCATCCAGATATAGTTTTGGGGCACTTCTCACTATACTTTTAGGGAATTTTTCACAACCCCCTACAAAGAATGAATTAAATACTGTGAGACACTTATTGAGGGAATTGTGCTGCGCGAGATCCGTTCACCGGTTACGCTACAGGAGATGCAGTACCGTAATCTCGACGAGAATCACGGCTCGTAGTTGTAAATGAACTGCACCTGTTGAAACGGAGAACACAGAACGCCTATCGGTGCTGTATTATTGTCATCTCGACTCGAGGCGCGAAGATGCGAAAGGGATGGGCTGCCTGGTTTCTGTACAAGTTCCGAATAACCTTACGGTCCCTGTATTTTGTACCTGCTACCTTCAACTTTATCAAAAGCTTTCTCTAAATCTACGAAAGCTATAAACTTAGGTTAAAGAAGGGTAAAGCTATCTTCTAAGATATGTCGCGGGATCATAGCTAAGCAACAAATTAAATAAAGGGAGTGAATGAAAGAGACGCCTCAGACTGTTGGGTAACTCTTATTACGCTGCGAATAAATAGAAACCAGTTTGCATGGTACAGGTATACAGGTATAATAAGATGTATCCTAAGTAACGCAGACACGCCTAAATATTTGAAATAATTCACGATAGTGATGCGAGATTCTCGGCTAATGATACTACAAGAGGGGTAAGTGCTGTGCTGTATAATCAGTCCTTCAGCCGCTTACAAATGTTACAAGAGGCTTCTGTGTATCGAAAATAGAAAACAATAATCCGTTGTTATTCCATGATCATGATGTTGATAAGATTTCATGTAAAATATTAAAAGCGTATTATTCTGATACAGCTGTTTTACTTAGTATATACATTTATTGCATCACTTGCATGAGGTATCTTTCCATATGGGCAAAAGTGTACCATTGTTAGATCCCTCTTCAAGAAAAGTAGGAGAAATGTTAATAACCCTCATCTTGTTACACTATTGACATTTTCTCAAGAATTTTGGGAAAGGTGATGTTTTTAAGAAGGATAATTTTAAAACTAAGGCAGCCATAGCTAAAGTAGTTATACTTAATTGATTGACCAATTCACATTTTAGTAGTTTCAACACCCATACGTAAACATCTGTTATACTGTATGAACTGGTTATTCATTTGTTATGTATATTTAAGAATGGTTGAGAATCTCTGAAAATTAAGATTCTGCGTCAGTCACAGTTTAAATTCCAGAAGAACCTATCCATTGAACATGCAGTTTACCATTTCAGTGACCACGTATTGAAGTAAATATCTGAATGAGAAGACTTCTCTTACCGGGATTTTTCATATAATGTTTAAGGCATTCGACTATGCAAATCACAAATTTCTTTTGATGAAACTTAAAGTTTGCGGCTTTAGAGGTATAATTTGTAAGTTGTTCTCTTTATGTTTAATTGTTAGAAAGCAAAAGGTTATGTTAGCTAGCTCTCATTATGAATAATTTTCTGAGTGGGAACAAATTACTTCTTGTATTTCAGAGCATGCAGTTCTGGGACCATGAAACGTATATAAATATATAAAATAATGACTTCCATCTTATACCAATAAAGCAGTTATAGGAGCTCTTTGCTGATGATACAAGCATCATAACGAAGCCAAAAAGAGCTAAAACAATAGAAAGAGCAAGAACCATAATATCCTTAAGTATTATTTACTGGTTTGCGATAAGTGTAAAATCCCTTACGAAAGATACACTGTTTATTCCAATCTGTACAATCCAAGATACGCGGTGACAATTATTGAACTATGTGGAAAAACGTAGATTCGTTACTGAACTACGGCGTGCACGCACTTTATTCAACATGTAAAAGTCACTTCATATATTCGGATTTAGGTGATGACATGTTCGATATGCCTGCCACCATTGGCGATGACGTGGCGCAGACGAATAGCGAAATTCTGCATGACCCGCTGAAGTGTCGGAACATCGATGCCGTCGATGGCCTCCTGAATGACTGTTTTCAGCTCAGCGATGGTTTTGGGGTTATTGCTGTACACCTTGTCTTTAATAAAGCCCCACAAAGAGGAGTCGCGTGTGTTCAGATCCGGAGAGTATGGCGGCCAATCGAGCGGTCCCCAGAGTGCTCCACCAGGACATAAAATACTCTCCTGTTTCAATGGAGTCGAGCTCCGTCTTGCATGAACCACATCTTGTCGAAACCAGGGACACTTTGGGTAATGGGGATTAAATCCCAAAACGTTCACGTACCGTTCGGTAGTCAACGCGCCATCAAAGAATATCGTATCGATTATTTCGTGACTGGATATTGCACACCACACAGTCGCCCGTTGAGAATGAGGAGAGTTCTCGAACGCGAAATGTGGATTCTTGGTCCCCCAAGTGCGCCAATTTTGCTTATTGTCGAACCCATCCAAATGAAAGTGGGCTTCTTCGCTAAAACAAACAATACATCGCATACTAATTCTCATCACGCCCCGCGGCCAACTATGCAGTTTGAACGTCCTAACGCAAACCGTTCAGAAGTTATGACTATTTTATTTCATATAGTTCAATAATGTCACCTTGTATGTCAGCATAAAAAACAATACAACACGGGGAGAAAGCAGCTATGTAAAACGGATTGTTCAAAATTCTTGTACATGCTTACTCATCAGAACTTGAATTAAAACTGATAAGTCAGAGACATTCTCAAACGCTTTAGTTCGGCAGTGTTTTCTCTACGAGTACTTGCTGGTTTGATGACAGTTAGTTTACTTTGCTTACTTTCTTTCCTTAATGTCGTATGGAATAATTTCATAATACAATTCTACAGAGAGACATAAAGTATTCATTGCACAGAAACGTGCTGTGAGAATATCATTCAAGATCAACCTTCGAACTTGATGTAGAAGTGTTTAAAAAAATTAAGCATACTACAAAACAGCCTCGAGGTACGTTTTCTGTCTTGTGAAGTTTATTGTGAAGATTCAGACATAATTATAAAATAACAGTAGCATTACAAATATAGCACTACGAACAGAAACATCCTCCACTAAGAACAATTTAATCTTATTCTTCTACAGAAAGGACCGAAGTAAGAGGTCATAAAAAGTATTTGACAACCTCGATTGTTAATTAATGGTGCTGTCAAATAATGGAAGCTACAAAAAACTGAAAATTATTTCTACTTGATAACCCCTTCTAGTCTATAGATGAATTTCTGAGCAGATAGTGTGTATGTCGCTGTGTTGCAGCTATCAAATTCTGTTATAGATTAAGATCTTTAAAAAATACGGTTATGCAAATGACCAGACTGTAGCATTATGTTCATACAGGAAATACGTTTTTATGGCAGCCAGAGTAGTCATTCCTGACAAAACAGAGAACACTGAAATAAATGGAAAACTTAATAATAAATTCCGTCCGCTGTATTTATAGCGTATTAGTATACCAATTTACGTTTCTAAATAATAGCTTTCTGTGGCCATGGAAGGACTTTCATTGCAATATCAGTTGGCTAGTAACGTGTGTCTGTGAATTTTGCCGATTTCTTTTGTATATGACATCCCAGTGCATCTCCCTGCGTTCAACGGACACCGTTTTCAACGATGAAACACACTGAAAACAGTGTATTTTGAACATGTGAGACATGCTTCCGGATGTCACCAGTTACTAGCCCATACCATTTCTGTAAAGAATCGAACTTCCATGTTTAAAACAGCTCCGTTTATAGTAAAGCTAATTTTTCATGCATCTCAATATTTATGATGTCACGACTCCCAAACTATGTGTCGTACAATGCTATAATTTTGCAGGTACATTCAGTGGTATAAGATGATACTGTTGTCAAAATGTGTTGCGTGTAGAGTTAGCAATAAAGAAGTAATAAATTAAAACGTCGTGCCTGAGCTTAAGTTTTACGGCATGAACTGCGAAAATGCTATAAGCGATAAACATTTTTTCCTTTCATTATTTTGTGTGTTTGTATTTGGGGGAGGGCGGGCGGATGTAAGCGAGAAAAAGCCTCGAAATTGTTTGAAATTAAGTGTAATATTCGTTGGGCGTAGCTGTGGTCTTATTCTCAAAACTTGATGAATATAGTCTGGGTAATTTGTGCACCATGAATTACACTGGCTCAAGACGTATGTACAGTTTTTAAGTTTAATATGCACGGCGTCCATAAACATTATTATATACAGTAAATGAAACATGCCTTATACCTCATTAAGTTTTGAACCTTAGATAAACATTTAAACAGGTAATACAGTTCAACATTTAAATCATTTAAACATGTGCATCACTCATTAACCTTCGGACTGTCACGAATGAGTTATCGTGCAGCCTTCCTGATCCCCAGACCCTGACATTATGGCGGTTAACTGAGTCACAAACATGAAATGAAGCCTCATCGGAAAAGACACACGCTTCAAGGAATCATTCTCCTCGTCCAAACGGTTCAGCGTGCTTACTGCAAAATTTTCATGTGATGGGTTAGCATCTGGTTGCAACGCCTGAACTATTTGGAGCATTACTCCCGTACTCTTTGGCACTTGAAGCTCCCGCGCAACTTGTCTATCAATTTCTGTGGCGACCTCGCGAATGCGATTTGAAGTGCCTACACAGGGTATCAGACGGATGCCATATTTCTTGACTTCCGGAAAGCGTTTGACTCGGTGTCCCACTGCAGTCTCCTAACTAAGGTACGAGCATATGGGATTGGTTCCCAAGTATGTGAGTGGCTCGAAGACTTCTTAAGTAATAGAACTCTGTACGTTGTCCTCGATGGTGAGTGTTCATCGGAGGTGAGGGTACCATCTGGAGTGCCCCAGGGAAGTGTGGAAAGTCCGCTGTTGTTTTCCATCTACATAAATGACCTTTTGGATAGGGTGGATAGCAATGTGCGGCTGTTTGTTGATGATGCTGTGGTGTACGGGAAGGTGTCGTCGTTGTGTGATTGGATTTGTGATTGGTGTAAAGAATGACAGCAAACTCTAAATATAGATAAATGTAAATTAATGCAGATGAATAGGAAAAAAATCCCGTAATGTTTGAATACTCCATTAGTAGTGTAGCGCTAGACACGGTCACGTCGCTAAATATTTGGGCGTAACATTGCAGAGCGATATGAAGTGGGACAAGCATATACTGGCAGTTGTGGGGAAGGCGGATAGTCGTCTTCGGTTCATTGGTAGAATTTTGGGAAGATGTGGTTCATCTGTAAAGGAGACCGCTTATAAAACACTAATACGACCTATTCTTGAGTACTACTCGAGCGTTAGGGTTCCCTATCAGGTCGGATTGAGGGAGGACATAGACGCAATTCAGAGGCGGGCTCCTAGATTTGTTACTGGTAGGTTTGATCATCACTCGAGTGTTACGGAAATGCTTCAGGAACTCGGGTGGGAGTTTCTAGAGGAAAGGAGGCGTTATTTCGTGAATCGCTACTGAGGAAATTTAGAGAACCAGCATTTGAGGCTGACTGCAGTACAATTTTACTGCCGCCAACTTACATTTCGCGGAAAGACCACAAAGATAGATAAAGAGAGATTAGGGCTCGTACAGAGGCATATAGGCAGTCATTTTTCTCTCGTTCTGTTTGGGAGTGGAACAGGGAGAGAAGATGCTAGTTGTGGTACGAGATACCCTCCGCCACGCACCGTATGGTGGACTGCGGTGTATGTATGTAGATGTAGATGTATGTAGATGTAGACAGTCTCCTCCAAAACAGATGGTCTGCCGCTACTCCTCCTTTTCTGAACAGACCTCATTGCTAAAAAACTTCCCATCCATGTTCTGCTTAACTTGACCTCCTGCTTTATTTCCATTATGAGACAAAGTTATCGCTGCACAATAATTGTTGCTTTGGTTTCTGGTATGGCTTGCTCCTGGGTGGGGGGGGGGGCATTTTTACGATATGCATATCAGCCAAAACACTATGACCACCTAATAGCCAGTACGTCCACCTTTCGCAAGGATAACAGCGGCGACGCGTCGTGGCATGGAAGCAGTGAGGCCTTGGTAGGTCGCTGGAGGGAGTTCGCATCACATCTGCTCACGCAGGTCACCTAATTCCCGTAAATTCCAGGGGAGGGGGGGAGGAGGGGGTTGAGATCTGACACCAAGTTCAACCACATCCCAGATGTGTTCGACCGAATCCAGATCCGGCGAACTCGAGGGCCAGCACATCAATTGCTACTGTGTTCCTCGGACCACTCCATCACACTCCTGGCCCTGTGAAATGGCGCATTGTTTTGCTGAAAAATGCCACCACGATCGGGAAACATGATCGTCATCAAGGGTATACGGGGTCTGCAACCAGTGTACGATACTCACTGGCCTTCTGGTGCCTTGTGCGAGTTCCACTGGACCCATGGAAGCCCACGTTAATGTTCCCCATAACATAATGGACCCGCCGCCAGCTTGTCTGCGTCCCACAGAACAGATGTCAACGAGGTGTTCCACTGGAAGACGACGGATTTGTGCCCTCCTATCGGGCGATCGTGTAACATTGGCACATGCATGGGTCGTCGGCTGCGGAGGCCCATCGACGTGCGACGTGCACTATGTGTTCACACAGACTTGTACTCTGAACAGCCTTAAATTCTGATGCCGGTTCCGCCATAGTTCGCCGCCTGTCCTGTTTTACCGGTCTGTCCAGCCAACGACGCCCGACATCTGTAATGAGAGGTGACTTCCCAACCCCATGACGCCTAGACATGGTTTCACCTTGCAGTTCCCGAAGCCTCAGGACCACCACAATCTGCCCTCGGTCATATTCAGATAGGCCGAGCCTTTCCCATTCTGCACGCCGGACAGCACGCTCACTGATAGTACATGCACAGTGCGTATGCCTGACTGGCATGGCAGTCATTGCTCGCCAGCTGTTGCTGCTATCGCCTGGACGGGTTTATATCTGTGCTATAGGTCGGTGGACGTAATGTTCTGGCTGATCAGTGTAGCTCACACAGCGCTCCTTGTGGCATAAGTGTTGAATGAGACCCAGCTGTACAGAAACTTCATGGATTCCGCAGTACACAAACGTTACCATAATAAATATAATTAATCTTGAAATCAGGGTTAACTTTTGCAGACACCTTGTGTATCATATTGCGTTAAACCTTCCGTTACTCCCGGCGGGTGTAAAAATGAATGTGCACAACAGAAAATACTGAATGCGAAAATAAAGATTTGGCCCTGTCTGACTAACCCCTGAAGCAGATCTTAGGATCTCTTAATGGTGATATTATTTCCTCCTTCTCGCTCTTTAACATATAAATACAACATAAACGTAAATGAATGATTAAGGGAACTAGTAACTACTAAATGATAAATATTGTTTCTGCTTTTTCATTTATTGCAGATTAAAACCCCTTTACATAAGTCCGCAACTCGTGCTCGTGTGGTAGCGTTCTCGCTTCCCACGCCCGGGTTCCCGGGTTCGATTCCCGGCGGGGTCAGGGAGTTTCTCTGCCTCGTGATGACTGGGTGCTGTATGCTGTCCTTAGGTTAGTTAGGTTTAAGTGGTTCTAAGTTCTAGGCGACTGATGACCATAGATGTTAAGTCCCATAGTGCTCAGAGCCGTTTTTTAACCCTTTACATACTAAAAATGTTTATATTTCAATGTCCAGTGGACATAAGGTGATACAAATGAAATTCCTACCTAATATTACTGATCAATTGCCTAAATCTGCCCCTTTTTATGGCTACGCGATCTAATATAAATACAGCGAGATGACTGTCATCGTCTACATACCAAACACTAGAAGACACTACTTTCAAAGATGATCTACAGTGGTGCGCAACCTCAGTGCAAATAAAACTTAGGTGATCACAGCTGTTTAGCCTTATAGCCCCAAAAGCCGAAGCAGTTAGTAATATCACCGTATGTACTGCGTCCGATGTGTCGGAGTGATGGTTCTCGTACACGTCTACGACGATGGAAGAACTCCAGCCACAAAATAAAAAACTCATTCAAACACGAGGACAGCAGAAGGCAGTCCTCTGACTAGTATAAACTAATACTGTCTTCTCCTCTCTGTGTTCTACAGACAAGAAACGCGAACTCCCAGCCACAAGGACGGAATTCAGATAACGTCTCAACGTGAGTATAGGCAGAAGTGCTCTCAATCACTAAACGCTGTGTGCTCAACGACGACTCCCTACCCGGAGACGAAGTCCAGAATCGTATAAGTTTGCAACAGTACAGTGGCTAACTATTCACTAACTATAAAATCTCCTGAAACAGAGACAGCAAGTCTGTCTGTACCAACAAAAGCTGACACTGAGCGACTGTCAAACACAGGCGCTCAAAACGGAAGACTTCTTTCTCTCCACCGCTGGCTTCCCAGCGCAGCTCAGCTACCCTCCATCGTAACTGCAGAAGGCAAATCATATTCTCGGAACCACGTAATCTTCTCCCTCTCTACAGATTCTTTCGAACGCCGACTAACCATATTTTTGGCTTTCGTCATTCAGCATGGAAAGTTTGCGAGGAAATACCTATACCCGTTAATTAGGAATTCATACAATCGTACGCTTCTCAGAGTAAAATTGCTTGGAATTACCCCAGCCTGCATGATTTCCGAGGTAACGCTTCGTCGTTCCTCTCGGTGGTTTCCAAGATTTTCAGAGTTTCCGAAGTGTTATCCGGTTATCCTTCCGGTCTCGCTACAAAACCGGCCAGCCGCCGCTCTACTGTGCTTCAGCGCTCAGGTGCCCCAACCATCCATGTTGGGCTCCTTCCTGTGCGGGCTTTTCCACTCACGGCCTGAGTTATGCCTGCCTTTCCATTTCCACTGGCGTCCCAACCTCTGCTAGTATAGGCAATCATTCATTACGCCATTTTGATTATAAAGACAATCCATCACCTTTCATGCAATAAGCATTAACAACTATTTACAAGGTATACGTGACAACATCTGTCTTCTTTAAGTATTCAAATATACTATGTACAACCTATCAAATGATACCTAATTCCAGTTGTAAATCACGGCAAAGTATGTAGATGACTGTTTGTAAGGTGCGAAACTGTAGCAACCTTACAACCTTTAACATAAGATAATACCTCTCAATGAACAGATTACGACAGTATTTTAAATTTGGTCGATAATTTTATGAAACACTGAAAACCAAATTTTTATTGCATCTGGAAGCCGTTAGACTGTCAACCTACAATGGGGAGTGTGCTTCGGGTTAGCTGTTTAAAGGTTAAGTATTCGAAAGAAAACGACAAAATTCTCAGATACGCATTGCTGTCGGGTCGATATCGCACTTCCACGACAACGGAAAGCTAGATTCTGAAGCTATTACCTTGAGATGTACATTGGCATAAAAAATTGTTGTCAAGACAGAAGATGAAATTTACTACTTAGTTTTCCAAAATGTATCTTATTTGCAAATCTACTGCAACATTCCACATCAGTGCGAATTGTCGTGAATATAACCCCCGAAACACACAAAAACTGAATGACTGAAACTGGAGGCCGAAAATCAATCAAGGTGGAAATTCAATAAAAATATTCTTCATTCATAATTTTCCAACTAAAACATGAAATTTCTCTTAGCAAAACGCGACCTAAGAATTCGATAATATGAACAGATTTCTAGTTTGTAATACTCCGGGGCGTACTGAAGGTTTTCAGTCGTCCGTTTTGGCGGTCAGCGCGGCAGATTCTACATCTACAACTACATTTATACTCCGCAAGCTACCAACGGTGTGTGACGGAGGGCACTTTACGTGCCATTGTCATTACCTCCCTTTCCGGTTCCAGTCGCGTATGGTTCGCGGGAAGAACGACTGCCGGAAAGCCTCCGTGCCCGCTCGAACCTCTCTAATTTTACATTCGTGATCTCCTCGGGAGGTATAAGTAGGGGGAAGCAATATATTCGATACCTCATCCAAACGAAGGGGGATAGGTTCGATTCCCGGCCGCATCTGAGATTTTTCTCGCTCTGGGACTAGATGTTCGTATCGTCGTAAATGACGTTCCACTGTTCAGCTGGCTAAATGGGCTGCTCCCGAAAGCCAGCAAATTAAAGAAAAGATACTGATAATTTTCGGTCCTACTTCCATTTCCCTTGCCAGAGATCGGCCGACAACTTGGTCACGGTGTGTCCGATCTCCTTTCTTCAGATTTTGGCGTGATCGAGAGTGTTAGTTTAAGTTAGCTTAGGTTAGATTATTTTCTATGAAGCAGATTAGCTTTTAATCTTCTTGGGAGGGGTGGACGCCAGGACCGCCTGTGTTTGGAGACGTGTGCTGCGTTGCGGCTTTTACTATTAAAATAACACCGAATGGATGAAAGTGAGTTGTATCTGTCTCGAAAAGAACGTGGCGAATACTATACACTTTTTCCTCGTTCACTAGAATAACTATACAGGTTTACAAATATATGAGATCAATAGAGAAACGTTCTATTACGTACTCGAGGTGATTCGTGATAACATTGAAAAGCAAGATTACAAAGACTCTGCATAACTACAAATAAATTAAACAAAAAACAGAAATGTCCATTAACCATCAATGACTGTCATTTAGCATTCTTCTGAAAGACAGACACAAATTTTAGAACAAGATACGCTGAACACCTGAAGTACTGAATAATGGATACACGTATACCACATTTTCAGACAACCTCATATAACAAAATCACCTCTCTACCGGCACAAAAAGGGAAGGATACAATACCGCGATGTCTGTGTCCTTAAGAAGAACGATGCAAGTATGTCCGAATGATAATTGGATCGTTCGTCTTAACAACACAGGCACCGACTTTCAGTTAAAATTTACTTACCGTGTGTACGAGTAAAGGCTGTAACGCCGGAACGACAACATATGGGAGTTTGCGACTCCCTGTAAGTCGCGCACGGATAGCCGAAGTTATTTATTTCCTTAGTTACCTGTATTCTGTAATTTATAATCAAAGGATAAAAGTTAATTGTAGAGGAAGTGCAGTTTCATTTAAGAACTTGATTGTTATGTTCATGTTTATAGATTTGTTAAAAACATTTCTAACTGAAGTAGTGTACTTTGCATGGCTGGAAAACCGTTCTTTTAATATTTAATTGCAAATTAAAGGTTGAGACTGAAAAAGGCTGTTACGGCGACCGTTCGCGTAAAGCGCGAAATCCGGGTTCGAGTCCCAGTCCTTGGTCATTAAAATTGCTACGCCAAGAATAAATGCAGATGATAAACGGGTATTCATTGGACAAATTTATTATACTAGAACTGACATGTGATTACATTTTCGCGCAATTTGGGTGCATAGATCCTGAGAAATCAGTACCCAGAACAACCACCTCTGGCCGTAATAATGGCATTGATACGCCTGGGCATTGAGTCAAACAGAGCTTGGATGGCGTGTGCAGGTACAGCTGCCCATGCAGCTTCAACACGATACCACAGTTCATCAAGAGTAGTGACTGTGTAACCTCCCCCTCACTTATCGACCTTAGTGACAGTGAAAAATTAAACCGCATGTACCTAATGGAAATTTGGGAAAAGCAATCGTCACCGAGGTTAATCTGTCGGTAAAGAGGGAGGAAAGCGTTACAACAAAATGAAAGGAAAAATGCAAATTAAACTGGTGGAAATTAATTTTGAAAAGGGGTAAAGTTAATAAAGAAAGTAAATGTGCGGTCGTTACGTTAACAATTAACTAGCGGTAATTAGATATTTGAGATTTGGGGGAAATTACGGTCGCCAGTCCCATGGACAATTACTATAGTAACTGAAAAAGAAAGGTTATTAGACATATAACTAGCACTAGAAGCGTGGCAACTGAAAGTTGACACGTGTAGTGTGAAAACTTAAAGTTTGTCAGAAGCAATAAATTTCGCTACACTCTGACTTAATTTAGCAAAAGAATTAATGAAACCAGAAAATTGAAAGTTAATTTAGTGACTGAAATTAATAGTGAGCTTTGTTTCTGAATCCCATCGAAATTCAGTAAAATACGGTTAGTCTTGGGCTACCTCAACAATCATTTCAAAAGCTACTTGATTCTACGCAATTTAGAAATAAGAGATTTAACTTTGAACATGAACTAAATGATTCTGAACAATTAACAGTAGTAAAATTTAGTACGTACCAAGCTGAGCTGCAGTCACAGGTAAGCTAAAATATGCTAACAAAACTCGCACTCTTAATTTGTGCTTGTGTAATCTAAATATTGTAGCCAGCTATGAATACTTTAACTGAACTTTGAAATTAAAGCAGTGAAATGGAATAATATTACTTTAATGTTGGCGTTTGAATTTCGACACTCGGGTTCATTCCGGAAAAGGAAGGGACCCTGCTTGGTAATGCAATTGGGACAATGAGCAACAAATGTTCATGCTAAGTTGCTGTAATTATAGTTACGAAAATGGAACAGTTTGAAAAGCTGAGGTCTGCCATACAGTTCTAAAACTTTACGTGCTTCCAGTCTTCCTTGTTGGTTGATTGAAGGTTTGAAGTCGTCGATCGAGGAGGTGGCGACAGTCACTCATTGTCGGCCGTCGCTGTTGCAGAAGCTAGATGTTGGCGCGCCTCCTTATCGACACGGTCACCAGGCGAAACGGGCTCTTGATGTGCGCCAGCTAATGCTTCCCGTCCGCGACACCGTGTCAGAAACTATCATAGCAAGTCGAGCGCAATTACATGGTGCCAAACCCCGAAAGCGCGGCAACTCGCGGGAGCGTCACACAACACACCTGCTCCGTTGCACTACCCCAGCCAGACTCCCCTCTGCCCGCGCTCCACGCGACAGAGTTAACCCTCTCAAAGATCGTAAACACTTTGGTTCTCCACACGACCTATCGATGTAATCGTTCGATAGCATAGTTTTCCCTAGGCAAGACCCAGCGTAAAAATACAAATAATATTTACAAAACAACCAATTATACATCGACATAAATGCATAAATGAATATATATATATATATACAAATAGTAAAACAATTACAATATATAAAGACACAGAAATGTCATATCTTGAGGTAACAAAACAAGGAAAAAAATTATAGTACAATAGATGGAAATAGGAGGATATGCATTTCCGGCGTTACACGTGCCCCACATTGTCTGAGGATGTTCGTGTGACCTAAACAGACTCAGAAAATGTCCCAAAAAAGAAACAGCGGAAATGCATATGCTCAAAACATTAACAAAATTTAGCATTCGTCTAATTGAGCATAAATCAACTTTTAGATCATAATAGTTGAGTGGAGACACTCGTAATCTTATTCCACTCTGTCATCTTGCACAAAATAAAACAGGTTGACAACATATTAAAATTCATAGAAAACATAGAAAATGGTTTAGCTATTCTAAAATCGTCAAAATTCCTAACAGTATCAAAAAATGGAATTATATTTACAAATTAACCAGAGTACATGGTCATAAAAAACAGGTATATCAAAATACGCAAATTAATAATTAGTTACATAGAATACACATTTTTATGCAACCTTTTCATAATTAATATTCTCGACATGAGAGTCCACTTAACGCTAAACAAGAAAATAATATTCAGCAGACGGAAAAAACATAAATATTGACAGCAGAATTCTTTCAAATCAGCTGTCCGGAAAGAAAAACTATTCCGCCTTTCGTACCCGCAAGTACAAAGAATGCCGACAGCAGCACAAGAGCCGACAGCGGCTCCGCCTCGCCAGTATTGTTGCGCCCACCTGTGCGGCACGCTTGATCTCACTCGCCTGTGTAACGGCATTTCCAGAACGTCCGTTTCACTGAATTCTTTCGGAAAAACTCACTCCACAGTAATCTCAAGGAGTCCATTAACACTATCACAGTGGATAACTCAACACTATCCATCATCACACGCATGTACTAGCCTGAAACTTAAAACAGCGTCTAAGTACATCGACAATGACTAGTAAAACACATATTCATGAAATCTTACAGCTAGTTACAAAATCATATTTACATTGCTTAATCTACTGTGACTCAGCTGAAAACTTAAACTAGCAGCTTGGATTTTTCAATTGATAAATAATCACTCTCTCTTAAATCATTTAGTAAAAATTAATTACTTATTAATTACAACTTCTTTAATGTCCTCTTGGTCAGGCAAAAGCATGGCAATCTAGCAAATCGTTAAATATTACACTCTATATTTACATACTGTACAAATTACCCATTCTGTGGTATTAATCAATCCTTGGTTGGTACAATTTCAAGTCTACAATGTTCCGTATACCTAATAGTTTTCCAGAGCTTGTATACTCTAAGCAATAAGCATTTGTGTGAGGTATACCAATGACTTTATATGGTCCATTATAAACAAACTTAAATTTAGAGATTTCATTGTCTATCTCGCTCGATTTCTCATGAGCTTTTACAAGTACTAAGTCTCCGATTGCAAACTTAGCAAAATGCGCTTTAGCTCATTGACGACGTATGCGAGCATCGGCTTTTAGCTTCATTATTTCTCGCAAACGATCTTTTTTCACATCAATACTAGTGTCAATCCGTGGAGGGAATTTGATTATCTCTTCCACTAAACTTTTACTTCTGTCATCTAACAGGATTTCCTCTGGAGAAAATCCCGTAGATTCATGTCTCAAGGTGTTCATAATTCTCTCAAATTCTGCTACATATTTGCTCCATGCCCTATGGTTGTGATGGCAATAGGTACGGCAAAGTCGGCCTAGCTCGCGCATATACCTCTCAGCGGGATTTCCAGCCGGACAGTAAGCTGAAATATGGATCAATTCGACCCCATTACTTGCCATGCCTTCATTCCACAACTTAGAAGTAAATTGTGCACCATTGTCTGATAGAACCGCCTTGGGCTTACCAGTATGAACAAAATAATCGTTCACAAGCTTGCTATAGACCGCTTTGGCTGTAGCTTTCCTAATCGGGTATAGTTTGATGAACTTGGAAAAAGCTTCTAGCACTACTAAAATGTAGGCAAAGTTTCCTGGTGACTTGGGCAAAGGTCCGTACAAGTCCACGCACAGTAATTCAAAGGTGTCGTTAGGCCTTATACTTTGCATGGGACCACGACTCGTACAGTTGGTAACCTTCACCTTCTGACATAAATCGCAAGTTTTCACTCTGTCAGTAACTCGTTTTAACATGTTGTTAAAATGCACTACTACACTCAGCTTTTCCGTACATTTCTTTGGTCCACAGTGACCATACGCCAAATGGTAGTAGTTTATTACTTCCGTGACGTATTTGGTGGGCCAGCATACCAGCCAAATATTACTATCTTCACCCTTACGTATGTACAAGATATGATCGTATATCTTGTAATACTTCCTTAATTTCTCTCCTTCTGGTCTCCTTTCGTCATATCGGGTTTTCACCATATTTAAACAACCGTCCTCGTTCTGATACGACGTAGATTCTTACAGATGTTCACTATTAATGTATGCCCCTCAACTTCTTTAAAATAGTATAATTTGACCACTCCATCTGACTCATCTTTCAATACATCTTGATTAGACTCGGGCAACCGCGATAGCGCATCCGCTACGCAATTGTCGGTCCCTTTTACGTAACAGATGTCATAGATAAATTGCTGTAAATACAGCGACCACCTAGTCAGTCTTTCGTGAAGTAGTTTACAATCCTTCAGATAAGTGAGCGCCTTATGGTCCGTATGAATAATCACCTTACGGTCCCATAGGTAACCCTTGAACTTCTTGAATCCCCACACGATAGCGAGACACTCTTTCTCAGAAATCGTGTAGTTTCGCTCACTTTTTGATAAAGTTCGACTCGCGAACGCTATCGTCCGGTGTTCCTTATCCTCTCCTTTACCAACTTCTTGGAACAGCTCTACCCCCACCCCGTAATTCGACGAATCCGTTCCCAAATGGAAGGGTAGCGATAAATCAGGATGAAATAGTATGTTAGATCTTAACAACTTGTCTTTTAATCTCTCGAAAGCGGCCTGATACCCGTCAGTCCACACAAACGGAACATTTTTGCGTAGGAGGTTATTCAAATTTTCATCATTAAACACTTGTCCTTTTACAAATTTACGGTAAAATCCTGTGAGCCCTAGAAAACTTTTTAACTGTTTCCTAGACTTGGGTGGAGGACAATTCCTTATTGCCTCTAGTTTCTCTGGGTCCTTCGTAATACCAGCAGTGGTAATTACATGCTCTAAAAATTTCAGTTCCTGCTTCACAAATTCGCATTTCTTTTAGAGTCATTCCGCCACGGCGCAATGCTCTAAAAACTTCATCTAACAGGTCGCAATGATCATGCCAAGTGACATTGGCCAACAATAGGTCGTCAACATATACAGTTAATCTAAAACTCAAAGCCTGTCCTAGCACTTTATGTAGGGCCCTGATGAATACGGACACAGATATATTAAGTCCAAACGGCAGTACTCTATACTGATAACACCTGCCCGCAAACAAGAAGGCGGTGTATGGCCTAGATTCTTCTTCGAGTTCTATTTGCCAGTAACTAGCCGTCAGATCGAGGCTAGTCACGAACTTAACGTCATGAAAACGTTGCAAAATCTCCTCCATACTCTCTGGTCTGTCTGTTTCGCGTTGAACGACCCTATTCAACGTGCGTGCGTCAATCACAATACGCACACTACCATCCCGTTTTGCTACAGTGACCAAACCGTTATTGTATGGACTCGTACTTCTTTCAATCACTCCCCATTCGATCATCTTATCTATCTCCCGTTGCACTGCTTCCTTTTTGGACAGCGGTATAGCATACGGTCTCACGAAGAATGGTTCGTGAGAATTACATGCAACTTGCATTTATATCCTTCCACAAGTCCCGGTTTGTCTGAAAACACACTTTTATTCCTCATTATCACTTCATACAGGCCTCGTCTGAGTTCGTGTGTTACGTTTGACACACTGTCTACAATACTTTCCAGTTCACTTTCTACACTAATGTCAATGCCGAGATTCCTCACATTACAGTAGTTCAAATTCATACCTACGTCAATAGTATCCGGCCAGTTAACAATGAGTATAGGCTGGTATTGCCTATGCACACCGTCACCTGCCTCGTCAAAACTAACTACTATTGTTTTATCTTGTGACGTACATATCAAAGTTTTGCTTTCGCAATTAATCACTGCACGGTACTTTAATAGCCAATCCAACCCGATAATTACTTCCGTAGTTAAGTCTGGCACGACGAAAAACTCTTGTTCAAATCGTGCCCCACATATCTCGAAGTTGACAAAAATCTGTTTTGTGATCGGTTTACTGGCCTTCCAGTAGCACCGATAATTTTCACTCCTGTTACTGGCATAACTACGATACCAGGTCTGTCTTTTAGAAACTCAAATATTTTCCCAGATACACCACTCAATTCTGCACCGGTGTCAATCAACACGTTTAGTTGTAGGTCGTGCATATTAACAGACACTACTATCTGTCTACACTTGTCCTCGACTGTTTCTTTATTTTCCTACAGTAAATCCTCGTCTATATCCAGGTCATTCCAGAAAAAACCATCCGGCTTTGATCCTAAATCCGGCTTATCTGGCGGCTTTTTCAGCCTCTGTTCACATACAGTGTTAATTTCAACACGTTTGTCCTGAGGCTTAGTCGGTAGCTTCGCCTCCAGTACCGAAACCTTTTCCTGTAACTCGTCAACTAGTGAGTGTTGCTTTGCTATCAATTCACTAATTGTCACCTTCGTTGATTCCTCTTTGGTCAGATTGATCTCATCTGCCAATCTACATGGAGGAATGTGCCCAGTAGTATCTGCAATTACTTCCTCTGGATCTGCGCAACCCACACTGCTACCGTCTGACCGTATAACGTCAGCTCTAACCTCATACACGCTGTAATCTACGTGCTTTTCTACCAATCGTGTCCGGCTATCACTAAAATTCTCGTAATCTTTCTCCTCAATACCTCCGCAATGTTTAAACTGGAGTTGTGCGTCGGATGGGTCGGCCACTTCTAACACTATAACTTTCGGTAAATTCTGCCGGCCAGGGCCAGAACTTTCCGTTACTACTTCAACATCCAACTCCTGCGGGACGAAACACGACGAATCTTGCTCGTGCTCCCCATTAACATCAACTATTTCTGATAAAGTCTGCCGGTTAGGGCCATAACTTTCTATCACTTCACAAACACTATCTTCCTGCGGGACGAGACGCGGAAAATCCTGCCCGCGCTCCCCATAAACACTTCTCCCGTACAGGCCCCTATAATCTCTTAGTTCGTCGTATAAGCGACCGAACTGCCTTAACCAGACCTCATCCCTCTCTGCATCCCCTCGCTCGATGACGGACGTGTTATCCGACATCTGATCTTCTCTCAACAATTGCGAATCATTCTTAAACTCAATCTCCAGTTCCGCTGTAGGTGTTACAGCTGCCACTTTATAGTCGATTTCCGGAACACTACTTAAATTGTTCTCATTGACAGTGAATGTATTTTCTACTGCCGTGTCTACAGCTGATCTACTACTCGTGGGCGCACTCCTTTCTCCCAACACTGGCACACTCTCCCGCCGTTGATTATTCCACACGGAATTTTCATAACGACGACACCTCGGTTTTCTCCTGTTATTGGGCCGCCAAAATTTCTCCACGCCCGGTCGGCCCCTCACCGGCGCGGCTAATGGTTTCCCTGTCTCGTCCCAGCAGATACGCTCCCCGGATGCTGCTGAGGCGGCTGATCACACCCTTTGGCGTTATTACTATTCTGCGAAGCCCGTATCACGCTAGTATGATACTGGTTTCCGTCATTCCTGTTATTATTTGCATTGTACCGATTGTTATTACGGTCCGAACCATTATTGTTATTGCTGCCAAGATTGTGGTATGCATTATTCCCATAGTTATCGTTGTTGTGGTTGCTGTGGTACCCGTTCTTGTTACCACGGCCTCTACCACTGTCGCGATTATTGCGCCAATTGTCCTCGTCCTCAACTCGTTCCAGGAAATCATTGATTGTCTTGTAATTGCTTCCTATGTAGCGTTTTGTACCATCTGGAAGCTTCTTGTAGAGTTCCCAGACTATTTCGGATTCCGTGCGGCGATCACGCAAATATTCCAACTTGCGGTTCCAGCCCTCACAAAACTCCTTCATCGAGCCGCGCGAATTCGCATCGAAAGGCCTCGATATGACAAATTCGCGCCAGACATTTTGTTGTTTTTGCTCTGACCAGTATTCAGCCAGAAACAAATTTTTAAACTCGTCAAAAGTCAGGTTCGTGATGTTGAGGTTTAAGCCCCAACGCTTGGCATCACCAGCCAACACAACACGTCAACAACCGCATTAATTTTTCTCTCATTAGTCCATGATCTGGGTAAAACTCTTTCACAATTTTTAATGAAATCCGTCGCGTGTATACCTCCTTTTTTCGAGGAGTCGAACCGCTCCTCTTTCGTCAACAATTCCGAACTATGTGCACAGATTGGCCCATAGCTCTGTTTTTCGTCAAGTTTCTTTTCTAATTCCGACACTCTCGTAATTACTTGGCAAGTGGTTGTCGCAAACGTTTCCACTTCCCTCTTTTTTGCTTCGCAGGTATTAGCCTGCTTCCTCACTTTAATATCTACTTCGGACACTATAGCGTTTAAAGTTTCCACCTTTTGTTGATCCTCTTTTTTCACTAATTGAATTTGTTCCGTCACCTTATTCTCGATGATCGGAGCAACTGCTTCTCCTACACTTTTCTTGAGTCTGCTAATTTCGGAATTAAAACGAGTATTTATGCTCGCAATTTCCGCCTGAACGCCTACCATTTCCTGATTAAGATTACCGATTTCGGTGTTAATTACAACAATATCTTCTTTGATTTTATCAACTTTTGTGTTAACAACTCCAACATTGTTGTTAACAACATTAATAGCTTTGTTCTGATTGTCTAGCTTCCGTTCAATTTTTTCAGACTACGCATCTTGCTTGGCAGACTGAGCTTCTTGCTCGGCAGCCTGAGCTTTAATTTCTGCCGATTGACTCTTGATTTCATTAATCAAAACATTCAATAAATCAGTTAAATTCCCGGAAACTACCGGTTTTACTTCCATAGCGGGTTCCTCTTTAATTGTACCCCAGTATTCATCATCAATTGGTTTAGATTTGATTTTCACTTCCGATTCCGAAACATTTTCTAAAGTTTGGAACTCCATTTTTGCTCTTTGTTGCGTTTCGGCGGTCGCGTCTTTCATGCTAGCCGCCTGCCCCTGCACAATGGGTACCGCTGTGCGCGTTTCCCACTGTTCGACCGATTGTTCCGTATCCAAATCTACCAAATTTTGGTAATTGTTGTCTTCACTCATTTTAATAATTTTCAATATAAATGCTAAATATCAAATATAATTAGGATAACAACCACTACTTATTCTCGCTGTCGTAGCGGCCTGTTCGTAACCAGTACTTTGTTACGAGATTTGCACAATGCAAAATTCGTGTCCAGAACAACCTCAAATTTGAAGATTGTCCTGTCACCAGGTCACCATCACTTGTCGACCTTAATGACAGTGAAAAATTAAACCGCGTGTACCTAATGGAAATTTGGGAAAAGCAATCGTCACCGAAGTTAATCTGTCGGTAAAGAGGGAGGAAAGCGTTACATCGAAATGAAAGGAAAAATGCAAATGAAACTGGTGGAAATTAATTTTGAAAAGGGGTAAAATTAATAAAGAAAGTAAATGTGCGGTCGTTACGTTAACAATTAACTAGCGGTAATTAGATATTTGAGATTTGGGGGAAACTACGGTCGCCAGTCCCATGGACAATTACTATAGTAACTGAAAAAGAAAGGTTATTAGACATATAACTAGCACTAGAAGTGTGGCAACTGAAGGTTGACACGTGTAGTGTGAAAACTGAAAGTTTGTCAGAAGCAATAAATTTCGCTACACTCTGACTTAATTTAGCAAAAGAATTAATAAAACCGGAAAATTAAAAGTTAATTTAGTGACTGAAATTAATAGTGAGCTTTGTTTCTGAATCCCATCGAAATTCAGTAAAATACGGTTAGTCTTGGGCTACCTCAACAATCATTTCAAAAGCTACTTGAATCTACGCAATTTAGAAATAAGAGATTTAACTTTGAACTTAAACTAAATGATTCTGAACAATTAACAATAGTAAAATTTAGTATATACCAAGCTGAGCTGCAGCCACAGGTAAGCTAAAATATGCTAACAAAACTCGCACTCTTAATTTGTGCTTGTGTAATCTAAATATTGTAGCCAGCTACGAATACCTTAACTGAACTTTGAAATTAAAGCAGTGAAATGGAATAATATTACTTTAATGTTGGCGTATGAATTTCAACGACACTCGGGTTCATTCCGGAAAAGGAAGGGACCCTGCTTGGTAATGCAATTGAGACAATGAGCAACAAATGTTCATGCTAAGTTGCTGTAATTATAGTTACGAAAATGGAACAGTTTGAAAAGCTGAGGTCTGCCATACAGTTCTAAAACTTTACGTGCTTCCAGTCTTCCTTGTTGGTTGATTGAAGGTTTGAAGTCGTCGATCGAGGAGGTGGCGACAGTCACTCATTGTCGGCCGTCGCTGTTGCAGAAGCTGGATGTTGGCGCGCCTCCTTATCGACACGGTCACCAGGCGAAACGGGCTCTTGATGCGCGCCAGCTAATGCTTCCCGTCCGCGACACCGTGTCAGAAACTATCATAGCAAGTCGAGCGCAATTACATGGTGCCAAACCCCGAAAGCGCGGCAACTCGCGGGAGCGTCACACAACACACCTGCTCCGTTGCACTACCCCAGCCAGACTCCCCTCTGCCCGCGCTCCACGCGACAGAGTTAACCCTCTCAAAGATCGTAAACACTTTGGTTCTCCACACGACCTATCGATGTAATCGTTCGATAGCATAGTTTTTCCTAGGCAAACCTCAGCGTAAAAATACAAATAATATTTACAAAACAACCAATTATACATCGACATAAATATATATATAGTAAAACAATTGCAATATATAAAGACACAGAAATGTCATATCTTAAGGTAACAAAACAAGGAAAAAAATTATAGTACAATAGATGGAAATAGGAGGATATGTATTTCCGGCGTTACAACTGGCGTATTGTGACGAGCCAGTTGCTCGGCCACCATTGACCAGACATTTTCATTTGGTGAGAGTTCTGTAGAATGTGTTGGTCAGGGCAGCAGTCGAACATTTTCTGTATCCAGAAAGGCCCGTACAGGACCTGCAACATGCGGTCGTGCATTATCCTGTTGAAATGTAGGGTTTCGCAGGGATCGAATGAAGGGTAGAGCCACGGTTCGTAAGACATCTGAAATGTGACAACTGAAATGTGATGTCCACTTTTCAAAGTGCCGTCAATGCGAACAAGAGGTGAACGAGACGTGTAACCAATGGCACCCCATACCATCACGCCGGGTGATACTCCAGTACGGCGATGACGAATACACGCTTCCAATGTGCGTTCACCGCGATGTCCCCAAACACCGATGCGACTATCATGATGCTGTAAACAGAGCCTGGATACATTCAAAAAAATGACGTTTTGGCATTCGTGCACCCAGGTTCGTCGTTGACTACACCATCGCAGGCGCTCCTGTCTGTGATTCAGCGTCAAGGGTAACTGCAGCCATGGTCTTCGAGCTGATAGTCCATGCTGCTGCAAATGTCGTCGAACTGTTCGTGCGGATGGTTATTGTCTTGCAAACGTCCCCATCTGTTGACTCAGGGATCGAGACGTGGCTGCACGATCCATGCGGATAAGATACCTGTCATCTCGACTGCTAGTGATACGAGGCCGTTGGAATACAGCACGGCGTTCCGTATTACCCTCCTGAACCCACCGATTCCATATTCTGCTAGCAGTCATTGGATCTCGACTAACGCTAGCAGCAATGTCGCGATACGATAAACCGCAATCGCGATAGGCTACAATCCGACCTTTATCAAAGTCGGAAACGTGATGGTACGCATTTCTCCTCCTTACACGAGGCATCACAACAACGTTTCACCAGGCAACGCCGGTCAACTGCTGTTTGTGTATGAGAAATCGGTTGGAAACTTTCCTCATGTCAGCACGTTGTAGGTGTCGCCACCGGCGCCAACGTTGTGTGAATGGTCTGAAAAGCTAATCATTTGCATACCACAGCATCTTCTTCCTGTCTTCGCGTCTGTAGCAAGTCATCTTGGTGGTGTAGCAGTTTTAATGGCCAGTAGTGTATTTTTTGAAGTAATAATTTACGTCTAAAATTTCCGATGAAGGTTTTGCCTACTTGTGGTTTCCAGTTAAGCTGGGATTTCATCCACAGAGTCCAAGCTATAATCCGCTTATGATATTTTTTATCTCAGGATGGCACGAACTATCTTGGACTAAACTTACTAGTATCTCAACGTCCTTATTTCATGAGCGAGAGCGTCGGCCGATTTGACCGAAAAAATCGATTTGAATTTCACCGATTGTCCTCCGAAGTCGGTATGTTCGAGTGATGAGATCGTCTGGGTGGTGACCGTGCACGTAAAGGCGTACTGATTTGAAAAGATCGGCGGTCTTCGGCCGATGTCGGGCGTCGGCGGAATCCAGGATGTCAGCGCCATTGTGAGCGAAGCCTAAGGCTCTAGGGACCCACTGTAGAAAAGTTTCCAGCATTAACAGTAAGTCATGTCTTAAATACAGGCTGGCGCACGAAATGTGTTACCAATTGTTTCTTTCACAATTTACGACGCACATTAGATATCCCGCTGGGATCTCTACAGCAGTACCAGCAGAGCTCGGAAAAACAAATGAGTTACGAAATGACGTGTAATTCACGATACTGCCGCTAGGAGACTAGTAAGCAGCAATGGCTGACAACGAAAGACTGACGACACGGCAACGATCGGGAATTGTGTTACTTTTTCATGAAACGAAAAGCCTTGTTGTGACTCAGAGGCGTTTTCGACAACAGTTTAACACAGGATGGGTCCCTCGCTAGAAGACCATCCACAGGTTGTACGATAAATTTGTACAGGAAGGAGCAGTATTGGAAGCGAAGCCTGTTTGTTCGCCGGAGAATATTGAAACGGTACGAGTTGCTGTACAGAGAAGTCCCGGTAAATCGTGTAGAAAGGCAGCAGTGCAACTGGGAATAACCAGACGCTCCGTTCAACGCATTCTTAAACGTGACCTCCATATGTAGCCATATAAGATGACCTGTGCACAGAAGCTCACTGAAGAACACAAGCAGCAGAGACTACTGTTTGCTCAGTGGGCGGAGGATAGGGAAGAGACTCTCAACAATGTTTGGTTTTCAGGCGAGGCGCATTTTCTTTTAGACGGCGTGATTAACAAACAAAATGTACGCTTTTGGGCCACTGAAAACCCACAAGTGCTTCATGAACGACAACATTATGCACTGAGGATTACAGCGTGGGCAGCAATTTCCAGTCACGGACTTATTGGACCCTTTTTCATTGAAGAAACTGTGAACAGCGAGCGTTATTTGAGCATGCTTCGCAACAGCTTCATTCCACAGGTCCTTGCTACTGCCTTGCCCTTCAACACGCAGTGGTTCATGCAAGATGGAGCAGGGCCACATACTGCAAACACTGTGTTGGTGTTTTTACACGAGCATTTCGACATGCGGATCATTTCACTCAGGTTTCCAGGTCGCTTCAATGACGGACAAAATTGGCCCCCCAGTAGTCCAGACCTCAATCCATGTGACTTTTTTCTTTGAGGGTACCTAAAGGAAAAAAAAAAATCCCGAAACGTCCACGTGATTTAATGGAGCTCAGAAGACTTTGAAACGTCTCCTTAGAAAAATTATTGAATTACTGTGCTGGTAAACTCCTTACGTTATTTGATTTTCAAACAGCTGAGCAAAACTGAACGTACTCAGACGTTTCTCTCTTTACTTATTCTGATCATCACTAAACTGATGCCCGCCTCTCGTGGTCGTGCGGTAGCGTTCTCGCTTCCCACGCCCGGGTTCCCGGGTTCGATTCCCGGCGGGGTCAGGGATTTTCTCTGCCTCGTGATGGCTGGGTGTTGTGTGCTGTCCTTAGGTTAGTTAGGTTTAAGTAGTTCTAAGTTCTAGGGGACTTATGACCACAGCAGTTGAGTCCCATAGTGCTCAGAGCCATTTGAACCATCACTAAACTGACGCACAATATTTTTGGCGCAACGCAATCTGACTTTCTAAAATCCCTACAAAAGAATGGCCCTGACTAACAATAACCTATACCTTTCATGAGTCACTTACCTCACAAAAATCTTCGTTACTCAAACTACTGCAATACAGCGTGCGCCAATACTACCAGGTGAATAAAAGATTCTAACTGCTGAAGGTACTAACTACTGATAGGCATAGTTAGCAAATGAAAGATTTTTATAGAGAACAAACAATGTATTTAACTTAATAGTGTTCAAAAGTCATTATATATATATATATATATATATATATATATATATATATTTATTTATTTATTTATTTATTTACCAGTTCATGATATCCAGTATTACAAATTTACTGTCTCTGATGAACACACGTCCAGATCATCCGCTCTCAAAACTCCGCCATCTCTCTCCCCACATCCACCACTGCTGACGGCTCACCTCCAACTGCGCAACGCTACGCGCTGTTCACATCCAACTGCCCACTACAATAACAATGTTCCAACAATGAAAATCAGCCACAGCTGCACACAGCACAGTCAGTGATTTTCATACAGAGCGCTACGTGGCGTTACCAATATAAAAACCTAAACAGCCTACTTACTACTTATTCTTCAAGCTTGCAGTGAAATTACGGAAGACATGTGCCGTAGGGTAATCACTAACTTCAGTGTTCGTTTGAAGGAAGTTAGGAAACGGAATGGTGGACATATTGAGCATGTGCTGAGTTAGAACCCATGGACGGCTCTTCATTGTAGTATATGTTCCTTTCAGATTGTATTGACAATAAAGTTGTAACTAACCTGTTTCTACGGGTTATTACGTTATTATTGGGAATGTAAATACTTATTGCTTGTGAAGTTAACGTGAGAAGATTAGGGTCGCCACCGACTCTCAACTTACAACTAATCGAAGGTTTGGTCGAGGCGGAAAATAAATTAATTTGATCACAGACCAAAAACTCATAAAAATGCATACGTTGTGATGTGGCTCATAGTGGATACGATGTAATTAATAGTATTGCCCGTGCACTGTTCACGACAATCAAACATTTAAAATAAAATAGAAAATGCATGAACACTGCATAAGATCAGCTCCCAGCAACACATCTGAAAATAAGACTTAATCTAAAGCATTTGTTATAAAATACAAGGGGAGACTAATCACTGGACCTGTGCGTAAGGAAACGCGTTGGATGTGCTAACGGGAAAGCTACGAGGTGAGTGGCTTAGGTGCAAAAACGTAATCTCGGAACACAAGAGAAAATTGTAGATAAAATCATTTATTCCTAAGATAAGGATGTGAGGCATGTACACAATTCCTGATAACATTAATTCCTAAAACATTAACGAAAAGCGTCGATACGTTCACCGCTATAATCTACAACTAAAATCATTGGTGTGAATCATTCGTACAACTGCTGTTGCCTGATAACTGATCACAATAATTCGTGAAACGGTACACGTTTCGCAGTACACCCGCGTGCCAACATGGTTTGTGGAGGCGCAATTTCTAGGTATCGTGGCCAAATTGCAACAATATCACATCACACAATCATGAACAGTTAACGTTCTTTAAAACAAACATGAGACCGGATAGTTAGTGATGACGGTAGCCCAACAAAACTTTAATGTTCAACCACGTGGTCGGCTCCCCACGGACGAAAGATACAAAAGCAAGGAAAATTTACGAGAAGCAAAGCTATTAATATTTAGAAAAATGAAAGCTTATACAGGCACAGCTGAAGGCAAACAGACATTCATACGGAAGCGAGTGCTCACTTCTTATCGACACCTTTGTGTGGCGCTCTTCCGGTGGATCCAAGTCTGCTATAGAAATTTACTAAAAGAAAAATCTGCCAAAGTTTTGCATTCCTCGCTGCGACAAGGCAACGCAATCTTTCAGAGTTAAAAAGCGAGACCAAACGCTAACAGCTCTCCCCTCGCCAAGTAACAACGCGCCACGCGCTCAGTCTAACTCACCCTTCTTCGACTGAAGCACAGCTATGGACGCTTCCCGTACCGGCGGCAGACTGCCTCCCGCTTCTTCTCCAGCCTCTTCCACGCTCCGCGTGGCCCGGAAAACCCAAAGATGCCATTTCCGCCACCAACCTAACGCAGGTGGATTTCTCACAAGTAGCGAAAACCTCTTTGCCTACTTGACCACTACGAGAGTTGGCTATTCCGTACAACTGCTGCTGAATCTGTACGACTATCGCAGACTTTCTGCAGCAGACTACGCCACCGTCTAGCAACGTGACACACAACCACATTCATCCAATCACGCCACTATGATAATTATGAGAAAAGAGAAACAAGGAAGGAAAGAGAAATACTAGTGAAAAAGGGCTACCGCACTAATGAAAGGTGGCTACAGGACCCTTTCAAAGTTTATATTCAAAAACAAAATGGTAACATATTTCGTGCGCCACCGTGTTTTTGAACTATGGCAGAATCACAAAGCGTGTGGAGGCAAAGATCCGTTGGCGTGAGTTACTGCGGCACTGAAGGCCAGGACAGCAGGGAGGGACTCGAGTGCCGCGGGCCCTCGCGAGGAGAGGAGTGTATTACGATGTCAAAATACAAGGCGGGCCCGCGTTATGAGCGCGATGACAGCTCCGGCACAACAGGCGGAACCTTCCGCTCACATAATGACGGGCTGCCGGCAGTTTTCGGCTCCTTTAAGCAGCGCGTCCTGCCTATAATCCACGGGCCTTAGCGAGCTAATCCGTTTGCTCGATGTCAATATTTGCATTAAAGGTTTACCCTCGGCGCGGCGGACGCGCTCTTCACAAAAAGCTTGCAGAGGGGGAGCGGAGCTCTTGTTGCCACCGGGGGTAACTCCTCCGCCGCTGACAGCATATTGAGCGCAGCGGGGGACTCGGGTGTCGCACGCGAGGGGTGGGGTAGTTGCCGCACCGCCCCTCCCGTTCCCCTCGACAACCATGCGCGGCGGCCCGCTATTGGTCGGTCCGGCGCTGCCGGCAGTAGGGGAGTCGGAGGTGGAGGGGCGGCCCGTGTGTCACTGCGCAGACGCCCGCTGTGTGCGCGAGAGTCGCGGCTCTGAAAAAAGCGCAGAGCGGGCGGCTAACGGAAGCTGGCGACGAGTGGGCGCTCATTGTACAGGGGGCGCTTTGTGCCGCGTTACACGGGACAAATGAGCAGCAGCCGGCCGTGCCTCCCTCACAAAGGGCCCGTCCGCCTCACGGAGCACCCAGAACAGATTCACGAAACACGATAGCCGTGAAGATGACGACATTATTTCCCTCGAATTGTCGTAAAACTGCTCTCGTTTGAAGAATGAAGCTCTGATAACATCATTTCGCGACACACACCTGGCTGTGAGTTAGCTACTGGATGAGAGAGCGAGACCTAAACGACCATCTGATATACGCTAATGCCAGAGAGCTGGAGCACGTCTGCTATGCACTTGTCTTATTGAGATATATTCGTTTGTTGTCATTCGTTTTGTTGTCGTCGAAGTTAGCACATCTGCATCTACATAACATACTCTGCAAGGCACCGTGCGGTGCGCGACGGAGGGTAACCTGTACCACTATCAGTCATTTCCTTTCCTGTTCCACTCGCAAATAGAGCTAGGGAATAAACGACTACCTACACGCCTCCCAGAGAGCCGGAATCCCTCTAGTGTTATCTTCATGTTCTTTACGTGAAATGTACGTTGGCGTCAGTAGAATCGTTCTGCAGTCAGCGTCAAATGCCAGTTCTCTAAATTTTCTCATTAGCGCTCCTCGAAAGGAACTTCGCCTTCCATAAGTTAACTACATATACATTTATACTCCGCAAACCACTCAACGGTGTGTGGCGGAGGGCACTTTACGTGCCACTGTGATTACCTCCCTTTCCTGTTCCAGTAGCGTATGGTTCGCGGGAAGAACGACTGCCGGAAAGCGTCCGTGCGCGCTCGAATCTCTCTAATTTTACATTCGTAATCTCCTCGTGAGGTATAAGTAGGGGGAAGCATAATATTCGATACCTCATCCAGAAACGCACCCTCTCGAAACCTGGACAGCAAGTTACACCGCGATACAGAGCGCCTCTCTTGCAGAGTCTGCCACTTGAGTTTGCTAAACATCTCCGTAACGCTATCACGCTTACCAAATAACCCTGTGACGAAACGTGCCGCTCTTCTTTGGATCTTTTCTATCTCCTCCGTCAACCCGATCTGGTACGGATCCCACACTGATGAGCAATGAAGTATAGGTCGAACGCATGTTTTGTAAGCCCCCTCCTTTGTTGATGGACTACATTTTCTAAGGACTCTCCCAATGAATCTCAACCTGGCACCCGCCTTACCAACAATTAATTTTATATGATCATTCCACTTCAAATCATTCCGCACGCATACTCCCAGATATTGTACAGAAGTAACTGCTACTAGTGTTTGTTCCGCTATCATATAATCATACAACAAAGGATCCTTCTTTCTATGTAAAAATACTGACATGCTCGTTCCATTTCATATCGCTGTGCAGCATTACGCTTAGGCATTTAATCGACTTGACTGTGTGAAGCAGCGCACTACTAATGCTGTATCCGAACATTACAGGTTTGTTTTTCCTACTCACCTGCATTAACTTACACTTTTATGCATTTAGAGCTAGATGTCAATCATCACATCAACTAGGAATATTGTATAAGTCATCTTGTATCCTCCTGCAGTCTCTCAACAACGACATTCCCATACACCACAGCATCATCAGCAAACAGGCGCACTCTGCTGCTGATCCTGGCCGCCAGACATAGAAAATAACAGCGGTCCTGTCACACTTCCCTGGGGCACGCCTAGCGATACCATTCATTCTGGTGAACGCTCACTCTACGAGCCACTCACATGCCTGGGAACCTATTTCGATGCTTGTACCTTCGTTAACAGTCGGCAGTGTACCACCGTGTCAAAAGCTAGACGGAACTCTAGGAATATAAGATCCACCTGCCGCCTTTCATCTGTGGTTCGCAGGATTCCGTGGGAGAAATGGGCACGAGCGATGCTTTCTAAAACCGAGCTGATCTGCAGACGGAAAGTTTTTTCCCTCTGTAGGACAGTTGTTATATTCGTACTGCGAATATCTTCTAGAGTTCTGCAGCAAACCGATGTTAAGGATATTCGTCTGTAATTTTGTGGGTCCGTTCTTTTAACCTTTTTGTACACAAGTCATCTGCGCTTTTTCCAGTCGCTTGGGACTTGGCGCTGGGTGGGAGCTTCGCGATAAATGCAAACTAAGTAAGGGGTCAGTGAAGTAGAGCACTCTTCGTAGAACCGAACTGGTATTCCATCGGGATCTGGCGACTTATTTGCTTTCAACTATTTCAATTGTTTCTCTACGCCAGGGATGCTTATTACTTTCATCAATACTGAGGTTCGTGCGATGATCTTACGGTATGTTCCTACAATTCTCCCGCGTGAACGACTTCCTAAACGTGAAATTTAAAACTTCGGTCTTACTTCTGCTATGCTTCCGTTCAAGTGTCTTTGTATCGTCTCGCGGTATTAAGGTGCCCCATCGTATTTACATCTGCATGTACTGGGTGTCCGAGGAGGAATGGCCAATAATCAGGCAAAAATAATTCGAAGCAAAAATGTCTAAACACGGACCCTAAAATACATACCTTAAGAGCTATGAGCATTTCATCTTCGATACTGTCAAACGAATCTACTCTTAACCTTTCTGTTTTCCATATTTTGGGAGCAGAAAGTGTGGACCAATGCAACAACAAATTGTAAGGAAAACGTGAGCTGTAAAATGCACACCTTAGGAGCTGAACTTTCATTCAGTAAAAGAGGTTTGTTTCACAGTATCGAATATGAAGAAGTGGTCATATCTTTTAACGTATGCATTTCAGAGCCCGTGTTGACTACACTTCTCTGGTTCGAATGATCGTTCTTGTCATATCCCTGGATAGTGACCGTACCTCGCGGGCACATCCATATCCCGCAAGGAATTGTACCCTACAGTACATGATAGAGGGTACACTGTAACGATACTCCTGTCCATTCGCGTATTGAGCGAAGGAATGGTGACTATTTGCTTCTGTACACGTCCTAATGTATCTCATCTTACTGTCGTTATCTCTACATGAGATATACGATAGTGACAGCAAAATGGTAGCTAAAGTCTCTTCGAATACAGTTTCTCTAAATTTACTCACCACAACTTTGCGAGATCTATGTCGTCTGTCTTGCAAGGATTCCCATTTCCACGAGCATTTCTGTTACATTCTTCTATGGACTGTATCGATCCGCCACGATCCTATCAACTCGCATCTCAATCTATGTTGTTCGACGTATGTTCTTATGCTTACTTGGAAAGATTCCCAACACTGGAACAATATTCTAGAATTACACGCACCAGCGTTTTGTACGCGATTTTCTTTACGGATGCAAATCTCTCTCCGAGAATCCTTACAGTATGTTTTGCATTCGCCGTCCCCAACTCTAAGTTTAAGTCATCTCCCTCTACGTATCGTTTCTTAATATTACCCTTAAATACGCGATGTGACCTGCTCAAGATATTCACCACTAATAGTGTTATAGGCGATTATCTTACATTAGTAGCCGGCCGAAGTGGCCGTGCGGTTAAAGGCGCTGCAGTCTGGAACCGCAAGACCGCTACGGTCGCAGGTTCGAATCCTGCCTCGGGCATGGATGTTTGTGATGTCTTTAGGTTAGTTAGGTTTAACTAGTTCTAAGTTCTAGGGGACTAATGACCTCAGCAGTTGAGTCCCATAGTGCTCAGAGCCATTTGAACCATTTTTTTCTTACATTAGTAAGTTTGCTATCCGGTTAAACAAGGTCGGACAACAATGTACTGGCCGCAGTTCCGTTTACTAAGTAAATGGGTAAGCATTAAACAGACCTCACATCCCAAGATTCGGGGTTGTGGTATCAACACCCCTGGAAGGGATGTAAGGTAATTAGTGCAGATCTGCGTCAGTAACATTGTAAGGTTTTTAGCTTATTTGTGGTGTTCTATGAGACTGATGTGAGTTTTCTTTTTAATGTGAGTTCTCTTTTTAATCGATGAATCATACTTCATATTTTTACACTGGATAGCCTTTTTCCGACAGAAGTTTTTAAAAGTCAATATGTTACGCCACAGGAGATCTGAGTACAAGTAATATGATATTTCGAACAAATAAGCCCTCGGTCACAATTATTAAGTCAAAATTGACCAGGTTTCGACGCTACTATGAGCGTCGTCTTCAGAATTAGACTAACTGTTCTAAATCATATTGGGTATATAGTATATAGTAAGTTTGTACTGACTGGAAAAGATGCAGTAAGTAGTATTGTCGTTGGCTGTGTAGCTTTCAAGAGTATTAAGCGGGCGAGTCTCGTGTTGGTCAGGCTGCAAAGAGAGGTCTGGAAATAACTAGCACGACACAGAAGTGCAACGCAGAAGATGTTGGTTTTTGGAAATATGATTTGTAAAGATTGAGTATAGAAGTGTAAAGATATTTAACTAACGAATTACATGGCACAGTTATGTTTTTTTCTTAAGAGGTGAATTTTGTGCCGGCCGGTGTGGCCGAGCGGTTCTAGGCGCGACCGTCTGGAACCGCGCGACTGCTACTGTCGCAGGCTCGAATCCTGCCTCGGGCACGAATGTGTGTGATGTCCTTAAGTTATTTAGGTTTAAGTAGTTCTAAGTTCTAGGGGACTGATGACCTCAGCAGTTAAGTCCCATAATGCTCAGAGCCATTTGAATTTTGTAAAGACTTTTGTAATAGATGAAAATGAGTTACACAACACAGTATTTAAATGCTAGTCTTTTCTATATCATTCAGTAAAATCGGTTGCTTCACCATTCCCTTAATAAAGTTGCATTGCATTTGAGCATTATCGAGTTTCCGTTGCCAAAAAGTAAACTACGAAAGTTTGTTAGGACCAGTTTGGCGTCACTTTTAGGAGACAGTAAGATAACTTACAGTCACGCATTGCATTTCAAAATCATCATCAGGGTGAGTTCAGTTAAAGTCTAATTCAGATTTCATTTGTTTGTCAGACATTCTTATTCTTGGAGGGAGAAACAGCATTGGTCGTATTTTATTTGTTTTATTATCCGCAAAATCGATTTTCGGTCCCTGAGTGACCATCCTCAGTGCTGTAACATACAATTAAAATTGGTAGGCACTGGTATGAACAAGCTTAGAGCGATCACAATTTCTTATTCTTACAGTGCAGTGATACATCATTGCGTATGTGGCATTCAAAGTTCGGAATTTTGCTTGGTCACTTTTGGTACCTAAATTTGCAGGGCGTTTTAACAGAAGCATTTTGGGCATTTATTCTTTCGAAGTGCAGTTTGTATTTTTATACAGCATTTTTACTTTGTTAGTTCTGTGTCTTAGTATTGCAAGACACGTACTCCGATGTCACGCACTTCAGCACTGTTCACTCCACTGCACAATACAGCGTTTCCCAATATAGTTTCTTTAGTATGTAGCATTAAGTTGTCTAATTATTTTACTGAAAATTAACTGAAACACAGTTACATAATTTCAGACAGATCTGGCGACTCATTTCATCAGATAGCATTTACGTACGCATACCACTTGCATTGTTCATTTGACAGAAAGTTCATATGACAGTTAGCCTATATGCAGACACGAAAATTAAGAATAGGAGAGCAATATACAAAACAGAAATCACCCAAAACAGTTACAACTTATCTCTTCTTTTCTGTGGTTTTCGCTACTTGTATTGAAAGGGCGGCGCTTTTTTTATCTGTATAGCCGATTCCTGACACAGTTCAAAAAATATTTTGGATCTGGAAAAATGTGACAAACAAGAAATGAGAGACTGCTTGAAGTAAAAACGGAAGATAGGCGCGTACTATAGAAAATGCGCCATTCCAAAACCCTGTCTAAATAAATGATTGAAGTTTGCCGAGTCCGAGGACGAAGAATATATATTCTTAATAATTTATACAAATTACACGAAATTTTTATTAAAAATCTTTAAATTACTATCTGAATTTTATAGAGTTTTCAATTGCCGTCCATTTCCGGAACACAATTAAAATCCAGAGGCTTGTAAGAAAACGTAAATAGTGTCCATACTGCTTCTAAGTGGCGGTTTGGGACGTTAAAGGGTTATAGGAGCTTTAGCCGTTCATCACTTCTTCCAACTCCGGAATAGGTTTGAATGAGAAAAATTCAAAGCTGAGTGTGGTTCGTAGCTCACTTTAAACGAGAAGATAAATCAGGTCACTGCTGGGAAGAAGTTTTGGGCATACCCTGTACAATAAAACAATAAAACACTGGTGTCCAAACCAAACTTCAGGTTGTGGCCAATGAACATTCTTCTGTCTCCACTTACAGCTATCTTTTGTGATTCAACTCTACTCACCAATGATTAAAACAGAGGTTATTTTTAAATGCTGGAAACTGTTCTAAGGGAGCTCAGCGCCTTCGGGGAAGTAGAGATATCATTAAAAATCTAAGGTACGTGCCACAGTATTGAAAACTCGAAATTTGGTCATATTAACTAATGCAAAAAAATGTCGTGTGACTAGGGCCTCCCGTCGGGTAGGCCGTTCGCCTGGTGCAAGTCTTTCGATTTGACGCCACTTCGGCGACTAACGCGTCGATGGGGATGAAATGATGATTAGGACATTTATTTATTTAATTAACAGTACAGAGTAACCCACCGCCTTGAAATTTAAGGTGGGTCGGATACTTCTGAATCTAATAGCAAAGACTTCTCATTGTTACAGACTTATTGGTATACAGTTGTTAATGCTTTTTTAAAATAATATAAAGAACATAATATATAAAGATTTCTCTGAGGCTACAGCGAATTGAATGCTTAACAATTGCTAAAATTGTTACATATAATTTGTTACTACGTAGTTGATGAGAATATAATTTATACAATGCAAATGTCAAAGAAAAAGAAAAAAAGAAAATGTAACACAATGAGCTTGGTTAAGAATAATTTGTAGTATATAGAGGGAAGTGATTTGCTGTATTTGGAAGAGTAATACAGTCTAAGAACATGTTGGTTAGTAATGGCCCATTTCTATCTATTTCAGATGAGAAGGTCTCGGTACAACCTCGAGCTATTCTCAACACAATACAACACCCAGTCCCTGAACGGAGAAAATCTCCGACCCAGCCAGGAATCGAACCCGGACCCTTAGGATTGACATTCTGTCGCGCTGACCACTCAGCTAGCGAGGGCGAACATTAACTAACTATCCGGTTATTGTTAGATAAAATAACATAATGGTTAAGTATGGAAACCTCAAACTAGGGATGTTCAGAAACCTAAAAAAAAAAAAAAAGATCTGATGATAACTGAAGGCGAAACGTTGGCGCACGCTGCTGGCACTTCTTTCAGCAACCCCCCCCCCCCCCCCTCCCCTCCCCGGCGAAAGTTCGAAACTGCACTAGCCGCGTAACTACATACCAAAGGGTAATCACAGAGTTCCACTCCCTAACGTTATTTTTAGAACTTTATATCGTCGGATACTGGAGTATTATTTGTACTTGCAGCATCTACTCCACATAGCGAGTGTTGATTCTCACAATCTGCCCTCGTAAATTTTGAAACTGACGACCTGCAGTATTTGTTGAATAGACTAGCACCACGCTCTGGATCGTTAACAAGAAATTGTTATGACCGAATAGGTGATAACAGCAATAATTCGGCGTATCCCTCGCCATGTTATACAATTCTGGTGTTTGCCATATTGCAGAAAGTAACAGGTCTTAGAATTCGAGAGCCATCAGTTGCTGCCAGGAAAATAATTTCTAATAGCGATTCTCTGCGGCTAGAAGTTGTGCATACCAGTCTTGTGTTATCAAGACTATGTTCAACCATTTTAACTTCAGCTGTTGTATTATTGACCTTCCCCAGAAAAAAAGAAAAAAAACCAGTTTCTTAAAAGAATCTAACACCCTTCTGTTCAAATGGCTCTGAGCACTATGGGACTCAACTGCTGTGGTCATAAGTCCCCTAGAACTTAGAACCTAAGGACATCACACACATCCATGCCCGAGGCAGGATTCGAACCTGCGACCGTAGCGGTCGTGCGGTTCCAGACTGTAGCGCCTTTAACCGCTCGGCCACTCCGGCCGGCCACCCTTCTGTAAAACAGTTCCAAATGTCTCATTACAAATGAGTTAATGTAATGTCCGCTCCCTTTTAAGAAAAACTAGTTTTTCACTCATCTCAACGTTTATAACGCCTTATCTACCGAACTATGTGTCTGTCGTACAACGATACGAGTTGGCTGTCAAGTTCATAAGTACATCCAGATGCGGTCTGCAAAGTCCATTGCGAATACAGTCAGTTATAAAGAAGTAATAAATGAAAACGTATGCCTGGTGCTGAAATTTTACTGCATGAACAGCGAAAATGTAATAAGTGATAAACTTTTTTCCTGTAACTTTTTCCCTTGTGGGAAGTGTTAGCGAGAGGAAGTTACGAAATGTTTGAAATTATGTGTTCAGTTTGTTGTAAGTCGCTAACGGCTCTCATTCCCTAACACTGGGTGAATGAATTCTGCGTAATTTGCACGGTGTGAGTCGCACTGCCTGAAGACGTATACATGATTTCTGGCTTTAATACTTATCCTATTGTGTTAAGCTTTTAACATAATATTACACCTATTGTAAGACTCTCATATGTTCTCTGCTACTGCAAATAATTCAGCTTTATTCTACTGGGACAAAGATGAATGAGCGTACTGAATGAGTAGTGAAAAAGTTCCTTGGCTCTGTGTTGAATTCACCTGTGGTTGACTTGCTAGTCAGTTGCGCAGTGCCGGGACTCTGTAGCGGGCGGTTGAGTGTTTCGGAGAATGATCTCTGTTTTTTGTGAGTCTGGAAAGGGCTATCTGGAAGACTTCGTTATGGAGATGAAAACTCATTTATAATACATTCTAGTTCTTTTTGTTTATGATGAACATTTTGGAGGATAACAAAGGTACGTGCAAGAATGAAATGTTTGTTTGTCAGGACTATTAACTGAAGGAAATCTTTTAATCCCCTACGTAAATAACTAGTATTAATTTGATCTCTTTGTTTTTCATTACGTTACAATTCACGCAATTGGTTGAAATGTTTGTAGTTTTTGTAACGAGCGAATTTTGTACTTGTTAGAGTCTTCTTACGTTGTACAGTCCATTACCCTATACTCGAAGTCTGATTTCTCAAGAAATATTTTCTTTAAAGTAAAACCAACCTCCATGATTCACAGTAAAGTTTTGAATATTTTGTCGTGTGCCGATTGCATCTTACGCTACACGAAGTCAAGTGATGTTTCTGAGAAGCAAAAGGAAGGAAATTAGTAGTGAGTAGTTTATTTTTCTTCAGCTGCTTCATTTGCTGATTTGTATTTGCTTGGGAGAACGTCAGCACTCCAGACAGAAGAACAGCATTTCGGTGCAGATCTTACCTTGCATTCTTAACCAAACAATGTATAGTCTGGATTAAAATGAGCAGTTTCGCTAGTTTCAAACAGTTATTTTTTCGTAGTACAGCAGAAATTTACTATACTTAATATTCCGAATCAAACATTGCATTTCATATCACGCAACATTCATAATGTACTTCAGTACTGAGTTCTAGTTACATAGTTTTCACTGAGCACACAATTAGTTTCTTTCGGTATTTAATTAGATTAATTTTGTTTATTTTAGTTTGAATTTCATGAAGATTAAAGTTGTATTTCGCGAAACTGTTCACATGCACCACACGGAGCCAACCAACAGTCAGTTTTGCTCAGCAATTAAATACGACATCTAAAGTACACATTACGTGAAGAGAAAGTTTTTGAGAAAGTTTTTGAAAACAGAAGATTCAGTATCTTCACATATGGACAATTTTTTATAGAATGCCAACACTCTTAATGAGTAGATTATGACAACATTTTGGATCTTTAAATTCGCTCAATAATGGTATCAAACACTAAAAATCACTTTTTTGTTGAGCCTGGAAGCCGTTAGATAGGCAATTTGCAATCGAAACTATGTGAGTGTTTTAGCCTTTTAGTAATGTAGACAGATTCAGCTTCTATCTAACAGAGAGTTACAAAGATTATTAAGGATGGTCGGTTCCGTTTAAGGCTGCCAAAAATAATTTTATATTTTATTTGCTACGATTGCCCTTTATAGTACTACCTATCTTCAGGCAGAAATATCAATCACTAAAGTGCACACGGGCAGAAATACAGCCGCCAGTCCAAACCCCAAGCAGGTACGAACGGTGTCCAAGTCATAGAATGCACGCTTAAGCACACCAAATAAAAACCACGAAAGTAACATACTTTCTCACGTTCGTATGTCCCCATAATCGCTTGGTGTCTGGTCTGGCACTGCGTTTCTGTGTTTCTGGCTGTATACATGTTAGCATTTGATATTTCTGCTCGAAGTTTAGAACACACGAAACTGCAAATGTAGTAAATAGCAGAGTCGCATAAATTACCAATGTTTTCCAGCCAGCAGACTGGTAAGAGCGCAACACGCCCTTTTTACGTATTTTCTCCTGTGGCATAGAAACGATTTGTCTGCGAACACAGATAACATTCCATCATCACTCGGGCATATATTTTGAAAGTATTATTTCTTCGTCTGCCAACTATTAGAGTACTTAAAATTTTAGCAGATAGGTCCAATGTAACGATCAACGCTGGCAGTCTACAATATGAATTGGAACACTTAAAAGAGGTATTCACTAAAAATGTCTATACAAAACGTAAAATCAAGAGATCCCTGCAAGAGGAAACGCCAGAATAATCAAAGGAAGAGGAAGAAGAAACAGATGTGAAGTCGATGCCCTTTCTGCTGTGTACGGGAAATGTTTCTTCAAATATGGTCGGAATAATGAAGAAGCATAACGTCGAAGTGATTTTACGCCCACTTGCCAAAACGACAGTACTTCTCGGATCTGTGGAGGTTTATCTGACTTTATAAAAAGCGGGTATTTATGAAATTCCTTGTCAGTGTGGTGAAAGTTACATTGGGCAAACAATACGCATTGTACAAGAATATCTGGAAGCAATTTTATACGAGGGCTGGCTTCTTCTTCTTTTTTTTCCACAATGAACACCACAATGACAGTCCGATGAAGCTTTGTGCAGATGTATCGCGTCTCTAATATGTCTGTCGATTGCAGTACGTCGCACTTATCAGCTTTGAACGTACAGTGAGCACATAAAGATGCCTAGAACAATAGTGTCTCCCACCTGTCTCGCAAGGATTGCTCCATGTGACATCAGAAAGGGGGTCGCCGCTAACATCGAGAAGCATAAATCAAATACAGTGACCTCACATCCACTCTTTGGATATCAACCTGCCAAGCCATGACTGAAATTCAAATGGTTCAAATTGCTCTGAGCACTATGGGACTTAACTGCAGAGGTCATCAGTCCCCTAGAAGAAACTTCCTGGCAGATTAAAACTGTGTGCCGGACCGAGACTCGAACTCGGGACCTTTGCCTTTCGCGGGCAAGTGCTCTACCATCTGAGCTACCCAAGCACGACTCACGCTCACAGCTTTACTTCCGCCAGTACCTCGTCTCCTACCTCCCAAACTTGCCCGCGAAAGGCAAATGTCCCGAGTTCGAGTCTCGGTCCGACACACAGTTTTAATCTGACAGGAAGTTTCATATCAGCGCACACTCCGCTGCAGAGTGAAAATCTCATTCTAGTCGCCTAGAACTTAGAACTACTTAAACCTAACTAACCTAAGGACATCACACACATCCATGCCCGAGGCAGGATTCGAACGTGCGACCGCAGCGATAGTGCGGATCCAGACTGTAGCGCCTAGAACCGCTCGGCCACTCCGAAGATGCCAACACTTGTCAAACTGGGTGACACCACAAGAATCCCTGCCGTCTGGATACATGGAAAAGTGGGTCATGTGGTAGCCCTTGAACAAACTACAGACCGAAGTCGCAAGATCGAGGGACAATCTCCTTAAATGGATCTTCCAACTGCCAACACAACACTGTGCGAATGCAGTGAATTGCAGACAAGCCGGCATCTCTTCAAATGTAACGCATGCCCATCCAGCTGTAGCATGAAGGACTTAACGTCTGCAGCATCCAATGCTATCAAAGTTGTCCAATTCTGGGCGAATACTGTACAGTTTTCTTTGTATGTACTGTATGTGTGTTCAATTTAGTGTACCTCTGACACAAATAAAGAAAGAGTGTCCCCCACCAAGTGTGAAGCGCATTGACATTCGATTTTTTCAAGTTGAGGGTTTCCGCCTGATTTCAGGCAGCCCATATAACGTAACTGTCAAGCGTGACAGCAACAGTTTGGCGCGAGATCTCGTAGAGAGCATAGCCTGATGCGCTCCGCGAGGTTGTGTGTTGTTTACCTTGCGCGGGCGAGTGTGACGATTCTTGTTCTTCGTATTCCTACAATTGCTCTTATACTCGTACCGTAGTACCTATCCACACTTTTGCTGCGGTAATGATTCACAGTTAACCTCACAAAAGGCCGATCCCCCTGGCACTGTTCAGGTCGTACAGTGGCGTTGAAATCAGAATGTACCGATGTATGTCCCGTTACCGACGATGTCCGTAATTCATTGTGATGTCAAGTAAGGTCAACCGCCTTCGCCGGAACTGCAATTTTTGCGACAAAGGGGGCTACAGCACCATCGAGAACAGCAACTTCAGCAGCAACAACTGGCCCAGCTGCCACAGTTTGAGAAACTGCAGCAGCAGCAGCAACAGCAACGTCATCATCAACAACAGCAAATACATGAGGTCAATCAGCAAGTCAGCCATCAATGTGACGCTAACTACTTAGCAAGTGACGCCGATGCAACTAACCATCATCGGCAACAGAGCGGTCCCCTTGGCAATCGGCTCTGTGTTGACTAATACTGTCCCAGACTGTGATATGCGTGAGATACTTGTTCATGCCCTCTTTCTGCCGGCGTCACAGACAGACAAACACACAACACTTTCAGTGTCATCCATTGCCCCTTCACGATGCGATTGCGCGGCCGGTTGTCGACACTCAGTACAATCGATCTGATACAGGTTGTTTATTGTCTTCGTAGCGAGATTAAACAAGAACATTGACAAATTCCACCCTTTGTCATGTGGCAAGTTGTTGTACGCCTATAGCTCTCATATAAAGCACGATAATGTCAACATTAGTTCGATGGGCAGAAATAAAGTTAAAATAGAACTGAAGTCCGCTGCGGATGCCAATAATTTAATAGAGGCATCCGTTCTTAAAGGCAATTACTTCGATGTATATATCCCCAACTTTCTGCTCCATACGTATGTCATTATTCGCGATGTTGATATTATACTGACAGGTAAGGAGAAGAAACTTCCTGGCAGATTAAAACTGCGTGCCCAACCGAGACTCGAACTCGAGACCTTTGTCTTTCGTGGGCAAGTGCTCTACCATCTAAGCTACCGAAGCACGACTCACGCCCGGTCCTCACAGCTCTACTTCTGCCATTATCTCGTCTCCTACCTTCCAAACTTTACAGAAGCTCTCCTGCGAACCAGGTAAGGAGATAGTCGACGAAATGGAGAGTATCTATCTCGTCGGAAATATCAGACGCTACATCAAGAAACATCATTCAAATCCCGAATTAACGGTGCCGATTCCAGACTGTGTGATAGTTTCTCGTTCACAAACTCTACCATAGCATGTTGCTATGGACAGGCTGTTCGGGCGAACCCGTGCAGAAGCCATACCCGTCACAGCAGGAGCGGCAGTCAACACCCAACGGATTCATGCACGGCGACGGTTCCAACTTGCTTTAACTGCTCTGGTCAGCACACAGTTACAGATACGTCGTGCGCGGTATTTCTCCATCAACAAGTGCTACAACATGAAAGGGCCTACGCCAAGTTGGGAATGGTAACTGGTATCTCACAACACATATACTCAGCTGTCCTGCAACAGCCGCCCAGTCCCCAAGGTCTCATGGATTCTTCGCCACTACCTCCAAGGCTCTCATCACAACCGCCAGTCGCTATACCAGACAATTCCACGAGTCCACTGCCACCGCCGATGCCATCCCAGATGGTTTCTTTCCCCCATGGTGCCACGCATCTTTGGAATAACTTTCAGTCAACAGACAGATAGGGTACCGTCTCTGGCACGAGAGGTCATCGAAACGGCACGCTCCCAGATCAGTCTGGCGATAGGGCTTTTCAGATTTAAGAATATTCTTCTCTCACCAGTCCCCCAAGACCCTCTACGACACAACCTAGTACGGAAAACAACCACCGATGCTTCGTAATAACAGCGAGTATGTCATCGAAAAAATCGCTGATGCGATGAGATATCCACCTGGAACTTTACAGATACGGCCTAAACGACAATTACTAACGACCCTTCTAACGCCTAGCAGCTATGGAGTGATTTAGCATCCTCCAATGGAATGCGCGATCTGCCATCGTCAATAAGAAGGTACTCCGTCATGTGCTATGGAAGCGGAAGATAGCTGTGGCATCCACATCTGAGACATGATTTCGACCAGATACCGTCGCCCGCCTTTGAGAATATCAGATATACCAACAAGACAGAGAGGATGGTCGAGGAGGAGCTGCTCTCTTCATCAATAATGTGCTGTACCACACCCCAATACTGATATCCCATGACGCTATCGACAGCTTTCATGCAATACCGGTCAGGATTTTGTTTCTAATCGATCGAATAACCATTGTGGCCATCTACTGCCGGCAGCGGTCGTACATTCCCCAGTTTGAACCTCCTTCCTATGCTGTGGGGGTTTTAACGCGCGCAGCAGACTATGGGGCTGCGCGTTTAATGACAGACTGGGAGCTGGGATTCTGGAAATTCTCTATGAGTTCAATTACATGGTCCTCAATGATGGTTTCCTTACATTACTTCCATTACCGGGTCAGCGACCCCCAGCCGTCTGGCATCTATTTCCTAGCTTTTTTGAGTGGACTACTATTCCTTATCGTACAGTGTCTAATCACTACGATCTTCTTATGTCAACGTCCATTCAGACTGCTGTTGCGGTCTATAGGCCTCCTCATAAGTGGAACCTCACGAAGATTGATTGCCGCGCGGGATTAGCCGAGCGGTCTGAGGCGCTGCAGTCATGGACTGAGCGGCTGGTCCCGGCGGAGGTTCGAGTCCTCCCTCGGGCATGGATGTGTGTGTGTTTATCCTTAGGATAATTTAGGTTAAGTAGAGTGTAAGATTAGGGAATGACGACCTTAGCAGTTACGTCCCATAAGATTTCACACATTTGAACATTTTTGAAGACTGGTTGGTCCCGGTACGGCGCAATAATGGAAGCACAACTTTCATAGCTCTCTACCGTGACCCCCAGCAAACAAGGTACGTTACTTTTATAAATGATCTCAGTGTAGCTGCATCACTTTCTGTTCCAAAGAAGATGATGATCACTGGCACGAGCTGACAGCTGGTTCCCTGGTGGGACCGAGAATGTTCTCGTCGGGTGTCTCAAAGGAGGCTAGACTGCAGTTGACTCAAACTACATACCACATGGAAGAACTCCACTGATCAGACAGAACATTGTGAACACCGACCTACCACATATATAATTAAACCCGTCCAGGCGATAGCAGCGTCACATGGCGAGTAGCGACTGCTAGTCAGACACAGGCACGGTGCATGGAGTATCAATGAGCGTGCTGTCCGTGTGGAGAACGGGGAAAGCACGATCTGTCTGAGTTTGACCCAGGGCAGGTTGTGTTGACTTGGAGGCTCGAGCATTTCGGAAACTGCACAACTTGTCGGGTGTTCGAGGAGTGCTGTGGTGAGTGTCTTCAACACGGCAAAAACAAGGTGAAACTACGTCCAGACGTCGTGGGGTTGGGCGGCCACCCATCATTACACGTCGTAGGCTGGCAGACTAGTAAAACAGCACAGACGGTGAACTGTGGCGAAACTAACATCAGACTTTAATGCTGGGCAGGGTACAAGTGTGCCTGAACACACTGTGCAACGAACACTCCTAACGATGGGCCTCTGCAGCCGACACATGCTTGTGACAATATTAAGGCCACGACATCATCAACTATGACTGAAACGGGCCCGTGACCATCGACGGTGGACGTTGGCGCAGTAGCAAAGCGTTGCATGGTCTGATGAATCCCGATACCGTTTTCATCACGCCGATGGGAGGGAGCGAATCCGTCGTCTTCCTGGGGAACAGCTCCCTGATACCTGACCTGCACGACAGGGGCAAGCTGGCGGCGGCTCCCTTACGCTCTGGGGAACATTCACGTGGGCATCCATGGGTCCAGTGGAGAGGGTGCAAGGCACAATGACGGTCAAGGAGTATCGTACACTGGTTGCAGACCGCGTGCACCCCTTCATGACGATCATGATTCTTGATGGCAGTGGCATTTTTCAGCAAGTTAATGCGCCCTGGTATAAGGCCAGGAGTGTGATGGCGTGGATCGATGAACACAGTGCCAAGTTCCATTTGGTATCCCCCCCCCCTCCTCCACCGATCGGCAGATTAACCCGATAAACACATGTGGAATGTTATTGAACGTGGCGTCAGAGCTCATTACCCCCGTCCCCGGAATTTACGGGAATTCGGTGACTCGTGTGCAAGAGAGGAAACTGGAGCAAATTTTGTGAGCGTCTCTCGACGATCACCCCCTTTGGGCGGATATGGGCAATGGTTTCCTAGCTCAAATGAAAACCGGTGCCTCTCAAGCGGTTGCAGACCTGGACGGACGAGTTTACTGACGTTATAGCACCACTCAATGCACTGCCAGCACCAATTGACCTCTCAGCGACCGGTACCACTGACGATCTTCGAGATGGCTTCACCTCACCATTCTCTCTCGCCCAACTCCACAGGGCTCTGACGTACTCAAGGACAAATCACCCATAGCCTCTCGCAGCCAATTTCTTGTACAGGATCAATTGTGCGGTCAAGTACTTGGTACACACCAGTATGATGTGGTTCATACCCGCTACCGCCATTCTGTCCTGATCAGAGACAAGAAGTGATGATTTTCAACCAGTTTAGGTGGGTGGGGTAACACCCATGTCCCAGTCTCACGGTGATGGAAGAGGTCACATGACGTCTACTAAGCGCCACCGAGGACAACCAAGACCGAGAACAGACGTTCAGTTGTATGGCCGCTAAGTGGCCGCCCTTATAGCGCTGAATTATGTGACATTCATAGTTCCAGTTGTCATAGGCAGTTTTCTTGACCGTCGAGTTGAAATTCGTATAAGGGATCGACGATGGGGGTAACTGTGCTGGATACGACCAGATCCATTACTCCTTGATCAGCAGTTTGTCCGATAACGCTAAACGCATTGTTGTTAGCATCTTCACTAAATTCGGAAGGATGGAAATATTCCAGTTGATTGGATGACTCAAATATTGGAGGCAATATTGAAACCTGAGAAGTATCCTGATGGAGCGAGGTAGTGTCGCCCGATTGCCCTGTTGTCATCTATGTGGAACACCTATGAACGCCTTCTCAAGTTCCACGTAGAATGGTGGTTAGAAAATAAGGTCTTCAGTATTTTAAACATAGCTGCGCAACAGCAACGGTTCCACGTAATAAGATTAAAAACAGCCGACCAGTTGCAACGGATAAAGTAATCTTTACCTAGGTTTCGACAGATTTAAATCTATCTTCTTCAGATGGCGGCAGTATTACATTAATATGGAATGATATGTCATTGTCGTTTTTATGCAGATATTTGTAAAAACGACAATGACATATCAAAAATGGTTCAAATGGCTCTGAGCACTATGGGACTCAACATCTTAGGTCATAAGTCCCCTAGAACTTAGAACTACTTAAACCTAACTAACCTAAGGACATCACACACACCCATGCCCGAGGCAGGATTCGAACCTGCGACCGTAGCAGCCTCGCGGTTCCGGACTGCAGCGCCAGAACCGCACGGCCACCGCGGCCGGCAATGACATATCATTCCATATTAATGTAATACTGCCGCCTTCTGAAGAAGATAGATTTAAATCTGTCGAAACCTAGGTAAAGATTACTTTATCCATTGCAACTGGTCGGCTGTTTTTAATCTTATTAAATAAGGTCTTGTTCCCCCGGACGCAATACGGCTTTCGTAAGGGCAGAAGTACTGTTGACAGTATCACATCTCTTACGATAGACAGTGAAAAATGTTCCCGACTAATGAGTACCTGATGGCTGCATTTCTTGGTTTTTCGACCGTTTAAGACAATATATCTGAGCTCATTACGAAACTGAAACTCTACGCTGGTATCACTTTTACGAATTATCTATGGTTTGCTCCTTCTCCAGTTTGATTCGGATCTCTCAAACTCGAAAAATATTTAAATAAGCTCAGGTCGTAAAGACGTTTAACAAAACTCTCACTTTTGTGACCAGATGGCACATTTTTAGAATCAAACCAGTGATTTGATAGTTGCATATGCTAAACGTATATGTTGTCGCAACATGCCAAGCCTGTATGATCGCTCTGTTATATTAATGATCTGTCTATGTGCACCGGAACAAACCAACAATGTTAAAGACGGTATTGACTTCCTTGTTTCCGACCCTGCCATATTGTTCCTCTCTGCTACTTTTATGAATTGACTGGCTCCTTTTGCGATTTATTAACGCTGTAGTGGAAGACAGCTTTCTACAGATTTACTTTTAATAAAGTGCATGGCCGGAGCTAGACCCAGTTACCAATCATTACGCTCAACGAAAATTCTGTCAAGTTCTGAATGGTTAACCATGCAGCTTTCTTTGGAGAACACTTCCTCAGTGGTAACCGAGTGTAAAAGACGATATTAAAATTTGTTATCTGACACATCAGCAAGTAAGTAATATGATTCAGCTGCCCCTACCGATGGGTTTTATACAACCCATAAGGCCTTCAAAAACGATGCGTGAGATTATCGTATTCTCTCGCACGCTGCCTGGAAGCTATTAGTCCTCCATAAAAAATGAACACAACTATTTTGTAGGAATTTTAATGTAGTTAAATTTTGTACTGAGGTACGTTTTCACTGGACGCCATAGTTTTTGAGTTATTCAAGAGAAACGCGATTGAAGATCACTTTTGTACTTTTTTTGGTAATTCTAAAATTACAACCTCTATCGAAAACAAAATTTAACTACATTAATTTTTCATTGAAAAGGTCCTGTTCATTTTTCCCCTGTAGGACTAAGAGTTTGTGCACAGCGAGCGACAGAATATAAAAATGATTTGTGTGATATTTGAAGGCACTGTGACTTGCATAAAACCCATTGGTAGGAGCAGCTGAATCACCGTGTATAGCACGAATTTTTGTGTTAGGACACATTCGCAGCTCAGTGTCTTCGCGCAATGTGCCAGTTGTATTTCTGTTAGTTACAGCATATAAACAGATTTTATTCGGTAGAATATAAGCTTAAGCTTTTCTGAGGACCACGACAGATGGAACTTGCATGGGGGTTTTAATCCACAGCTGTTAGGAAATCTGTGAAGTTATTAGTCTAATTGTATCTGCACACTAAGGATGGGAGTAATCTGCAGAGCTGAGGAAGAGTTGTTGAATTTTTAAATATTGGTTTTCTAAACTTCCGGAATAGTTTTTACAAGATCTTTGCGAGTCTGCCAGATCAAATTTTGCAGCATTTGTTATGACCATATAAGCCAGTGGCCATTTGCGCTGACCTTCACATTTTCAATACAGTCCACTCAAAATGGTTCAAATGGCTCTGAGCACTATAGGACTCAACTGTTGTGGTCATAAGTCCCCTAGAACTTAGAACTACTTAAACCTAACTAACCTAAGGCCATCACACACATCCATGCCCGAGGCAGGATTCGAACCTGCGACCGTAGCGGTCGCGCGGTTCCAGACTGGAGCGCCTTTAACCGCGCGGCCACTCCGGCCGGCAGTCCACTCATTTTCATGATCAATGTGTTCATATTCGCGCTGTATGTGTCATACGACAGTTTTGGTTCAGGACAGGCCATCATGTAAGATGCTGCTTTTCCATTTAAGACCATGTACTTGTCAGATCATCAGACATGCAGTACACTTTACCGTGATCGCGCATACCTAAATCAAAGGTCAGCTGTTCACAAATGTTAGTCCCTATGGAAACAGCCACATCATGTATTTCCTGTGATAGATGTGTGACGTTTTGCTCATCTGTTACAGGAAATGTGACCAATTTGCTTTGGTTTGGAGCGGCAAGTCTTCCTTAGATCACAGTGGTCCGATTTACAGCAGTTGATATTTGACAGCAAGCGGGCTGTACTACCCGAGGCAACACACCAGAGGATGCTCAGCGTTGTCGGCTCTCATCGTGTTTCCACTTCCGCTGCGCAAAATATCATGCCTGGCAGTTCTCTGACAGGAAACTTCCCTGGTGCGAAAATAATGCCTACTAAAAAAAAAGCAATTAAAATTAAGAATAGACTGTTGAAATTCTGAGAGACAGTGCAGAGATCTACAGGGATGAGCCAAAACATTATGATCACTGGCCATCGCGAGATTCAATGACTTCTGGTTGCGCTGCGGGAATATGACGCGACAAACGGAGCAGCGACGAATGGCGATCATTCCAGAGGCGATACGGGCCGCAAATGGTGAAGTCCACTGGCATAAGCGACTCTGATAAAGGTCGGTAGTTATGGGCACAGAGCATAGAAGGACATAGAGCGGCCTTCCCCACGGCGGAGGCCCGGCCGGCGTGTGCTCGCCTGCCTCGCCCCTCCGGGCACCTACCTGGCCGGCTGGGCATAGCCCGGGCCGCGCTCCTGTTTCCTTCCTAATTTTTTGCTTACTACCTACCTTATCTCACCTGATTTTCTGATCTCTAGTTGTTAGTTATTAACGTATGCATGGAGATGAACAAATAAACTAAGTAATATAGGCGGCGAGATTAAAAAAGTTAAAAACAAATCAAATTGCATGGCATTACTTTCACCGAAAAAATTACTTTTTTTAACACATACTATAATTGCTTGCTAATTTTATTACTTTCGCACGGCAATAAGCATCCAAAATTACCTGTAGTTTATTGTTATGTTTAATATATTCACAAAAGAAATAACGCAAAAAGCAAATAGGTTGTGCACAATTCTTTTTCATTGTCTCTCTGCACCATTCTCTTCTTAGAAATCATAACGGAAAAGCTGTTTTTTTAATCCTAGCATAATTCAGCATTTATGTCTTATTAAACTAGTCACTTTTAATTGCATCCTCTTTTGTTTCAGTTTCATATTCCGCAGTTTTTTTCTAGATTCAATTAATTTTTGTTGGGTATTTTCTAGTTTTTCTTTAGTTATCGTTAAATCAGTTTTTGGTACTTTTTAGGGCACTGACGATGGAATAGGTGAAGTAACACGTTGGAGAACTCATCTTACCTTTAAAGCTGATTTTGATGGCTGTAGATGAGGTGGATGTGAACTAAATATCGATGGAACTGCATCTTTTTTCAAATATCTTCGAAAAGGAGAAGAATTCTCGAAGTCTTCCTCGCTGAAATGACAGCTGCAGATACGGCTGTGAGTTGAAGGTTTCTAGTTGTCTCTTCTGATCGCTCGAATCCATTTCTCCTTCAGTTCTGGATCGTTAAGAAAGCGGTGGGAAGAAATTCTTCTCCTCTCGATATTTTCTTTTTTCTACGGTTCTTACAACAAATTTTCGCGCACAACAGCAAAATCTCACACAATAACAACTCGTCTCCAACTCTACACCGAACCAACACTGGACTGAACAACGAAAAGCTCTAGACTGCATACCTGTTCGCAGAAAGGAAGTAATTAACGGAACCCAGACGGGAACGACAGCGCAGAGTCGCAGCGCGGTAGGTGCCCAGGGAGGTGGGGTTACCTGGCACATCCCGCGCCGGACGAAGGCCGCTCTTTATCCTTCTATGCTTTGTGGTTATGGCTCGGCGCCTGGGAAGGAGCATCTCGGGAACGGCGAAGATGGTCGGCTGCTGGCATGCCACTGACGTCAGCTTGCACGGAAAGTGGTAGAACGATGGTAAAACCACAACTAGGTGGCAAGGTGTTGGACGTCCACGGTCCATCACAGAACGTGGAGGTCAGAGGCGCATCCGCTCTATAAAGCGGGATAAACGGACATCTGTCGACAAAGTGCAATGCTGATGCAGACAGAGCACATCCCTTTTTTTTCTTTTTTAAAATGTTTGTTCAACAAATAATATTATGCATTATAACCCACCACCTTACAAATTAGTGGGTCGTAAGTACTTACAATACAATACAGTTTCTTAGCGGAACTTAAAATTATTGTTATATGTTAAATTCTCTACTTCTCTGCTTACTACAGGAGATAAGTTATTCTATGGGCAAGTGTGTTCTATCTGTTGATATAGTACGCTACTACCCTACCAGGCTAAACACCTGCAGCGTTACATGCGAGCCAGTGGATTTGCAAACCTACGTGATCTTGGCCGTGCCCACTGAGCCAACTCCAGTGGGCGTGCCCCTGGCACCGGACTGCCCTTAAAATCCCTGCAGGTACTGTTAATGATCTGCAAAAGACTACAACGTACTTAAAAACTAACTAACTACTATTAGTCATCGCTGGTATGGTTTTAGTCAAATCCGGGTTTGTTTCACACCTTGCCCCTGTTCCAGGAAGTGGCTGTTTCCGACCGTCACGGCAGTCGGCCGGTCCACGCCCCGACGGAATTGGATAGGTGCGAGGTATTTCATTTTATTTGCTACGAATCACTAGTTCTCCCTACGATATTCGAGCAGGACTTTTGATGATTCCCCGCTGGCGAGACTGGCAATGATTCTGAATGTGTTTGGACTTATGATCACATGATAGGTGTCTCTGTTTGGTAACTGTTGTTGAAATCTGGTGGTTATGTCATTGAAAAGGGGACACCCTTAGATCACGTGGTCCGGAGTGCCTGCTTCAGGCAAAGACATGTCGGGTGCGGTCCATGCCCCGCAAGGAAGTGCAGCAATCCTTCACTTGGTTTGAAATGTGTCGAGTTGTAACCGTTCTTTGATGTTAGTAAACAGCTGGTAAGTCCTTCGTCCCGTGTCTTCATTGTCCCAATAGAGACAGAGCACGTTTCTTATTACACGACGTCCATCATTGAGTCCAGATACGCCGTCATCCGGGAGAACGGCTGCTCCAAGCATTCACTGTGCCACAAACACTCATTAACCCTTCTATGGGAGTTGTGGTAGTTATCAAGTGTACCGAGACAACAGTGGACAACGAGAACATTATTTCGGACCTCCTCCTCCTCTTCATGTCTGATGTCTTTCCCTGTGGCAATGGTGTCTCCTAGTAGGATAACCGCCCGTGTCACAAGGTAAGAATAGTGCTGCAGCAGTTTGAGAAGCGCAATAGTGAACCCACACGTTGATGTCTTGGCCACCAGATTCGGCTGATCTAAATCCGATGGAACACATCTGAGACGCTATCGCGTGCCAAGTTCGTTCCCACAAACCCCTGACCCCTAATTCACGGGATTTACGTGACACATACCTCCAAAACCTACCAAGAGCCTGTCGAGTCCACGTCACGCAAAATCGCTGCTGTAATGCGTTCCAAATGCGAACTAGCGTGCTCTTAAGCAGTTGGTCATGATGTTTGGCCTATTACTGTATATGATACACCCGTTTCAGGTTTTTTATGTGATTTTTTCAGAGATACTCACTACAAAAACCATTTACTATCGGCTCACCACTAGTAACTTTCACGCTTATAAAGCTTGTAACGCAACTTTCCCAAACTGGAACTTTTATATTCAGTGTAAATTTATGCTTATGTACTGAACCTATAAACGACGGAGAGGCTTCGTCCCGCCGTAGCCCTCAGTGGTTCACAACCCAACAGGCCACAGCAGTTCACCCACCTCACCGCCGCCCCACACCGAACCCAAGGTTATTCTGCGGTTCGGACCCCGGTGGACCTCTCCCCCTCCTCATCCCCCCCCCTCCCCCCCCCCCCCGGGAATGTCTCATACAAGATGAGTGTAACCCCAATGTTTGCGTGGTAGAGTAATTATGGTGTACGCGGATGTGGGGACGTTGTTTGCGCACACAATCGTCGACATAGTGTAACTGAGACGGAATACGGGGAACCAGCCAGAATTCACCGAGGCAGATCGAAAGCCGCCTTAAAAACCATCCACAGGCTGGCCGGCACACCGGACCTCGACACTAATCCGCCGGGCGGATTCGTGCCGGGGACCGGTACGTCTTCCCGCTCGAGTTAGACCGCGCGGCTAGCCGGGCGAGCTAATTTATGCTTACTAGAGCTGTATGTACCCATTACTTACACTGTATATGAATCTTCCATGTTTAAAGAACTTATATGCATTATTACGTACATTATATGCAACGCATCCGAGTAGCTCATGTGATAACTATAAGGGGCAGTCAAATGAAAACCGAACACCCGCCACAACGGGACTATAGAATGGTTCCACTCAAAAGTAACACACGCTTTGAGACATTTATCCCATAGGGACAAAAGGTGATCAGTTCCTGTTTCGTACAACGCAGTCAGCCGTTGACGGACCCACAAGCACTGCATAATCCGGCTGAAACCGACGTCCAAGCATGTCCTTCTTCAGATCGCCAAAGATGTTAAAAATGACACAGAGAAACTTCGGGCTGTACGGAGGATGTTGCAGCGTTTCCAAACAAAATCGGTGCTGTGGAGCCTTCGTTCGATTGACAGTCTGATGGGGGGGGGGGGGGGGGGAGGGCGTTATTGTGCTGCAGGGTGATACCGTTCGAGTATTCCTGGGCGCTTAGACTATATGACGTGTTGCAGTATCTGCAAGGTTTGTTCGTAGCGCTGCGCACTGATTTGATTCCACGCTCGAGGAACTAGACCAGCAGAGGGCCCTTGCAATCGAAAAAGAAGATTATCATGACCTTACCGGAACGTGTGTGGACAGCTTTGGAATACTCTCTCTCTCTCTCTCTCTCTCTCTTTTTTGCGGTGAAGATGTGGGGTGTTTCCACTGTTGGCTTTGCTGTTTGCCCTCGGGCTGTCGGACAGTATCATGATGCATGCAATTGCACAACAACGCCGACCTCCACTTTGGCAATCGGCCGAAGGGTATGTTTCAGCGATTTGGTTGGGAAACACTGCAGCATATTCCTCGCAGCTTGGATGTTTCGCCGTGTGATTTTCTCGTCTTTGATGACCTGAAGAAAGACAATGCGTGGACGTCGGTTTCAGTCGGACGAGGAAGTGCAAGTGGATCCGTCACAAGTCCAGTGGGATAAATGTCTTAACGCATGTGGCGATTACTTTTGAATGTAACCACTCCATGGCCCGATTGCAGGGGCTGTTCGGTTTTCATTTCACCGCCCCTTATATATTGTTGTAAAATCTGTATACGTAATCTCAATACTTAGATTTAATTGTTTCGCTGAATGTAATCTTAGCAGAGAATCAGTGTTTCCTTAGTGCACAAAAAAAGTTTAATTTTGGCCCTGGTAATCACTTGCTTACGTATGCGATAACTGCTAATCACCATCAGCATCAACTGCATTTCTGGAAAACACTAAAAACAAAATCAAACTGCTTTTGCCACTACTAACAATACAATTGCGGAGTGCAGTGCAAGTCTGCCAAGCGTCAGCAAATTATAAATTAATAATCGCATCTCGCGAGCTGCAATGCCAGACCAAACTACTTTTCTCTTAAAATCCTTTGAATAACAAGTGGGATGCGATGGCTCATTGTCGAATAACTTGAGTACTAATTACAGTTCGACTTTACATTCATTATCAGACGTTATAAGACGTGAATGTACTTCCATCATTGCACATTGCTATTGACGAATAACTAAAGTTCGAAAATAAACATTAGACTTACAAAGGCAACTCTTTACACAAAACGGTCATGACAATTAATTCTTTAAATAAGGTTTATTTCAACAGTGTCATAATAGTCACACAGTGGAAGTTACGAAATTTGCAAACCAAAACTGAAAGAGTTCCCTAAATTCGACATCCCACTTTCTGCGAAGCCAACGCACGCGGTAAATTACCTTCTTTAACACATTCCAAGAGACAGTAACAGCATTCCGAAATCAGACCTCCGCATCAGTACTCACGCCTACTTCAGCCAGAGCTCGAGACTGATGCCTCTTTAGCGGAATGACTACTTGACTACGACTTAAACTTTGGAATCCGGAGAGTCTCCTTCATACAATGTCACCTACGTTAAATCGCACTGTAGCGTTATTGCTGTGTGAAACTGTTGCTATGCGGAATACGATGTCGACATAAGTGTGCCAGCCAGACTCCTGGAAGAGCTTCCAGACGAACTTCGACGACGAAACTAATAGTGTAAGAATAGAAGGATTTAATTTTGTTTGTGAGGCCGGCACCATGGAGTACCTCTTGCATTCCCATAGAAGACAAAATCTGTTGGCAAATAGGTCGTCAGCTGGTAGGCACATCTGATTTGAACATTATCAGTTTTTCTGAGTAGAAACATCAGCACCATATTGAGAGCAGTCACGTTATGAAATATAAGATGTACGAAACTGACTTCAGTGGTAAGAAAATGACAATCGTTAGTGCTTCCTTCAGCGTTCAGCGATAGCAGCGCTCAGTTGATCAGAAATGTGAATCAGGCCATTCCTATTCAGGCTGGCTTCGATTTCATTAGGGAATTCTGAGACAGTTCCTTATAAAACTTCCTTCCTCTTCTCCGTTTTAGCTAGTGCTTCGTTGACGAGACGCTACACATATAACCTCACTTCCGTAGAATATTGGACTCCAGCACCTGCAAACGAAATAAAGATTATATGGGCCATCTTGTGACTGGATCGTTGTTTCATGATAGGGACCTTGGCTGGGGAGCCAACGACAGATGCGGTAGTAACGTCAGGCATGCTCTACAGGAATGCGATCATTGGTGTTTATGTCTGTCATGCAAAGAATATCAATAGTAATTTCACAATTTTGCAGATGATATAGTTATCTTTAATGAAATGCCATACGAAAAAGTCTGCACAACAAACCTCTCGGATACTGTTGAAATTTAAAAGTGGTACAAAAAGTGGCAACGTGCTTTACATACCTAGAAATGGGAAATCGTCGACTTCGCAACACACATAGTATCCTACACCTACAACGTTATTGAATCACAAATGATATCAGCGAGCTCATACAAATGTATAGATGTAAGGAGACGTGGGGTTACCTACATCTACACTCTCCAAACCACTGTAAAGTGCGTGGCAAACGATACATCTCATTGTGCCGGTTATTAGGGTTTCTTTCCGTTCCACTCACGTGTGAAGCGCAGGAAGAATGATTGGTTAGATACCCTCTGTGCGTGCAGTAATAAATCTATTTTGTCCTCACAATCTCTACGGAAGCTCGGTTAGCCGTGCGGTCTAACGCACGGCTTTCCGTGCGGGAAGGAGCGCCTGGTCCCCGGCACGAATCCGCCCGGCGAATTAGTGTCGAGGTCCGGTGTGTCGGCCAGTCTGTGGATGGTTTTTAAGGCAATTTTCCATCTGTCTCGGCGAATGCCTCAATTACACTATGTCGGCGATTGCCGCGCACAATAACCCTGGGTTCGGTGTGGGGCGGTGGTGGGGTGAGTGGACTGCTGTAGCGTGGTGTGGGGTTGCGAACCACTGAGGGCTACGGCGGGGACGAAGCCTCTCCGTCGTTTCTAGGCCCCGGATTCCATACAAAACAATATTCTGAAAGTCATCATTTAAAATCGATTCTTGAAACTTTATAAGCAGGCTTTCTCGGGATAGCCGGCCGGAGTGGCCGAGCGGTTCTAGGCGCTACAGTCTGGAACCGCGCCACCGCTACGGTCGCAGGTTCGAATCCTGCCTCGGGCATGTAGGTGTGTGATGTCCTTAGGTTTAAGTAGTTCTAAGTTCTAGGAGACTGATGACCACAGCAGTTGAGTCCCGTAGTGCTCAGAGCCATTTGAACCATTATCCTCGGGATAGCTTATGTTTATCTTCAAGAGTCTGACAGTTCGGTTTATTCGGAATCTCTGTGACACTCTCCCATGAGTCACACAAACCATTCGTGCTGTCCTCTTCTGTATACGTTCAATATCCCCGTCCAATATATTCTCTATACGTTCAATATACGCGTCCTACACACTTGAACAATGTTCTAGAACGGGCCGCACAAGTGATCTGAAGCAATCTCCTTTGTAGACCGATTACATTTGCCCAGTATTCTGCTACTAGTACAACCAAGTCTGCCACCTGCTTTACCTACGACATTCCATATTCTAACTAAGTGTTGCACCCAGGTATTTTGATGAGGTGGGCGACTCCAACAGCGACTCACTGTTAAGATACTCATAGGATACTAGTTTTTTTCGTTTTGTGAAGTGTAAAATTTTATATTTCCAAACATTTAAAACAAGCTGCCAATCTTTGCACCACTTTCAAATGTTATCAAGATATGACTGAATATTTATGCAGCATATTTAAGACGGTAGGCTTGCTTGAATATAGACAACCGCATCATCTGCTAATGTCTGAGGTTACTATTTATATTGTCCGCTAGGTCATTAATATTAACCGTGAACAACAAGGGTCCCAAACCCCAACACACTCCCCTGGGGCACGCCAGAAGTTACTTCTATCTGTCCATGACTCTCCATCCTAGATAACTTGATACATCCCCCCCTACCAAAAAATCCTTAATCCACTCACAAATACCGCTTGATGCCCCAAAAGCCCACGATTGCACTTTTGATGATGTCATATTTTGACCTCCTGTATGCTGTGGACCTGGCAGAGAAGGAACTTGTAATAATAAGTGTAGATGTGGTATTATGCCAAATGATTTTGGGAAATTAGAGATGTACTGCATCTCCTGACTGCCTTTGATCAAAGGCTTTCAGTATGTCATGTGAGAAAAGTGCGAGTTGGGTTTCACATGACCGATGATTTCGAAATCCGTGCTGTTTGGCATGGAGGAGGTATATTCTGTTCAATATACCTCTTTATATTTCAGCTCATAATATGTTCTAAGATTCTACACCAAATCGATATCAAGAATATTGGATGCCATTCTTGTGGAACTCTTCTATTACCATTCTTGTAGACAGGTTTTACCTCTGCTTTCTTCCAGCTACTGGGTACGGTTTCTTTCCCGATGGATCTACGATACATTATAGTTGAACGAGAGGCGAACTCAGACGTAAATTCAGTATAGAATCTGATAGGAATTCCATCGGGCCCTGGAGATCTGTTCGGTTTTAACGATTTCAGCTGTTTCCCAACGCCACTATCTCATGCCAGAATCTATTTCACTCGTCTTTTTTGTGGTACGAGACTTAACTTAAATTGAGGCAATAGGTCTGAGTTATCTTTTGTAAAGCAGCATTTGAAAACAGAATTTGCCATTTCTGATTTTGCTTTACTGTCGTCAATTTCATTTCCTGTCTCATCGACGAATGTATGAAAATTAACGATCACATGGGTCCAGTGGTTGGTAAGATAGGTGGTTAGAAGGATACTGACTAAGTGCATGGGATCCACACAAAATAGGACTTACGTGGGATATAGCCGCCGGCCGCGGTGGCCGAGCGGTTCTAGGCGCTTTAGTCCGGAACCGCGCGACTGCTACGGTCGCAGGTTCGAATCCTGCCTCGGGCATGGATGTGTGTGACGTCCTTAGGTTAGTTAGGTTTAAGTAGTTCTAAGTTCTAGGGGATTGATGACCTCAGATGTTAAGTCCCATAGTGCTCAGAGCCATTTGAACCATTTGGGATATAGCCTAGTATACAAAGAAGAACAGCACGTGTGTTTGGCTGGTGGCAGAGCGTCACGGAAATGCTGAAAAGCTGAACTTACAGATGCTTCAAGACTAGAAGTCATCTACTCTGCAAAAGCCTACTTACAACACCTCTAGAACCAGTATTAAGTGAAGAATCTTGGGTTAGGCCTATACTACGGCTCCCTAAGTATCGCTCCTGAAGGGACTGAGTAGACGAGATTTAACCAATTACAGCACGCACAGAAGCATTTAAGTAATCTTTCTTCCCGGGTTCCACATACCAAAAGAGAGCGAATAAACTCTAGTATGTGGTGCAGTGGTAATTACCCTACTACCATGCATACCACATTGGTGTAAATAAAAACCTCAATTTTCTTTTAAGTAAAAAAGAAAACCCCCTGGAATTAGGGTGGACATAATAGATAACAGAACCCTGGTTGGAGAAGAAATTTTGTCTTGTGGGTTTCATGAGAGACAGAGGTCAGCAAAAGGAAGGAAATGCTCACAGAAAGAAAAGGAATGTCAATTTCGAGGGACGGAGGATGCCGGGGAGCAAAGAAAAGTTTAATCGAATAAAAAATAATATGGTAGTCGACGAAAAATATGTTGACACTCCTTTTCCAGCTACACTGTAGAATCCAGATGAAACCAGGGCATGGTTTCATAATCGTTTGGGATTACGCAAACGACGGAACGTATCATACTTTACTAAACAAATGATAAAAAGTATCAAATTTCTAGAGTTTTTTCGGGCTAAAAGAGAAACGAATACGTCCTTTAGAAATAAAGATTTTCAGTGCGCAGGAGTAGAAAGAGAAGCATAGCTTCAGACTACCCATTTTAGTTACGCTGCAATCAGTATTCACAACGACTATCGCACTGTACTTTCGACAAGGGTGCGTCAGGGATGGGAGGACACAGCCGCTCAAAACCAGTTTTTTTTTCTGGCAGGAGGGTAACCATTACTGCGATCTCTGCAACGGATTTGAGATAGTCAGAGGCAGATTACAAGCACTCCGGCACGCCTGCAGATGTTAACACTGAAAAAAAATAAAATGGGAGACAAAAATACGTCCGGCGGCGCGTGCGCTACCGCGAGCGGCGAGCACCGCCATATTGTGACGTCAAGGGGCGGGGCCTGCGAGGCGCGGTGGTGGGGGGAAGTGGGCGGGGCCGCGGCGGGCGCGCACGAGGCCTCCGCTGCCGCGGGCGCGCCAGTGTGGGCCCGTGGCTGCGGGAGGGAGCATCGGCAGGGAGCGCGTAGCCCGTCAGAGCCGCCGAGCCGCCGACATGCACGCGATGAACGACCCGAGCGCTGCGCTCGCCGGCATGCTGCCCTTCGACTCGATCGGACTCTACGAGCAGCCCAAGCCGCGCTTCATCTTCAAGATGCCGCGCGTCGTTCCGGACCAGAAGGCGAAGTTCGAGGCGGATGAGCTGTTCAGGAGACTCAGTCGAGAGAGCGAGGTAGGTGGCGCGGACACTGAGCCACGTCCACGCGCGGCAGCGGCTCGCCTACTGTTAGAAACAAGCGGCTAGGAGGCAAAAGAACTTTTCTGTTTCGCTCTAATCGACATCTACACATGTAGTTAACAACCCTCTTTACAGTGTAAATCCTGCATTAGCAGGAAGATGTGCAGCGGATAGGCACTTGGCGCAGGGAGTGGCAACTGACCCTTAACATAGACAAATGTAATGTATTGCGAATACATAGAAAGAAGGATTCTTTATTGTATGATTATATGATAGCGGAACAAACACTGGTAGCAGTTACTTCTGTAAAATATCTGGGAGTATGCGTACGGAACGATTTGAAGTGGAATGATCATATAAAATTAATTGTTGGTAAGGCGGGTACCAGGTTGAGATTCATTGGGAGAGTCCTTAGAAAATGTAGTCCATCAGCAAAGGAGGTGGCTTACAAAACACTCGTTCGATCTATACTTGAGTATTGCTCATCAGTGTGGGATCCGTACCAGATAGAGATAGAGAAGAGGAGATAGAGAAGATCCAAAGAAGAGCGGCGCGTTTCGTCACAGGGTTATTTGGTAAGCGTGCCAGCGTTATGGAGATGTTTAGCAAACTCAAGTGGCAGACTCTTCAAAAGAGGCGCTAACCATCGCGGTGTAGCTAGCTGTCCAGGTTTCGAGAGGGTGCGTTTCTGGATGAGGTATCGAATATATTGCTTCCCCCTACTTATACCTCCCGAGGAGATCACGAATGTAAAATTAGAGAGATTCGAGCGCGCACGGAGGCTTTCCGGCAGTCGTTCTTCTCGCGAACCATACGCGAGTGGAACAGGAAAGGGAGGTAATGACAGTGGCACGTAAAGTGCCCTCCGCCACACACCGTTGGGTGGCTTGCGGAGCATAAATGTAGATGTAGATTGCATTCGTACTCCATTCGCGCATTGAGCCGGTCGAAAACTGACATTTTGAGACCGTGCCTGTGTACGCAATACAGGTTGATTCTTGCAGAAAAGTTAGCAGCAACCAGCTACTTTTCATAATGCTGTTTATTCGCACAAACAGCACCGTTACCGTCTTCGAGCCGACAAGTTCATCATGAGAGGGCTTGTTGACCTTAAGGCACATACTACAACAAAAAACTTGTCTTAACGTGAAAAAGCTGACTGATGATTAACCTGTCGGTTCGAAATCGGTGACGGCACTATTTATGTGAATAAACAGCATTATAAAACGTGGTTTGTTGCTCTTATCTTGTCTGCAAGAATCAGCCTGTATTTTTTTTGTGATTAATGCTCTCTCTTCCGAGGATATCCATTTATATGCCTCGAGCATTTCTGTTAATATCCGCGTGGTGTATACGGAGCGGTTAATCCGAGCAACGAGTCTCTGGATTCGGTCAATGTCTGTTGTCATGCCTACCTGATGAGAATTGCAAGCGTTCGAACAATATGGTTGGCAGCACCATCATTTGTCTGCGATTTTCTGTACAGATGCACTGCATCTTCCCTGTCCCCTTACCAGAAATCTAATTCTCCAATTCGCTTTCCCTAATTTCCGAAATCTAGAGCCCCATGCTAATTAGAAACGTGAACTGGCGAAGCAGACAGGCTATTTCATCGAAGTGCATGACGCTATTGCTGGTAATTCATATTATATTCATCGCTAACTATCATCAACAGTGATAAAATTTAAATAAGATATTTTAAAAGCGTGTGTTTCGTTGACATAAAACCTATTGTGGTCTCTAGTTGCGCTAAGCCTCGTTTACTCTTACAGTAGCCTACTTCTATTTAGTTAGTGATAATATGGAATAAAATACAGAAACAGTGCAGCCTACAATGTTCGCTACCTCAATGCTCTCGTTTCGTACGTTGTGCTGCTATTTTTATTAACTCTGACGTACGGTCGGCATCTTGCTTATCAAGATATCCAATGTGTCCTAGAAACAGTTGTCCTTCGCTTCCAGCTATTGCAGAAGAATTTATCAATAGCGTATAATACAGAAAGACACGAGTCTCTTGGTTAGTGTGGCGCCTCATCCAGTGTTTTACCGATGTTAACTTCGTGAGCAGGAAAGTTATGTCATACAGAATAACAAAATTAATGGACACCTTGTAGGTAGAAACACAAATTTCCTTGCTTTCTGCGCACAATGCTATTTTTGAGATTACTGACGATTGCATAGTTTATGTGCGCTTGTGAGTGAGCGTTCCCGAGCTTTCTGCGGTTGCGTATCGATAGAGCACTGCTGCCGTGTGCGAAGATGGAAAGGTTTGCCGCCCACCAATTATTAAAACGCGGCAGTGGATACCAGGCTTACGATTCTGCCGTCTTCCGTGGACAGCTATCGCTCTGTGTTTTTTCCACTATTAGCCGTAATTACCGTAATTACTGGCGGCGCAAGAGGAAGATGTATCTGACCTTTGAATCAAAGACAAACTAGAAAAAGTGGCGAGTAAGATGACTTACTAGACGAAAATTTCCGATCACGGCATTTTCGAATCACTTTTCAGAAATTGGTAAAGCTTGCTAGCGCTTGAGTCTACAATAAATGAAAATTAAGAGGTAATAAAGGTTAAGATACAGAGACGACAGACATGCAGCCCTCGTGAATGGAAGTAGTACACATATACATATCAAAATTTAATCTAAGGACCGACCGAGAATGCAGAGTCGAATCTTTTATTACTCTGTTGTCGGCTTTTCTCTACTTACAGGACTCTTACCTGTCACAGCCCACGACTCGTACAAAGAACCCGTGAAAGACTGACTGAATACTTGTGCTCGTTACTGAAGATAACGACAACGTGGAACTTAGCACAGGATGTGTTTTCACTCCTAGAGGACAAATTTTGCGTTGTACCGACGACGCTGGCATGCATTCTGATTATGATGCATTATATGCCACCACTTGTCCTCCACATACGGCTCCAGTTCTTCCATAACTAGGATTCGAACCGTCCACCTATATGTGGAACGCTTCCACAGTAGCGTACGTTATCGGTCTCAGCTACGGAAGCAGGAAAGGAACTTTGTTGACACGATTTTTTCCGCACGTGATAAATTTTCCCCGCCTTTTAGCTCTGCTTTTGGATTTTCAACTTCGCATTCCCTTCTGGGATGCACTGGCGGGAGATATTGACCGTTTGCGTGCTGGATTAGTGTACAAGGGCTTCACGAAATTGGTGAAATGACCATCTTTAAGGTTCTTTATCACAGTCAGACTTATACTGTTCTGGGCATATTTCGGGTGGTATTTTAACATGTGAGTGTCGAATCCACGAAATGCTTTGTTCCCAATTTACGATGTGCAAAACTGTGTGAAAGACTGTGTGGCTCCCAACTATCATTTTGGATTAAATGCTGGTTCTGAGTATTGAATTCTTTATTCTGGTGTATTTTTAGAATGATAGCGGACTTTTGATTTGTTTTACAGCATTGTTGGGTTGCGTTAATCCCAAGGTACACATATCACAGTAATGGAAACCTTAACAGTATGCCTGTCACATGTGCCCTAACAAATTTTTATTCTCACTTCTCCACATAAGCTGATGCTGTTAATACATGTAGAAATGACGGGAAAGACTTTTTGAAGTCCCAAACAATTCGTATTAGACATTGAATTTATTATATTTTGTGTTAAGAAAAAAAAAATACTTCTACAATACCTAACGTTCACTCGCACCGCATTAGCAATCACACGATTTCACAACTGGGTTCAAATGGGTGTGAAATCTTACGGTACTTAACTGCTAAGGTCATCAGTCCCTAAGCTTACACACTACTTAACCTAAATTATCCTAAGGACAAACACACACATCCATGCCCGAGGGAGGACTCGAAGCTCCACCGGGACCAGCCGCACAGTTCCTGACTGCAGCGCCTTAGACCGCTCGGGATTTCACAACTCCTTTCGAGTTAACGATTGCTTTCAGTTTCCATACTGTCACCGTAAAATAATGCGTTTTCCCATTTTATACGAGTGCAAGTAAAGCAGTGATTACAAATACTTTTTCCCGCCACGAATGGGTGACTGAGCACTTCTTACTCGCGTCCAACTCACACTGTAGATAAGCTCCGACTAACACAAAATGTATTTTGTATCATATAGTACAACACTGCCGTCGAATCACTGTTCTCGCCTATTTTCCATACATCTGTGCACGACTTCCCCTATCACGCTCACACGCGATCTGCTCGGCAGGCACTCTCAGAACAGACTCATTACAGTCCGTCAAAACCACGCCTGTCTCGGGTGGTGTATTCCCGCGGCACCTGTGGGTTCCGGTGGGACAGATAAGCAAGACTCGATACTTATAAAACTCATGTCGAAACAAGGCCCCCGGAGTAGACAACATTCCATTACAACTACTGACAGCCTTGGGAGAGCCAGTCCTGACAAAACTCTACCATCTGGTGAGCAAGATGAATGAGACAGGCGAAATACCCTCTGACTTCAAGAAGAATATAATAATTCCAATCCCAAAGAAAGCAGGTGTTGACAGATGTGAAAATAACCGGACTATCAGTTTAATAAGTCATGGCTGCAAAATACTAACGAGAATTCTTTACAGACGAATGGAGAAACTGGTAGAAGCCGACCTCGCTGAAGATCAGTTTGGATTCCGTAGAAATGTTGGAACGCGTGAGAGAATACTGACCGTACGACTTATCTTAGAAGAAAGATTAAGGAAAGGCAAACCTACGTTTCTAGCATTTGTAGACTTAGAGAAAGCTTTTGACAAAGTTGATTGGAATACTCTCTTTCAAATTCTGAAGGTGGCAGGGGTAAAATACAGGGAGCGAAAGGCTATCTACAATTTGTACAGAAACCAGATGGCAGTTATAAGAGTCGAGGGACATGAAAGGGAAGCAGTGATTGGGAAGGGAGTGAGACAGGTTTGTAGCCTCTCCCCGTTGTTATTCAATCTGTATATTGAGCAAGCAGTAAAGGAAACGAAAGAAAAGTTCGGAGTAGGAATTAAAATCCATGGAGAAGAAATTAAAACCTTGAGGTTCGCCGATGACATTGTAATTCTCTCAGAGACAGCAAAAGACTTGGAAGAGCAGTTGAACGGAATGGACAGTGTCTTGAAAGGAGGGTATAAGATGAACATCAACAAAAGCAAAACGAGGATAATGGAATGTAGTCGAATTAAGTCGGGCGATGCTGAGGGAATTAGATTAGGAAATGAGACACTTAAAGCAGTAAAGGAGTTTTGCTATTTAGGGAGCAAAATAGCTGATGATGGTTGAAATAGAGAGGATATAAAATGTAGACTGGCAATGGCAATGAAAGCGTTTCTGAAGAAGAGAAATTTGTTAACATCGAGTATTAATTTAAATGTCAGGAAGTCGTTTCTGAAAGTATTTGTATGGACTGCAGCCACGTACGGAAGTGAAACGTGGACGATAAATAGTTTAGACAAGAAGAGAATAGAAGCTTTCGAAATGTGGTGCTACAGAATAATGCTGAAGATTAGATGGGTAGATCACATAACTAATGGGGAGGTATTGAATAGAACTGGGGAGAAGAGAAGTTTGTGGCACAACTTGACTAGAAGAAGGGATCACTTGGTAGGACATGTTCTGAGGCATCAAGGGATCACCAATTTGGTACTGGAGGGCAGCTTGGAGGGTAGAAATCGTAGAAGGAGACCAAGAGATGAATACACTAAGCAGATTCAGAAGGATGTAGGCTGCAGTAGGTAGTGGGAGATGAAGAAACTTGCATAGGATAGAGTAGCATGGAGACAACAACAACAAAATTTATGGATATCTGTACTCTAAAAGATTTTGCGTTATGATCGTCCGGTGAACTAGGTAGCGTACAGAAAGTCGCCAGTCAAAAGAAGTTTTTTTCCTGTCTCAGCCGTGGAGCAACGACATTCAGCATAACACTGACATCGGAGGGGCTTCATCTACATCTACATGTATACTCCGCAAGCCACCCAACGGTGTGTGGCGGAGGGCACTTTACGTGCCACTGTCATTACCTCCCTTTCCTGTTCCAGTCGCGTACGGTTCGCGGGAAGAACGACTGTCTGAAAGCCTCCGTGCGCGCTCGAATCTCTCTAATTTTACATTCGTGATCTCCTCGGGAGGTATAAGTAGGGGGAAGCAATATATTCGATACTTCATCCAGAAACGCACCCTCTCGAAACCTGGCGAGCATGCTACACCGCGGTGCAGAGCGCCTCTCTTGCAGAGTCTGCCACTTGAGTTTGCTAAACATCTCCGTAACGCTATCACGCTTACCAAATAACCCTGTGACGAAACGCGCCGCTCTTCTTTGGATCTTCTCTATCTCCTCCGTCAACCCGATCTGGTACGGATCCCACACTGATGAGCAATACTCAAGTATAGGTCGAACGGATGTTTTGTAAGCCACCTCCTTTGTTGATGGACTACATTTCCTAAGGACTCTGCCAATGAATCTCAACCTGGTACCCGCCTTACCAACAATTAATTTTATATGATCATTCCACTTCAAATCGTTCCGTACGCATACTCCCAGATATTTTACAGAAGAAACTGCTACCAGTGTTTGTTCCGCTATCATATAATCATACAATAAAGGGTCCTTCTTTCTATGTATTCGCAATACATTACATTTGTCTATGTTAAGGGTCAGTTACCACTCCTTGCACCAAGTGCCTATCCGCTGCAGATCTTCCTGCATTTCGCTACAATTTTCTAATGCTGCAACTTCTCTGTATACTACAGCATCATCCGCGAAAAGCCGCATGGAACTTCCGACACTATCTACTAGGTCATTTACATATATTGTGAAAAGCAATGGTCCCATAACACTCCGCTGTGGCACGCCAGAGGTTACTTTAACGTCTGTAGACGTCTCTCCATTCATAACAACATACTGTGTTCTGTTTGCTAAAAACTCTTCAATCCAGCCACACAGCTGGTCCGATATTCCGTAGGCTCTTACTTTGTTTATCAGGCGACAGTGCGCAACTGTATCGAACGCCCTCCGGAAGCCAAGGAAAGTAGCATCTACCTGGGAGCCTGTATCTAATATTTTCTGGGTCTCATGAACAAATAAAGCGAGTTGGGTCTCAGACGATCGCTATTTCCGGAATCCATGTTGATTCCTTCAGAGTAGATTCTGGGTTTCCAAAAACGACATGATACGCGAGCAAAAAACATGTTCTAAAATTCTACAACAGATCGACGTCAGAGGTATAGGTCTATAGTTTTGCGCATCTGCTCGACGACCCTTCTTGAAGACTGGGACTACCTGTGCTCTTTTCCAATCATTTGGAACCTTCCGTTCCTCTACAGACTAGCGGTACACGGCTGTTAGAAGGAGGGCAAGTTCTTTCGCGTACTCTGCTTCAGGTATCGGAAGCGATAGCAATACCGTGGCACCCACCAGTACAGCACAGCGATCGGAGTTACGAGCGCGCTCGTTGAGTGTGGCGCGGCTTACAGTCGCTGCGCTACACAGTGCTCGGCGAGCTTCCGGGAAGCTGCTTGGCGGCCGATAAGCGCAGGCAGCTGCGGCGACGCCACGTCGTGCGAGCACTGCTACTACTGCTGCTGCTTGGCCGCAGTGCCAGCCCAGCACTGACAATCGTGGCCGATTCCAGCCCAGGTGTCGCTTTCTCATTGTAACGACCGCAACGCGTTCACACGCAATTTCTTAGAGGATCACGAAAAAAAAGCCTCTCTTGTCTCAGCTAACCTGTTTATTTATTCGTGTCAGAAGCAACATAAACACGGCATATACATAAAATAAAACGATATTCGAAGCTAAAGTGGATGAAGGGTATCAGACGGATCCCATATTCCTTGACTTCGGGAAAGGGTTTGACTCGGTGCCCCACTGCAGACTCCTAACTAAGGTACGAGCATATGGGATTGGTTCCCAAGTATGTGAGTGGCTCGAAGACTTCTTAAGTAATAGAACCCAGTACGTTGTCCTCGATGGTGAGTGTTCATCGGAGGTGAGGGTATCATCTGGAGTGCCCCAGGGGAAGTGTGGTAGGTCCGCTGTTGTTTTCTATCTACATAAATGATCTCTTGGATAGCGTGGACAGCAATGAGCGACTGTTTGCTGATGATGCGGTGGTGTACGGGAAGGTGTCGTCGTTGAGTGGCTGTAGGAGGATACAAGATGACTTGGGCAGGATTTGTGATTGGTGTAAAGAATGGCAGCTAACTCTAAATATAAATAAATGTAAATTAATGCAGATGAATAGGAGAAAGAATCCCGTAATGTTTGAATACTCCATTAGTAGTGTAGCGCTAGACAGTCACGTCGATTAAATATTTGGGCGTAACATTGCAGAGCGATATGAAGTGGGACAAGCATGTAATGGCAGTTGTGGGGAAGGCAGATAGTCGTCTTCGGTTCATTGGTAGAATTTTGGGAAGATGTGGTTCATCTGTAAAGGTGATCGCTTATATAAAACACCAATACGACCTATTCTTGAGTACTGCTCGAGCGTTTGGGATCCCTATCAGGTCCGATTGAGGGAGGACATAAAAGCAATTCAGAGGCGGTCTGCTAGATTTGTTACTGGTAGGTTTTATCATCATGCTTCAGAAACTCAGGTGGGAGTCTCTAGAGGAAAGGAGGCGTTCTTTTCGTGAATCGCTACTGAGGAAATTTAGAGAACCAGCATTTGAGGCTGACTGCAGTAAAATTTTACTGCCGCCAACTTACATTTCGCGGAAAGACCACAAAGATAAGATAAGAGAGATTAGGGCTCGTACAGAGGCATACAGGCAGTCATTTTTCTCTCGTTCTGTTTGGGAGTGGAACAGGGAGAGAAGATGCTAGTTGTGGCACGAGGTACCCTCCACCACGCACCGTATGGTGGATTGCGGAGTATATATGTAGATGTAGATGTAAATCAAATTAGGAGCCATAACTTATTTGGGTGATTTCGCAAATTATCTAAAGTGAGAAAAGAGGGTGGTGCAAGAGAGGGCTCAACTCGAGTGCTCCTGTATCTTCATTGATCAGGAGCGGAATGGGGACCGGTACGAACAAACCTACTCATCGCCATATGAAATCATGGAAATGTATGGAAGTGTGCTTTCAGAAAGCGGTGCGGTGCGTTATCGTAAGTACTCCAGCCCTTCGATGGTTAGTAGCTAACCATTGAGTTACATGAAGTTCGGAAAGGGATCAGCCAGACCAGAACGCAAAAACGAACACCGTCATGCGATGGAACATCATGAGAAGCAATCAAACAAGATCGAGACAGATGGAATAAGCTAATGGAACTGTTTATTATTTCAAAAGTAGTCACCACAACTGTCAATACATTTGTACCACTGAGACACATCGGTCAGTGCCTTCATGAGGATGATGGTTGGTTTGTGGGGCGCTGAACAACGCGGTCATCAGCGCCTGTACAAAGTCCCAAATTTTACACAGTCCATTTTCTTTTCACAATTCAGTCTACTTACTCTCACAAATGATGATGATGATGATCACTGCAGAACGATTCTACTGCAGCCAACGTACATTCGAGAAGCACAGCATTAAAAAAAATTATGGCTCGTAGGAAAGCACAGTCGCTTTTCCCTTGCGCCGTGCGGTTAGAAAAGCCATGTCACGGATTGTGCGGCCCCTGCCGCTGGAGGTTCGAGTCCCGTCTCGGGCTTGGGTGTGTGTGTGTGTGTGTGTGTGTGTGTGTGTGTGTGTGTGTGTGTCGTTCTTAGCATAAGTTGGTTTAAGTTAGTGTAACTAGTGTGTAAGTCTAGGGACCGATGACCTCAGCAGTTTTGTCCCTTAGGAATTCACATGCATTTGAACTTATTTTCTTCCCTTGCCTCGTTTGTGAGTGGAACAAAAAAGGTAAGGACTAGTAGTGGTACAAGATACCCTCCACCATGCGCCATTTATTGGCTTGCGGAGTATGTTTGTAGATGTAAGACTAGAGTACTGAGCGAGCGAGATGGCGCAGTGGTAGCACGCTGGACTCTTATTAGCCCGGCTAAATCGCTCTCGGCAAATGCCGGTATAGCTCCTTCAAAAAGGGCGCGGCCGATTTCCGTCCCTATCCTTCCGTAATCCGAGCTTGTGCTCCGTCTCTCATGACGTGCTGTCGACAGGAAGTTAAACTTTAATCTTCCTTTCCTTCCTTCCTTCCTTTCTCGAGTACTGAGAGGTTGACTGGAGCAGGTGGCCAGAACGAGAAGTCTCCGGCGAAACGAGGAAGCGGATGTGGGAGCAGCGAGGCTGGCTGCGGCAGCGCACCTGGGAGTAGCCGTTAGACCGCAAGCAACCTGACCCCATCTGGCTGCGGACCGCGGCCACGCATCTCCGATATAACGACACGGATCCTTCTGTGTCGCAGTGTCTTTTATGATAGTGGCGAATATCCTTAAAATTTTTACTAGACGCGAGGGTCAAAACTGTGGCGCACCAGAACTCGAATCAGTCTACTTGCTTTTTGCGGGCAATCCTTTTACTGATGCAGCTCTCTAGACATTTCTGACGGCAGACTCACAGAATCAGTCTTCCGGTATCTCTCCGCTTCTCTCCGAAACAGCGTAAACCATACACGGAGGTGACAAAATGCATGGGATACTTCCTAATATCGTCTTTGTTGATCTATTCTGGGTCGTGGGACGACGGCTGGCATGAACTTCTTGATGCAATAATTTACCAACAGCCGTATGTATTGTAGAAGTTTATTTTATTTTATGAACTTCTATGTGCTACCAGTTTCGGCATTACATTGATGCCATCTTCAGGCCCCACTCGTCATAGTCGTGTGTCGCCTGGCCACCAAGAGCTGTTGCAGGACGATTGATTCACGGACCCAGTTATATGGTTCCTTCCGTCTATAGCGATTTTACGGCTATGACAAGTGGGGCCTGAAGATGGCATCAAAGGAATGCTGAAACTGGTAGCACGTAGAAGTTCTAAAATAAAATAAATTTCTACAATACATACGGCTGTTGGTAAATTATTGCTTCAAGACGTTCCTAATATCGTGTCGGACCTTCTTTAGCCCGGTGTAGTGCAGCAACTCGAGATGGCATGGACTCAAAAAGTCTTTAGAAGTCCCCTGCAAAATTTTTTAGCCATGTTACCTCTATAGCTGACCATAATTGCGGCAGTGTTACCGGTGCAGATGTTTATGCACGAACTCACCTCTCGATTATGTCCCATAAATATTCGATGGGATTCATGTCGATCGATAAGGGTGGCCAATTCATTCCTCGAATTGTCCAAAATTTTTTTCAAAACCAATAGCGAATATTTGTGGTGCAGTGACATGACGTCATTTTTTGGGAACATGAAGTCCGCGTATGGCTGAAAATGGCCTCCAAGTAGCCGAACATAAATATTTCCAGTCAATAATCTGTTCAGATGGACAAGAGGACGCAGTCCATTTCATGTAAACACAGAGCACACCCTTATGGAGCCTTGTTGACAACTTCGTGGGGTCTGCACCACATTCGTACCCCACCATCAGTACTTACCACCTGAGATCGGGACTCATCTGACCAGGCCACGGCTTCCCATTCGTCTAGGGTCCAACCAGTTTGGTCACGAGCCCAGGAGAGGCGCTGCAGGCGATGTCGTGCTGTTAGCAAAGGCACTCGCGTCGTTCCTCTGCTGCCATGGCCCATTAGCGCCAAATTTCGCTGCACTGTCCTAACGGATACGTTCGTCGTACGTCCCACATTGATTTCTGTGGTTATTTCGCGCAGTGTTACATGTCTGTTAGCACTCACAACTCTACGTAAACGCCGCTGCTCTCGGTCGTTAAGTGAAGGCCGTCGGCAACTGCGTTGTCCATGGTGAGAGGTATGCCTGAAACGCGGTACTCTCGGCGCACTCTTGATACTGTGGATCTAGGAATACTGTATTCACTAACGATTTCTGGCATGGAATGTCCGATGCGTCTAGCTCCAACCACCAGTCCACGTTCAGCGTCTTTTAATTCCCGTCGTGCGGCCATAATCATATCGGAAATCTTTTCACATGACTCACTTCAGTACAAGGGAGAGTTCCGCCAATGCACTGCCCTTTTATACATTGACTATGCGATACTACCGTTATCTGTATGTGTGCAGATCGCTATCCCATGACTTTTGACACCTCGGTGTACACCAGTGTAAAAGATTTCTTTTTCTGGCCGAGGGGTTCTAGGCGCTTCAGTCCGGAACCGCCCGATTGCTACGGTCGCAGGTTCGAATCCTGCCTCGGGCATGGATATGTGTCATGTCCTTAGGTTAGTTAGGTTTAAGTAGTTCTAAGTTCTAGGGGACTGAAGACCTCAGCTGTTGAGTCCCATAGTGCTCAGACCCATTTGAACCATTTCTTTTTCTGCGCTATGCGCACTGGCTTAGTCTCTACTCCTGACTAGTTTAGACTATGGCCAACGGTAGAAAACACATTACAAGGAGCCCGAGATCGATAAAGGATGTTTTCGTTAATTTACACCTTCTTTCACTACAAACAGTTTATTAGAGTGCAAAACGCCAAGCTGGACTGTGGCTTGGAGTCACCGTTACAGTTATAGATGTCGCTGTAACTAGCTATTCAATAGTCGGGCCCTAAGTATTGAAAAGTAAGAGAGCATCCACTTGAGTTATTAAAACAAATCCGTTAAATTTCGGTTACAAGATAAATCCGTCAAATCTAAAGGCTGCAAATTCAATCACATACCCTGGGATAACAGTCAGGAACACTTTAAACTGGAACGATCACATATAAAATGTCGTGGGCAAGACGAATCAAAGACCGCGTTTTATTGCCAGAACACTTAGAAGATGCAACAAATCCGCTGAACAGGCTGCCTACACTAAGCCTGTCCGTCGTTTTCAGGAGTACGACTGTGCGGTGTGGGATCATTACCAAATACGATTGTCGGAGCACATCGAAAAAGTCCAAATAAGGACAGCTCGTTTTTTATTATCACAAAACAGGGGGAAAGTGTCACGGATACAATATGCGAGCTGGAGTGGTAATCATTAAAACAAAGGCGTTTTCCGTTGCGGCGGAATCTTTTCACGAAGTTTCAATCACCAACTTTCTCCTCCGAATGTGAAAATAATTTGTTGACGCCCACTAACAGAGGTAAATGATCATCATAATAAAATAAGAGAAATAAGGGCTCGCGTGGAAAGATGTAGGTGTTCGTTTTTCCTCGCGACCTGTTCGAGAGTGCAACAGTAGACAAATAGTGTGGAAGAGGTTCGAGGAACCCTCTGCCAGGCACCTAAGTATGAATTGGAGAGTAGCCACGTAGATATAGACGTAGACGAATGGAAGGGCATACTATCTCCAACTCGACCATGCCTACTGCAGCTCTGTGAGATTCAAAGTATCCTTGGGGTTCATGACACCTTTACATTTCGTTTACGTATCTATGTACGATCGCTGCTTACCACCGGGAGTCAACTTACGTATTTTCTATAGAGGTATTTCAAGCGAGGGCATAAATAATAATGTAGTATGGCTCAACAGTTTGATGCAAGTCTTTCAATTGGACACCAAATCGGCGACTTTCGTATCCGTGAGCCAAAGGCACCCGGTGTTCCGAGGCTGTCACTCATTCAAGTACTAACCGGCACCAACATTGCTAAACTTTGGTGATCGGACGAGGACCGCAGTATGCGACGCGACAAGGTCGTTGTAACAAGCAAAATAAAATTTTTTATTAATGAGCTTCGCTCCTCGTCCCAACTACTTTCCTCTGTTTGATAAGTAAAGACTGTCGCATTTTCACAAATCCTACTTAGGTTTCTCTAAAAGAGGTGACCAGCTATTATAAATATTTTTCCCGAAAAACGTCCAGGACATTTACTTCCAGGGTTATATACATGTGTTCCTAAAGTTAACCCTAGGCCACAAAACTTTAGTTCAAAACTCAGAAAAAATCGCAACTTACGCGAAGCACAATCCTTCCAGTGCTACATTCTGCAATATTAACTTAACTGTGCAGAGACGGCCGATTTCCTTCGCAACTTACGCGAAGCACAATCCTTCCAGTGCTACATTCTGCAATATTAACTTAACTGTGCAGAGACGGCCGATTTCCTTCCCCATCCTTCCCTAATCCGAGTTTGTGCTCTGTCTCTAATGACCTCGTTGTCGACGGGACGTTAAACACTAATCCACACACAATCCTCATAGTCAGAACGAATGAATCAATGCAGAAGAATATGAATAAAAACGCAGTGAAGACAGAGCATATTCTGTGGAAGTTTCCCACCTATTCACGTGCACAGAATTCTGAGAATATTCTCCTGCGATACTTTTAGCCCCAGGAAATAATAAATGGAATGTCAAGAATGATCTATAAACTATTTCCACTTGACGGCCTGGAGGAAGGAAGGAACATTGGGTTTAACGTCCAGTCGACACGAGGTCATTACAGACGGAGCACAAGCTCGGATGGTGTTAAGGATGGGGAAGGAAATCGGTAGTGCCATTTCAAAGGAACCGTCCCGGAATTTGACCAGAGAGATTTAGGTAAACCACGGGAAAACCTAGATCTGGATGACCGGACGCGGGTTTGAACCGTCGTCTTCTCGAAGGCGAGTCGGATCTTGTGTAGTCTCTGTAAAAACACAAAACTCTAATCTCCCTTTCTCCTTCAGTGTCTTGATTCTACATACTGTTGCGATTATATTGTTATTTCGTGTGTGTGTACAGATTCTAACATACATGTAACTGGCACTAATAATCCTCAGGACAATTTGTAAAATTTATGAAACAGACCGTCATACAGTATTTTTCGTGTCCTCCTGAAGTTTTTTGTGAAGAACATTTCCTTTGAAATTTGTTACAGTTCTATACGGCTGCTACTTCTGCGTGTGATGCCAGTCAAGTAAACTTAGTTCTCATTTTCCTTCCATATCATTTATCAGTAAATCAAAAAGTAAACCAATGTCGGGTCATTTTTTATCTGCTGACATGTGACGACCTTAAACTTTGAGTCGTAATACTTCTCAAGTTAAACCTCAAAACAGTTACTTTCCGTGTAGATGCACCCTACGAAAAGGAATGGCTGTTTGTTTGTAAGACTTTTCACTTCTATTAACTGTGTTAGAAATCCTGCAAGTGTAATTACTGTGACTTCAGGCGCTTGTAATGACCGCATAATTTCCCGAAAGAACGCTACTATATTTTAAACGAGAAAATAAGGAAAAAACCGTAATTACCACACCGCCTGAAGGTAACGAGCCGTATTTTATGAACTTTCTCCTAAGCTTACGACAGGCAGAGTAGCTCTTTCTGGTGAGATGGGGCTGCGCAATCATCGCGATGGAAATTCCTTTCGTACTTCGCAGTTTCGACAGTGTACCTCTAAATAATGCCGTTGAATACTTGTCGGAACGAAATGCGCATATGAGACTGTTAATCAAACCTGATGGACGATATACAGCGGCAGGAAGAGTGCAGGTTTTCTTTGAACGCATTTTTAAATGTATTTCGTACTTGAGATCTTAACGTCATATTAAATGAGCAATTAACCTCGTTAGCTGTAAAAACGAAACACGTTTGCAGTAAGTGCCAGTTAAGTTGCAGCTAAGGAAACACTGCAGGGATGATGGCGGCATCAGATTATGGGCTCTTAAGTACTGTCATAAACTCCCATCTGATGGGAGCTCCTCCCACAAATATTTCGCTCCAGGCTACTCCACGGTGGACTCTTCTTGGCGTTGAATTTGTTTCCATTTACCCAATACGTAAATGTTCCTGATTAAAAATTGTTTAATTGCGAATGCATGAGTTGTTCATCAGTGGGAGTTATTTGTGAGCTCATGGCCTGTTGCAAGCCTTTAGTTCACACATCTATCCTTACTTGTTTATGTCTAGTATATTCATTTACCCACTACTAAAGAAATTTATCGCTATCTTGTTGATTGAAGTCTTCCATGAAGGTGCCATGAGTAGTTAACATTTGTTGCGTCTTCTGATCTGTTAAACAACTACGTAAGCGGTTGCTCGAATGGATCCTTCAAATTCGTCAAATTAGATTTTTTGTCTTGCTACTTTCCTGTTGGATTTGGTCGTTGGACCAACTACAACTTCATGCTCTGAAAGGTGCGCCGTTAGATGGCAGTATCCAGAGGGGATGTGATCAAGACCTGTCTCCCTACCGTTAATGTCACATTATCTGCTTCAGCCTCCCAGATTTTAACAACTGCACATAGGCTTGTTCGCCCATTCCTCAAGGCATTCTCTCTCTGGCTCTTAATAACTGGCTAATAAATTTGATACCTATTCCTACTTTCCCTGCAGTGCAGGGACATAATAGAAATTACAGTAATGCTCTTTTGCGAAAGAGGATTTTCATTAATAAATTAGAATCGATAGTTGTCATCATCCATCGCAACATGTTTCATTTTGATGCGTCTGCTGGGAGGAAGGACAAACTTTCACTTACTGTAGTAATTGCCACATTTGTAACCAACTAATTAATGTGATAGATGCGAAATGTAATGTAGAATGCACATGTCACATCCTGTATCTCGTTTTAACTGGTGGTCACGGAGCTATTAATATAGCTACTGACACAGGGTGCTCTAATCGCATGGATTATACGGTTACCAATACTTCATAAACTACACTACTGGCCATTAAAATTCCTACACCGCGAAGATGACGTGCTACAGACGCGAAATTTTACCGGCAGGAAGAAGATGCTGTGACATGCAAATGATTAGCTTTTCACAGCAGTCACACAAGGTTGGCGCCGGTGGCGACACCTACAACGTGCTAACATAAGGAAAGTTTCCAACCAATTTCTCATACACAAACAGCAGTTGACAGGCGTTTCCTGGTGAAACGTTGTTGTGATGCCTCGTGTAAGGCCGGATTGTAGCCTATCGCGATTGCGGTTTATCGTATGGCGACATTGCTGCTCGCGTTGGTCGAGATCCAATGACTGTTAGCAGAATATGGAATCGGTGGGTTCAGGAGGGTAATACGGAACGCCGTGCTGGATCCCAACGGCCTCGTATCACTAGCAGTCGAGATGACAGGCATCTTATCCGCATGGCTGTAACGGATCGTGCAGCCACGTCTCGATCCCTGAGTCAACACATGGGGACGTTTGCAAGACGACAACCATAAGCACGAACAGTTCGACGACGTTTGCAGCAGCATGGACTGTCAGCTCGGAGACCAAGGGTGCAGTTATCCTTGACGCGGAGTTACAGACAGGAGCGCCTGCGATGGTGTACTCAACGACGAACCTGGGTGCACGAATGGCAAAACGTCATTTTTCCGGACGAGTCCAGGTTCCGTTTACACCATCATGATGGTCGCATCCGTGTTTCGCGACGTCGCGGTGAACGCACATTGGAAGCGTGTATTCGTCATCGTCATACTGGCGTATCACCCGGCCTGACGGTATGGGGTGCCATTGGTTACACGTCTCGGTCACCTCTTGTTCGCATTGACGACACTTTGAACATTGGGCGTTACATTTCAGATGTGTTACGACCCGTGGCTCTACCCTTCTTTCGATCCCTGCGAAACCCTACATTTCAGCAGGATAATGCACAACCGCATGTTGCAGGTCCTGTACGGGCCTTTATGGATACAGAAAATGTTCGACTGCTGGCCTGGCTAGCACACTCTCCAGATCTCTCACCAATTGAAAACGTCTGGTCAATGGTGGCCGAGCAACTGGCTCGTCACAATACGCCAGTCACTACTCTTGATGAACTGTGGTATCGTGTTGAAGCTGCATGGGCAGCTGTACCTGTACACGCCATCCAAGCTCCGTTTGACTCAATGCCCAGACGTATCAAGGCCGTTATTGCGGCCAGAGGTGGTTGTTGTGGGTACTGATTTCTCAGGATCTATGCACCCAAATTGGGTGAAAATGTAATCACATGTCAGTTCTAGTATAATATATTTGTCCAATGAATACCCGTTTATCATCTGAATTTTTTATTGTTGTAGCAATTTTAATGGCCAGTAGTGTATTATCGCTGTTTCACGCAGCAGAGGCGAGGAAGGTAGAACTCTCGGTTTTTTTTTTCTTCCTACGTTTGTTCCTGTAGCATGAAAGCGGTTTATTAGCGAACAGAGATTTATGGTTGATTTATCTACCTGACGTCCTCTACACATCTGAATAGTTCCTAAGCTGGCATTTAGAACACGGCGTAAAGCCAACAACTGCCAGATGGCGGAGCAGTAGCAGCTTGCGCACAGTAGCAGCTTGCCGCGCTCGTGCGAGCCTTGCTGGCAGAGCCGTGCAGCCATGCGATGCGTCATGCGACGCAGAAGGCGAGCGGCGGACCCGCGTGCGACCACGCACGCACTCAGCGCACAGGCATTTCCTGCCGCTCGGCTCGAATCGCGCGCTACGCACCGATAGCAAAGAAACACAAACTGCACACAGCCACTCGAACTATCATATCTGAAGCCCGTTATATTCACGGAAGGACACGTCTGACACTGGCGAACTCAGATCCCCCCACAGATGCAAAGTCAGTTTCTTTGAAGACTGGGTCAGAATGAAAGTTTCACTTTGCAGCGGTGAGTGCGCTGATATGAAACTTCTTGGCAGATTAAAACTGTGTGTGGACGAGGTACTGGCGGAAATAAAGCTGCGAGGACAGGTAGTGAATCGTGCTTGGGTAGCTCCGTCAGTTGCCGACATGGTAGCTCAGAGTGTTCGGTCAGAGGGTTAGCTACCCTCTGTAGCCTCTGTAACCTTCCGAAATTTCGAGACGAAATGAAGCTGACGACGGCTCTAGCGCCTGAGGGTCTGGCAACCCCTTCAACATAGGCTTGGTGCGGTTCGCCTACCTTCAGGCGCTAGGGTAGCCGCAAGGCTGAATTGGTGTCTGAGTTCCTGACAGGTACTACCCTTTTGTAACGTGCTCAAGAAAGTTACGTGGGTGGCACCGAGGATGTTGCCGAACTCGGGGTCTTAGAGGGACATTTTACCGTTTTATGGGCGCACATGTTAATGTTGCGAGCGCGTGATCACGCCACAGGAGGGCTGAAAAAGCAAGAGTACTCTTGGATGCTTCGGATCACTTTCAGATTTCGTCGAATAGGTTTGAACGGTTTCTAGCGGTTTCAACACGCACGAGACAGCGAAAATTGCGGTCGTGCTGCACTCGAAATGGGTGCGATGATGTTCAAAGGGGATACAGACCCACAGTGTCCTTAGAGAAGGGTTGAAACATCCGAGGGTGTCATCAGCGTGAAAGGGCATCAAGAATATGTTCCTGTTGCTCAATGCGCTGCGAACTGTCGTTTTCGAACGCGAAATGTGTGGGAATCAACGCCCCAAGGAAAGGGGTGGTTTCATTGATGCCCTCTGTCATCCCCTGAGGCCTTTTCGTGTCGACTGTGAGCGATAGTATGTCTGAAATGTTTTCCTCGGCCACTCGTAAGAAAGCCGCGTCTTATTTCAACGCAGAGTGTCGCGGTACTGAGCTCCACCGCAGAGACGTCAAAAGAAGATGTGGAATGTAAGAGGGACTGTGACGATCATCCCATCGCGTGACACGTGCACAGTCGAGGTGAGCGGAACTGTGGTCAAATGTGGTGCCAGTGTGACATCATTAACCTGCCTTACAGCACATGAACTAGTGAGCTGTGGCCTTTTTTTCGTGTTGACACCTTGCTGTTGGAAGTGGCGTCGAGGCCGAACGTGACGTCGCAGGGCTCCAAGCTTTGGAACTACTACAGAGGAAGGTTGCAGGCACCTTTCAACCAAATTTCAAGTTATGCGTTGCAATGGGAGGCAGTTACGGGGTTTCGAAAAAGTTATCCTTTAATTGTGTTGCGCAGAATATATTTATACAGCGTCTCCAATAATGCACAAACTTTAGGGACAGATTCCTTATACAGAAATAAGTAAACAAGGTCAAGTAAAGATTCACTCTAAAATGCATATGAACCGTTGTTCATCTTCGATACTTTGAAACATACCTCTTCTATAAGTTTATTCATGCTGAGCTCAGAGGAGAACAACAACTTCTTAGCGGAGACCGCTATAAAAGAGTTCTTGTAATTTTATTACAGTCCTGAAGATGGTAACTTATTTTTACCGAAACCTATTATCGACAGTGAAGTTTTATAGCGATCTCTGCCAAGAAGTTTTTGTTCTCCTGAGACATCTCCTCTACTGCAAGGTCTTTCCTTTCCATATTTTAGGAGGACGAAGTACTGACCAAAACAACAGAGAAATGTCGAGTAAACATGGAGTCTAAAATGCTTACATTAACACTTATGAACACTCCTTGATCTTTGTTAGTGTGAAGCACATCGCTTCTACTGAACAAGTGCCCACAGCTCTTAAGGTATGCGTTTTACAGCCGATGTTTAATCGACATTTTTTTCTTGTTCTAGTCTATACTATCTCCTCCCAAGATATGAAAAGCAAAGATCTTGCAGTAGAAGAGATGTGTTTCATAGATGAACAAGTGCTCATATCTGTTAAGGGGGGGTAGGACGTCAAACGAGCCGTCTTGGAGCAGGAGAGACACCACAGGACATTTTAATTTCCACTGTCTATACTTTTACGAATAAATTCATCAAACTTTGTCAGCATGACCAGGAAGCATTAAGGATTCACAATCATAGCAGTGGAAGTTCAAAAAAATAACAAAATAATTTTTTACATGAGAAAGTTCATCATTTTTTTCACTTCTATTGGCTGCGTTTGTTGCTATAGGTACATGTTTCTTCATAAGTAAAAGAGACTCTTCGATGAATTTTGTACAGCATTCAATCCATACTTACAGGTGTATGAAATTCTAGAAACTATTTAATTTCTGAAAAAATGAATGTGCTGTTACATTTTAAACTTCATGTTTAGAAAAAACTCAAAATTTATAGTTAATTATCGCAATTTTTACCACAGTTTTTAATAGATTTGGAAAATTCTAGAGTTTCATACACCTGTACGTATGGTATGTATGCTGTGCAAAATTCATCGAAGAATCTCCCTTACTTATGAAGAAAAGTGTACCTATAGCAACAAATGGAGCCATTGGTAAGTGAAAAAAAGGTGAAATACAAACGTAAAAAATAAATTATTTTCTTATATTTTTGAACATCCATCACTATAAGTGTAAATCTTGAATCCTTTCTGGTCATTCTGACAAAGTTTTATGAATGTATTTTTAAAAGTATAGACAGTGGAAATTAAAAATTCCTGTGGTGTCTCCTGCTCCAAGTCGGCCCGTTTGACGTCCTACCCCCCTTAAGGTATGCGCTTTAGAGCTCTCATTTACTAGACGTTTTTTCGATGTATAATGAGTCATGTTCATGCTCAAAACTAGTAGAATAAGAAGAAGAATAAATTACAGCTGCGATGAAATACACACACAAAAAAAAATGTATTTCATACAATGTATTAAAGCTGCTAAACAGCACGTACAAAAAGTAATTCAGTTCCTCACTATTTGATGGTGATATCTGAAACACGGAAGTCCGAAAGAGATAGGAGACAGCCATTCTTATCGAAACGCACAGGTGGTCTGACACCACGCCGGTGTAACCGACTGGCACTCCGCACGTGGAACTCATGCCTGAGCGGAGAGCCTATACCCAAAGGTGATCGGTTTCTCACAAGCGGTGGACCGGGCCGCAAGAGGCAGGAAGCAGGCGTTTAAACGGTCGGCTATTATAACAGCGAGGGCGATCGCTCGGCTGTGGACGCGCCCGCACAGGCCGTCACGCTCGGTAACGCGCTCCCCAGACACCTGCCCTGCACCCGTGAGAAACCCGAGAGCTCACTGCACTTCACAGCAGCGCCCGGCCGGGTCTCATGCGTGATACCAACTCCTTACTGAAGCAATTAGTGGCGGTACACCTGAGTACAGCTAAACACTGGAACTGCTTTCGCGGGGGAGAGCCTACTTTCACCCTCTTTGGTGTACAGCATGTACGGAATGACTCAGAGGAACGCAGAATTTAGGACAGAAGGTAGATCAAGCGTAAATGACAACTGAACTGGCAGGGGTGATTATTAACATGTGGTATAATTAAGATATCTACATCTGCATTCTGCAAACTACTGTGAAGTAGATAGAAGGGTGTGCTTTCCAGTGCACGAGCTATTGGGGCTTCTTCCCATCGCACTGTCATATGAAGTGCGGGAAGAATGACTGTTTAAACGCTTTTGTAAGCGCTGTAATTAGTCTGATATTGTCTTTGCGATCCGCGAGAGTGATGGGTAGAGTGTTACAATACATTCGTAGTGTTGTCACTTAAGGGGCTCCGGAAAGGCTCAAAATCATGAAAAATTCAATTTTTACTTTTTTGCGTTTTCTGAATCTGCAGACTATTACCTTTTAATAGATTTATAATTTATTCAATTCCGAAGACTACAACTATTTTTAAATTTTTTTTTGAAATGTGTTCTACATGGGCGTGACCCACTGTGGCGCTGTTAAACTGCTGTCAAATGGTGTTATTATTAACGTCCGTGTTCATCAGGTACATTTTAGTGATGTGAGATAAAGTATGCGTTGTGGCTAACCTGTGATGGTTCAATATATATCGCTGGTGTGATTGTCGATTGTTTCATGTTTATTTACTCTGTCGCTATCTCGAAAATATTCGTAATTAATTCTGTTTCTTGAGTCTCTGTTTTGTTGAAGTATAATAATGAGTAAAAGTAAAGTTATTAGAAATCCTCTGAAGGCTTTTAAGAAAAGGAGAAATGTTGGAAAGCCAAAGGTATGTGTTATTACTGTAAACAATAAAGACGATAACCAAGTGAGTGAACCTAACCTGTCAAGTACACCTGCCCATAGCAGTCAAAGTGGGAAAGAAAATACTTCACAGAAGAAGCTTGGTTCAATGAGTGAAAACTATGAATGTTTTATGGGCGAATCGGATGTGAATGAAATATTTGATATGTCGGTTCTCAAAGGAATTTTTTCAAACTGTGTAAGATGTATTCATTGTAGTGAAGTTGGTCTGGAACTCTCCATAATAAAGCACGTAGGACTTGCTAGTGAAATACAACTGAAATGTGATAAGTGTTCATACATGACCACCTTTTGGAACAGTGTTGCAGTAACTGCAACTGAAGAAAATGGTAGCAAAATCTACGAACACAACAACGAGCGATGCTTGCTTTAGACAAGGAACGCCTTCGGGCTGCAGACAGGGCTGTAAAGAGTCTACAAATACAAGCAAGAGTAAACAGGAGGAGGAACAAGAGGAAGCTGGAGGAGGAGTTTGCAGAGGATGAAGATAATCCATCCTATGGACCTGGAATGCACTAAAAAATTAATCCAATCTTTGTCGCTCGATTCCCAAAACTTTTATTTTCTCATACTAATTACATGTTTTCTAAGGATCTTCCAAACATATTTGTTTCAAACTTTCAGTAAATGTTACACAGTACCTTCTGCATAATTTAACACAGCCTTTTTCCAAAAAACTGTATATTTTTGAATATATAAATAAAAAATTGCAAAAAAATGTTGTGAATTTTCATTACAATTGAAAAAAAAATCATCTTTAATAACTGAACTAAAATTTTGTAAAATCCCTGTGTTAAGTTGTAGCCCATATTCCAATAAATGATCTGTAAAAAGTTCAACTTCCTACCTCAAATACTTTGTGAGGAAAGAAGTAATTTATAAGCGTTATTTTAACATTGCAAGTATAGGGCGTTCCGGAGCCCCTTAAAGCTGGTTCTTGAAACTTTGTAAGTAGGTTTCCATGGGATAATTTGCGTCTGCCAGTTCAGTTACTTAAACATCTCCGCTTTGCTCTCTCATGTGTCAAGCAAGCCTATTACAATTCGTGCCACACTTTCGTGTAACGTTCAGCATCCCACGTTAGCCCTATTTAGTATGTGTCCCACACCTGAGCAATATTGTAGGATGGGTAGTGTGTGTGTGTGTGCGTGCGTGTGTGTGTGTGTGTGTGTGTGTGTGTGTGTGTGTGTGTGTGTATTGTAAGCTATCTCCTTTGCAGCCTACATTTCCTTAGTGTCCTACCAAAGAACCTAAGTCTGCCACCTGCTTTAACAACTGCTGAGACTAGATGATCGTCCTATTTTATATGCTCACTAATTATTACACCCAGGTATTTTGTATGAAGCGAATAATCCCAATCGCGAGTAAGACATTGTGATCGTAGGATACTAAGTTTTTTTCGTTTTGTGAAGTGCACAGTTTTACAGCTCGGAACATTTAAAGAGAGTTGCCAATTCTTACACCAAAACACTTGACTCACTATTTGTGCAACTTGCTTCAGAAAATATTTCATCCGCGCAGAGTCTGAATTTCGCCTATACCTGTAGATGACCCTGCATTTAAGACTACATGCTGCGTCCTCTACACCAAGAAATCTTCAGACCGTTCACAAATTTCGCTTGTAGCCTCATACTATCGTACTTCTGACAGTAAGCGTTGGTGTTTACTGACCTAAATGCTTTTCGGAAATGCAGCTAGCATTAGGAGCAAGATCAATGCTGTGTACACTACCTGAAGGATTGCTGTCGAGTGTTCGAAATTTTTATTCTCCTGAACTAGGTGCGCGTATGTACTCTGTTGCCAGCTACAGTAATGGATACTATCATCTAATGGCCCCCTCTCATAGCTACGAAAATCCACAAGAACAACTGTCATCTGATTTGGCTGTCCTCTGCTTGGCATATAGGCGACAGGCCCATATAGGCGATGGCTCTTCCATTATTTAACTAAATACGTCGCCAGAAGCAAGTCAGCGAGTTTCCTTGCGCCCCTAAACTCGTCGAACATTTAATACTTCTTCATTAAAGACCTTAATGTTAACGAGGCGTTCAATCCTTACCGATATCTTCCACGATCGTATTCATTGTGTGGATCTTCCACTGTTCTCGTTCCTGTAACTGTTGAATGCCCTGCAGGAAACACGGTTTTCGATGGTTTCTGCACCCGCCCTGCATCTTTTGAGTCACTCCCACTCCGAGCTGTTCGTGTCCGCTGCGTTGGGTTTTACCTCTTGGTCATAATCGTGTCACTCAGTTTTTCAAGTGGGTGAAAAAACTAAATCGGAGAGTGATGTCCCGACTGCACTTGAAATGCAGCTCCTCACTCAGGAGCTTCGCGCAAAGCCTGTGAGTGGTCATTCGTTATGATTTGAAACTTGTTTCCCAGCCTATTATACACCGTATGTTTTATTTGGAAGATGTGTAAAGGAACCAGACGAAAGTTGAAGGTTTGTGTCGGTAGCCGAAGTGTTCTGATTTCTCTAAGTTGATGAAGTTCTGCCCAAGTCCAGTCCTAGTTCTACAGTCAGTATTAACCTACGACACACAATCGTACAAGGAATGAACTAAAACTCTTAACTGTGTTTTCTACAATTACAATTTAATTGGACATGAAAACTTTTATAATGTGGCCAATGTTAACACCAGCACTTAAGAGTAGGTGTTACAGCGCTGATTGTGTTCGCAAGGTATTCACGTGACGCTGTGGAAGTGGAGAGAGGTGACTGTATCAGGCTTTGGAACAACCTTTTCTTGCAAAGATGGAATCAGGAGTTCACGTACCTGATACAGCGAGCATCACTTAGGCAACTACAGGGTTGCCGTTATTCATTTATATGATTGATAGGAATGTGTCCACTTTTATTATGACTAAATTTAGATTTCATCGCCTTTCTTGCCTTGGTTTTGCTTAATTGCTAATCCTGGTTCCGAAAACATTTCTCTAGCATATATGCATAAATTTTGACTTTTGCGTTTTTCACATTCCACTTATTCTCTCCATTCTTCGGCCAAATTACCAAGTGAAATAATTGCTATGTTGTCACATCCGTTGTGATAATCTGTACAATTGACATTTTAAATCTGCTGAAGTATAAAAAATCTTTACAGATTGCAACTGTAAACAGAATCTTTCAGCAAACATTTCATAACTTCCCTCTACCTTTTTGCGGGACCCTAAAGTTGTGAAAATACCCCAGTGTGAAAAACAGATCGGCGTAATTTTACAGACAGACTAGCAAGCATGTTATTTAATATCACCTTTCTCGGGCATTTGCAATAACTGTGCGGTAAAGGTTGGAAGATTTTAGGAGGAGAAATAAGGAAAGGGTAGGATGGTATTTAGAATCCCGATGCTAACGCTTAATGTCGTTTTTAAGTATGCTTAATGTAGGACAGCTAATGTCATTGGTGGTAAATATTCTGGAAACTATTTCGAGACCTAGGCTCCAAACGAAGAACTTCCTAGATATGGTCCAAACGTTCCTGTCGATCTGGAAGGGAAAGTTACGGATCATACCATGGATCGTTTCGATCGATCTCTTGAAAAGAGAGAGAGCGAGGCAGCGCAGTGATTAAGGCCTTGTACCCCAATTCGATAGGAATGGTGTTCAGGTTTCCTCCGGATCGGTCTAATTCATGCTTACCGCGATCGCCCTCTATCACTTGAGGCACGCAAAGTTCGTTCGAAAGGTTCACGGCGATATCGTCACGTCCTTGCCTGTCATTAATGATATGAGACTGGATGTGACATTAAGTCTTCAATTTTCTTCCTTTCTGTTTCGTAAAGGCATCTGGGTCATACGAAGAGGGAATTTTAGAGTTCCTTGCTGAATGTCTACGCGCCACACTTTACTAAATTGCTCTATAATTTAAGTAATAATCTATCAATACGCTGACAGAGGCACAGAGCGTCAGTACTGATACTGGAGTAACCTCTGGCAGTCTCCTTTCATCCTTCGTGCAGTGGGTGTGCTTGCCGATTTAGGTACCTAAGCATTAATTTTAATGGAGTCAGTGATTCGACTACAGAAGAATGTAGTAAAAATAAAGCAATTTGTCGGAGAGCTGATTCGAAAGCATGATGCTCTGCGTGTAGGTTGACACCTCACTAGCGCGACTACTGTGAAGAACCATGAGCGCTGAAGATGCTGGTTGCTGAGATAATTCGGCGGCGCGAATGCAGTAACGCTGCGCGAAGGCGATAATAGCCCCTGACGGGCGTCCGAGGCGTTCCCTCCTGGAGTTTCTCAGCCGTTTTGCTCGAAGAATACTCTGTGGAATTCTGTCAAAGGTACGTAGGCCCGGTCCTAAGCATTTAATGACCCAGACAGCCATGCTTATTTTGGATCCCTCACAATTACACTGAATTTGTTACGTGTACCGATTTCTTTAATATTTCGTACTATCTTTTTCTCACCTTGGGTTCGTATCGTTTTAGTGCAGGACCTCACCTGGCGCCTCTTCCTTCATCGTAGACCTGTCGCTTGTTTCTGTCGCCTAGCTAATGTCCGTAACGACGTGCTAAGAGCGTCAACTGTGCTAGTCGTTTCGATGTTTTAACTGTTTGTGTGTTGTGTTAACGTGGTGGAGATGGACAATGGGTCCATTAGGGCTCGGTCGTTCATTCAGCTGTGGGTCACTATCTTGTTGTCAAAGTTGGCATTCGACACCTAGCGTCACATTATCATGCTAAGATCTACTGTGTAAAGTACCTATTTTTATCCTCACTTATTCTTTGGAGTACTTCTTCATCTCAAATTTTATCTATCCACTGAAGTTTAACGTTCTTCGCTAACACAATTTTTCAACTTTTTCCGGGTCTTGCTTCTCCAGACGTCCGATAGTTCACGTTCGACTTCCATGAAGTGCTCCAAACGAAACTTCTAGAAACTTTTTCTTCAATTGTATATTAGTATCTGATACAGTTGAGCTATTTTAGTGAAGAAAGCTACCTTCGCCTATGCTAATCTACTTTTGGAACATCTTCATGTACTCTTTATCAACTGTGGTCATCCTTAAGCCATATTCAGTGCTAAGTATATGTTCCTTTCGGCGGGTCTTCTACTCTTCCTTACATCCGGCCAAGGAGCTGCGTCGTAGACGAAATTTGTTTTTTTATTTCTCTTCCGAAATTTTCTTTAACTTTATTGCTTCCTTGACGAACAGGTTGTGAACAACAAGCGTGATTAGCTGCACTTCTGCCTCTCACCGTCCCTAACACTAACTCGCCTTCGTTGACCGTTCATTTTTGTCAGTCCCACGTAGATTTTGTACATGTATGATATAGACCGTTTGTCTATGACTGTGTCGCCCAGTCTTCTACGGATTGTTCTCTTAACATGCCCTAAGTTACAGAAGGCTTTCGCTGGGTCGACAAATGCTAGGAAGATATCCTAATTTTTCTTCCCTTTGACTTCAGCTACCAAGCGTAATGACAGAATTGCTCTTCTCATACCTTTTCTCTTTCTAAAACCAAATTGATATTCCTGCACTGTGTTTGCAATTATTTTCTATCCTTCTGTATATTATTCTGATCAGAAATTTACAAGTGGGACATGGCAGACTAACGTCTGACAGTTTTCACATTTATCTGCACGCTACCAAATTATCCTGCAGTCGTAAACGGCCTATTGTGTTAAATTTGTAGTCAGATGTAACTGTAGCTGTTAACCTTTGAGAGTCAGCGCCTTCGTCCCATATTCAGACAGAATAGTACGTATAGCGAGAGATAACAATACAAGAGAGCATAAATCGATTCCTGCTTCGGATTAGCGACAATTGGACTGATCCAGCAGTCAGTCAAGGTACAGTTCTTAGGCGGTTCCCCAAGCTTCTGCGGGGGAGTTAACGCTATTATCTGGATTAGCCGCATCCTCCCCTGCCCCACGTGTCTCACCGGTTAGGTTAAAACGATGCAGCTTCGGAGGAGATATAAATGCCAATTGTACAATGCAAATGCTCGCTGTGCTGCAGTCGAAACAAAACCAGTAGATGCGCAGATTGGTTGCTATGCTATGAGACAAATTAAACACATCGGCCTTACACCCTTAATTTATTATTAACTTGTTGAGGTTATGAGTATGGTAACTGTGCTTTGGCAGTAGACGTATCCCTGGCTATCAGGCACTTCGTTTCTTCTCATCATACAACCCACAAATTTAATGCCTGTTGCACTGCGCTAAATTGCTATCCTTGTCTTCGAAGCAATGAGTCTGGAAGTGTGTTCGTGTTGCAGGTGCGGTATACTGGCTACCGGGACCGACCACTGGAAGAGAGGCAGGCCCGCTTCCACAACGGCTGTCGTGAGGGGCACACGGAAATCGTAAGTGTCTCTCTCTCTTGTTTGGCTACATCATATATTTTTCCTGGAACGAATGCAATAGATTTCGCGAGTCTCATTCATTTCTGTATGCTGTTTTGAATATCCTTAACCTGTAAAACGCTCAATAATTACAAATAATTACAAAATAAGCAACGCGAAAAACTTAAGTTTGTTTTTGATTGCCTAGTTGATTTTTTTTACAAAAAAAGGGCTATTCATTCAGTTTTAGAAGACATCAAAAATTTAAAAAATAAAAAGGAGCTGATATTATCACGACTATATTAAAATGTACTATTCTTCCCATTCCATGGCGTATCGGGTACAGCAACCATGGGCAGTATTTCGAAATAAAAGTAGTCTTGGTTGCAGAGAAAACAAAACCCTTTCGCCCCTCTGGGGTAACATCAGAAAATCTATAAGACAAAGACAACAGTATACGTCAAGGTATGGTCCAGTATAGCTTTGCAATGTAGGAACATATATACTCTGACGAAAAGTCCTTTCCTTTTTTTCTTTTCCTTATAGATTTTCTGATAATGTCTCAGAAGGATGAAACGCGCCAGTAAAAGTATTTTTCCCTTGCAACCAAAACTTTTTTTCTTTCACACCACTAGTAATGATTCTTAACACTTTACGCTCCTTTGAATTATGCTCAAGAGACCTAAAAAGGGCTTCCTGCCCCCCTCCAGACTCTCCCGTCAGGCCCCCCCCCCCCCCCCCCAAAAAAGAAATCTGATGTCATCGAATAAAAAACGCTTTTGCTGTGATATTTTACTTTTACAACTCCGCAAACATTATCAGTGTTACATTCGAAGAGAAAAGTTCGAAGGCACCGAGCGAGGTGGCGCAGTGGCTAAAACACTGGACTCGCATTCGGGAGGACGACAGTTCAGTCCCGCGTCCGGCCATCCTGATTTAGGTTTTCCGTGATTTCCCTAAATCGCTCCAGGCAAATGCCGGGATGGTTCCTTTGAAAGGGCACGGCCGCCTTCCTTCCCCGTCCTTCCCTAATCCGATGAGACCGAACCCCAAAAGTTCGAAGGCAGAGTTAAACGTCATGTTACAGCCGAGGCGCAGCTGAGAACGCCGCCATCTTGTAAACAACGTATTAACACTTAAAAAAATGAGCTTTTGATCCAATTTTCACTCATGAACTGGACATTTTCGTACATTACCGTCATCCTGTGAGATTACGGTCTATAACCTGGCTTGCTCACGGTGATGATTATAAACTACGTAGTGTTATTGTCTGGGTATTTACGAATGTAAGTTATTCCATCACAACAGCTAATGATGCTTTCCAATGCACATTCACCGTTTTTTCACATTCTGAACGATCTGAAGATGGTTGCAGATAGCAACCGAAACTAGTTGTCGTACTTTGTGACAGTAAAATTGCGGTATAGACGTAAAAGTTTTTTTTGCTCAAAAATTTATTTCATAAGGCACATTAAGCCCTCAGTCTCCTTCATGGCTATGTCAGGCTTCACTAAAAAAATAATCTTTGCGTCACAGAAGAATTTTTCACTTCAGAATCGCCAATCGCGTATTCAGCATTCTTGGAAACATGTACAGTTCTCACCCCTCACTCCTCATCCTGTCCCAAAAACTATTGTTAATGGATTCAACTACTAATCATTTACATTCGATTTCTCATTTCATATAAACCATAAGACGATTTTTTACAGTTAAGTTACCCGTTTGATTAATCACTTTTCGTCCCAAATGATTTAAACATCAATCTTTCGTGATCTTAAATTTTCTGCCATCCCTGTATCGAACACTATTTTGACTGCGAACATATATAATTTCATTCAAGACTACGATATTCGTTTCTGAGTCTGTGATTATAAGTGTTAACATTGGGGTAACATAATTAGGTTAAAAAATTACATTTTAAATGACAGAATCCTTAAAAATGTAAATGTTGTGTCGCATTGTTGGCTGGGATATCCTACGGGGTGAGGTTCTGCCGCCTATCGGAAAAAGTGTTCTTTCTCCGCTCTCACTGGCCCTTTTCCATGCGGATATGTGAGAGCTGTGTCGTATGTGTATTCGTAGAGTGTAGGTTGCTTGTATAGTGTAATGTTTGTAATATGTGTGCATAAAAATCCTTTTTCTTAGTGCTTCGTCTGATTACCGAACCATCTTCAGATCAATCTAAAATATTGTTCAGTTTGTGAGACTCACGACACATCGTCGTATTTTCTAGAGCTAAGTCGCCCTAGTTATGTAAAAAAAACCTGAAGTGAAACTCGTAGTTGGTTATGTAAACTAAATACGTTAACCACTCATCAGAGTTGTCAATTTACATAACCAACAAAGATTGTCACGTTAGGATACTTTATTTAATTACGGGCTCTTAGTTCCAAAAAATACGACGCTGTGAATGTGTGTCACACACCGAACAAAATGGTTCAAATGGCTCTGAGCACTATGGGACTTAACATCTATGGTCATCAGTCACACACCGAACAACATTTAAGATTGCTCTGAAAACGGCTCCGTAAAGAAAATTTGCGATCTTGATGAAGGATTTTAATTCAAACATGTTTTAAATCAACAGATCGTATCTCCCCGCCCCCCGATTGACAATGTCAAAGAGTAACCTACAACGTCCGTCTTGTGTGGCGATGGTGATAATGAAAGAAGGGAGAGGCTGATATCAGATGCCGGCACGTGATATGCTCCTCTTGAATAACACCACAGGGGCTGGTAAATTTTAACGTCCCAATTCGACGGACGGATCGCCATCAACAGTATCATGTGCCCTCACTACATGAAACACTGCAGTGAGATACGGAATTTAATCCAGGACACTGGCACAAAAACTAACGATGAGAATTTTACACCGCTATTTTTCTCCTCTTGCTAGCACTGAAAATTTGAAGGATATTATTCTACCGGACAGCTTTAAAATTGCTTTATTCTGCACCACTAGTTTAGGGTGTGGCACATTCTCAGGTGCATCTACACTAGCAACAGATACATTGCCTCGTCTCGTCAATTGTCACGTGCCATGTGTATTTGTGCACGTAGTTCTTCAATTTTATAGAGGCTGTGGTGCCCCACCGAGGAGAAAAAAAAGTGAAAATTTCATCCACCACCAGGATAGGACTACATCTGGCTTACTCAAGAGTCGAGCGCCATCGCGCATGCGTGCGTTAGTGTCCTCGGCTGCGCAAGTGGGTCAAAAAATCTTTAATACCCAAAAACTCGCGTGGATCTCTGAGTTCTAAAGGTACGTCATATAACTGATGTTTTGGAAACCATTGTTCCGTCTACGTCCAACTTCATGATGCTTGCAGAGAGTTAACGGGACTTCTCCTTTTTAAGCACTTTTACCATAATCACCAGCATTGCTATAAAATTACGGTATGTTGATAGTTTTTACTTATGGACCGCCTGACAGCAACTGAATAAAACACAATTTTAGTGCCATACGCGTTTCGCCTTTATTTTCTGCAAGGCATCATCAGTGGCAGGTTGCGAGGACAATTTCTTACATATTACCCTCCTGTTGCATTTTTGGTGTTGTTCTTCTTCTTATGAATGCCAATTTGCGGTTTTTTCCCCATTCCAGAGCACTATGAACTGAAAGCTTGTTTCAATGCAATGCAGAAGAAGAACAACACCAAAAATGCAACAGGAGCGTAATATGTAAGAAATTGTCCACACAACCTGCCACTGATGATGCCTTGCAGAAAATAAAGGCGAAACGCGTATGGCACTAAAATTGTGTTTTATTCAGTTGCTGTCAGACGGTCCATAAGTAAAAATTATCAACATACCGTAATATTACACGCAACTGAGGAAGACAGGACTACAAAAGTTGAAGACTGCTATAAAAGCTTCTGATGATCAGTAACCATTAGTTGTAGAGCCAAACTTCAGACTTTTAATCTCAAAGCGGAAAACGGAATCCGTTAGTGCATAAATATTCCTGTACAAGGGCATGACAGTTATAAATGATCTTATCATTCGTTTGAAATTCCTCATGGTGACTGCTTCGCACCACCTTCATGATCAGTTTATTACAGTTTTGTTCTGTATTTTTTGGTCAGCAGTCCGCCTCCGATAGTGAGCGGTCTGCGTGTCTGACTGCCATGTGCCGATTCGGGTTCAGTTCTCAACAGTGCCAGGGACTTTTGTTTGGTGAGAGCGCTGGAAGTGGTACACCTGGCAATTGAGGAGTTAGCAGATAACCTTCCTATTAGTGAAAACTGCACAAAATCTCTACAACAGATCCTGAGATTAGCCTTCACGAGAGAAAACCGCGGCGGGTGGGGGTTTAAATTAAAATATATGTACAGATAACCAGCACGTCGGTCGGTGGTTTTGCAGGCGTTCGTGGCGACGGGCACCAACATCCAGCTGGTGTTCAACCCCAGCACCAACGGCTACAGCACGGCGGACCCGGGCCGCGAGTGCGACTTCGATAAGGAGCACGGCAAGGTGAGTACGGGGCGTCGCCATGGCCATTCAGCCCGCTTGCCAGCGGATGCGAAAGACGGCGGCGTAGTGCAGGCCATAGCTAGCATTTAGCTGTGCCCTACCAGCCGTGACTGCTTGCGCATTTTTGGAAGCTCTGTTAAGGATCTGAGCCGTCCTCCCGCTCTAAGACAAAATTACCGTCAGAGGCATAGACATGGAGTTCATAATAATACACGAGAAACACCTTTCCACTCTACAAGAAAACTAGCATATTAAAAAGAAAAAGACTCACACAACAGAAATGAAACAACTCATAAATGATGAGACCAATCTGGCAAACCACATAACTGTTAAGTTAATAGACCACTCAGTATAATATTAAATAAAGGCATATGACCCACAATCACCATTAGCATCTACTCAGAGTTGGTTTGAGCCCCCCCCCCCCCCTCTCCCCATTTTCGCATTCCGTATCGCATTCGGGAAGACGACAGTTCAAACCCGTCTCCGGCCATCCTGATTTAGGTTTTCCGTGATTTCGGGCAACTGCCGGGATGGTTTGTTCGAAAGGGCACGGCCCGTTTCCATCCCTATCCCTCCGTAATCCGAGTTGTCGGCGGGACGTTAAACACTAATCTCATCCTCCCGCTTCTTCTCCTACTCTCATCCTCCCCACTTTCCACGTAGTCTGAATTCCTTTCTCCCCTGCTCGTCCATCCCGCTTATACCTCTGCTGAAAGTCTACACATTCCCCCTTCCTGCCTCCCTTTCTGCTATCCTTCATAGTTCTTGAACATTTTATTTTACGAACAAGTTATCTCAGTAACCTCTTTGCGCAGCTATGATAGCATACGAATGATATGGTATTGTGCTATTTTGCCACGTAATGACATTATTGGGGAATAGTGGGTGTTGTGTGATACAGTCCATCAGCAGTCAGCGTCAATTCAATTTGTGTTCACTATATTTTGCGAAGCTTTCGAAATGTGGTGCTACAGAAGAATGCTGAAGATTAGATGGGTAGATCACATAACTAATGAGGAGGTATTGAATAGAATTGGGGAGGAGTTTGGGGCACAACTTGACTAGAAGAAGGGATCGGTTGGTAGGACACGTTCTGAGGCATCAAGGGAGGGCAGCGTGGAGGGTAAAAATCGTAGAAGGAGACCAAGAGATGAATACACTAAGCAGATTCAGAAGGATGTAGGCTGCAGTACGTACTGGGAGATGAAGAAGCTTGCACAGGATATAGTAGCATGGAGAGCTGCATCAAACCAGTCTCAGGACTGAAGACCACAACAACAACAACTTATTTTGCGAAAAAAAAAAAAGGAAATCAAAGCACGTTACTGGCACAGAATTTACAAATTTATCCTTATTACAAAACACATGGTAAGCGTACTCACCTATATATCACTGTACCCCGTGTTTTGATGAATACCTGCAAGCCGTGTGATGATAAATTTGTAACTTTGAAACCAATAATTGTGTTTTTCAAATAAAGTTTACCAAAACTGAATTCTGACTGGCTGTTGTTGTACATTATTCGCAGGATAAAATTTACACTTAAGGATAAGGCGCATACGTCACAGTCGTTCATCCTGTGTACCGTGAGAGCAACGATTACTACTTCCTATGAACGCGTCCCACGCTGGTGCTTACCTCGTAGAGTTATGATCTCGTCACAGTTTTTAACAGTTCCCTGTGAGGCTGCTCCATACCGCTGATGCGCAGAGCGGTTACTATGTGTGATATTGCCTTCTTGCAAGTGTTATGTTTTACAGACGATGAACACGAATCCTTGTTCGGCCTCGGTCATTTGATAGCTGCTACTCCGATACGACTACGAGGTTGTTCACGCGGTTCAGCTCACAACGGTGTAGACGCTACGTAGCCTAATTTGTGGCTTGAAATGAAGTTACTGGCTCTTCGTTTTCGTCATGTCTTCTGATTCGTTGGGAGATCTCCTGAATCTGTTAGGATGTAATGCTTTCATTTCTGCATAGTTAAGGACTCCTGCATTACGTATAGCTTGTTTTAAAAATGCCAGTCACAGTCTTCTTCGGACCTTCGTGCTTTGTAATGTTTCTTGTACAACAGAACACTCATCACGTCTTCTTCGCGCTATTGTTCTCCTAAAGGACCTTTCTTCGCCAATTCTTTGCAGAAATTCCTGGTTGTTAGTGTTATCTGTCCAATTCAACAGGTGTCTGCAGCACCGTAACTAAAATACAAGAAAAATTTTTGGAAATTTGTGGTAAGGTCTTATGCGACCGAGCTCCCTAGGTAATCGGTCCCTAAGCTTACGCACTACTTAATCTAAGCCGTCCGGTGTGGCCGAGCGGTTCTAGGCACTTCAGTCTGGAGCCGCGCGACCGCTGCGGTCGCAGGTTCGATACCTGCCTCGGGCATGGATGTGTGTGATGTCCTTAGATTGGTTAGGTTTAAGTAGTTCTAAGTCTAGGGGACTGATGACCTCCGATGTTAAGTCACATATTGCTTAGAGCCATTTCAACCATTTGAACTCAGTCTAACTTAGACTAACTTACGCTAAGGACAACACACATACCCAAGCTCGAGGGAGGACTCTAACCTCCGACGGGGAGAGCCGCGCGGACCGTGACAAGACGCCTGAGACCGAGCGGCTACTCCGCGTGGCATATTTCAAAAGATTTCATTTCATTTTTGCGTATCGTTCATGTTCTACTTCCACGCAGTGTTATGCTTAAAATGCAACACATAATCCCTTTTTTCCTCACTTCAATATATATGAAGAAAGCATTTTTCTTTTAACCGTGAGCATTGCTTTTGTTTTTAGAATTCTTTGTTTGTCTTCTTTGCTTCGTCCGTCTTCAGTTACCTTCATCCCTAAATATTTGTTGATAATGTTTGCTACATTTTACTTTCTCACATTTTGATGAGGTTACTGGCTATTAATAATAGTAATAATAAGAAGTGTTTCTTGAAATGTACCGTAAAAGGTCATAAAACAGCATACTACGACTGATTCATGCGCTCTAGGAATGAACATATTTCAGGTAATTTGTAACTGGTTTTCTTTCGTTCGTTGGAAGAGCGTGGCCAATAACTTGCGGCACCTGGAGTTGGAAGCAATATAACGGTGCCTGAAAAGAGACGTTTAAGGGTCGGCCTTTCGCCGGAACGCGTCGGAGAGGACTGGAGGTCCACGTGTGCCGGCAGACATGCCAGACACCCCCGGGCTCGCTAAGCTGACGGCCGGAGCGAAAGCGCATATTGTGAGAGGCCGTTACAACGGTACTCACCCGCCCTCAGCATTCATGACTGCTCTTCTGGGGACTCCCTCCTGAGGACGCAGCTTCTGCCACGGCTGACAAACCTCTGTGTGTACACACACACACACACACACACACACACACACACGGAACAGAGAGAGAGAGAGAGAGAGAGAGAGAGAGAGAGAGAGAGAGAGGGAGGGAGGGAGGGAGGGAGGGAGGGACACACACATCGGTTTCCATGTACCAAAAACAGTCGGGAACGTTTTGAGGGCCTAATTGCGAGTTAAGAGGTACTAACGTCTTTGTGCAATGGTTAAATAACTAGGTTCCGATTCTCTAGTAATACACCGCGCCGGTTCAAGTTTTACGTGGCTCGCTGACTTCGTTTCAGTCAGTTCCTGACATTGGTTCGTTCTATAAGATCGCGACCGTTACCATCTTCTGCACCGTTCGACTTAGTTAGAGATGTCAAGATCGACAGGACATCTGAAAATGGCTCAGTACTCGGCGTCAACAGAACACTCGGAACGATTGTGCGTTCACTGTAGACGGAGATTCAACATAATGTCACGTCGCTTAGACCAGTAGTGGACGGTGAAAGTGAGATTACGAAATTCCGTTCGTGTTGCAACAACTCAGAATACAGCAGATACATTAAAGTACTTTAACAGTCGAAGTAAAGTTCATAACACTTGTTCTTGATAGGTCATATTATAGATTTTGCACGTTGTTGAAAACTGGAAGCCTATGCATATACATTTGTACTCCGTAAGCCACATTATGGTGGGTGTCGTGGGATACTTAAGGGTACAATTATTGGAAAGAATTTAAGAAGGTTGTGTTGTTGCTTGAAACAAGTCGCGGGTTTTCTCTGAATTTAATAATTAACTGCTATGACGCGTTTCGAGTTTAACCCATCATCCGATGGCCTATTATGAACGGATAAAAGTAACACCTGTTTTGTTATAAAGTTTACAGAAACGCACATTTCTTATAAAAGTAAATTCCTAACGAACAATATTCAAGACCAAATCGCTTTTATATTTAGAAATACACACCGTTTCAGATACAAGCACATGAGCTTCGCTATAGAAGTCAAATACTATAATTAACGTTTATGTAGAATAAAAGGTAGTACCATTAGTTGCACAATTCCACCTAAACTGTTGAAGTACCATACAAGCGATGCCCAGCGCCAGCGTGTGTGCTGGGAGAAACGGTTGTCCAAAGTGCGTGTCAAACAGGACGTACTTTAAACAATAAACCACGCCACAGGGCAGAACACCTCTCCTACAGCATCTGCCACTGGGGTTGGCTGAGCCACTGTGTGACGCTTTCACGCTTATGAAGTGAACCTGTAACGAAACGTGCTGTTCTTCTTTGTATCTTACCTTTTTGTTACATCAGTCCTGCCTGGTACTGATCCCAAACCGACGAGCAGCATTCAAGTATTGCTCAAACGAGAATTTTGTACGCTACCTCCTTTGTGGGTGATCTACCTAAGGATTCTCCCAATGAATCTGTTCATGGTTAGTCTTAGGTATATGGTCGTTCAACTTTAATTTGCTCCGTACGCACACTGCTAGGTGATTTATGGAAGCGACTGCTTCCAGTTATTCTGCAATCGTGTAATCATACAGTAATGGGTCTCCCTGCCTATGTATGTGCAATACGTTACACTTGTTTATGTTAAGTATGAACCGCCAGGCCCCACACTAAGGGTGGATCCTCTGCAGAACTTTCTGCATTTTGCTACAATTTTCTATCGTTAAACTTCTCTGTACACAACAGCATCATCCGCGAAAAGCATCATGGAACTTCCGACATTATCCACTTGGTCATTTACGTATATTGTGAAAAGTAATGGTCCTATTGCACTCCCCTCTAATACGTCCGATGTTCGATTTCTCTTCGAGCCGGCCGGGGTGGCCGGTTCTAGGTGCTACGGTCTGGAACCGCGCTACCGCTACGGTCGCAGGTTCGAATCCTGCCTCGGGCATGGATGTGTGTGATATCCTTACGTTAGTTAGGTTTAAATAGTTCTGAGTTCTTAGGGACTGATGAACTCCGATGTTAAGTTCCATAGTGCTCAGAGCCATTTGAACCAAAACCTTGACGATGACATTCCGTTCCGTGACGACCAGTGTGAATCGATCTTTAACCTTCCATTCTTTGTCACTACTACTATATTCTTAGCTCTGCTGTTCCATTTTTTTTCCTCCGCTGTGACCTGTCAGCAGATTTTATTAGGAAAATCCGCTTCAGTTGTCGTTACAGGGAGTTTGTAGATCTCTTAGTTATAGACCAGCCTGCAGCCTATACGGTTCTTACAGGCTTAAGTCACTCATAGTAGACTAGACACTTCCATGCACAAGTGCTGACGGTGTCTCCTGCTATATATGTTGTTGGTAATACTCCGGTTTCAGTCATGCGGAAACTGTGACAATGATTAACGTACCTTTAATTTCTTGTAGCTTTCACAGTGATGGAGACGTGGGGAAGACAGTTGCTACGATTTTCATGCCATTGCAATAGAATTTACGCTCTTCTATTTCTGTATCCAAACGCCTGTATTTATTATTTTCCAACGCAATTGGAGTAAATTTTGAAGCCACAAGCCTATAACAGAAAGCACATTCGCAGACGAAATTCCTTTAAATCAGTTGTAAATCGAATGAAAAGCAACAGATACGGCTGTCTGGATAGAGGAACAAAAAGCGAATAAATAGTATTTATTTTAAGCCGTCAAAACACTTGAAATTTAATCGCTAGTGCTCTGACAGCTGACTTAGATATTTCCAATCACACCATCTTAATGTTGCTATTTTTTAGGTTGCTTTTTATTAGAACTTTATCAAAAACTCTGTCTCAATACTAGCACTTGGACTACGCTTTAGCGGGAAAAATGGCGATGCGAAGTTGGTGGTCGGGGGAAGGTATCAGCAGCAGTGTTAAAAGGAAACTTTCGGGAAGTATATAGTGTATTTCGTCTTTTAAGCAATATAGTCTATACTAGTAATAGATTTTTTACGAGCTAAAATTCATTTTCTCTTTCAGTAATTTCTCTTTCTGAGATGTAAGCTACTTGTAACTTGAATGGGTATCTGGGAAAACTTGACAAAGTTTTCGTATTTGTTCCTTGCATGTGGCAGCTTTCGTGTGTTAATAAGAGTTAAAGGAGGTTGCCCACTGTGGCCGAAAGCGGCGGAATACATGCGGAATTCCGAAGAGTATAACTAAGCGCCCCAACAGAGTTCCTTACAACTTCGGCGTCATTTTGGTCGCCATAAATAGCGGCTAATGCTATTCCTCACTTGTTTGGAGAACCGACAGCTGTTGATCACTTAGTACTGAACGCCTTTCTTTATTACAGAAATTTTTTTAGCAAAATAACCACTGTTCCAAAGGGGGAAATCGCCTTGTGTAAGGATGAACAAATATGTTCGCCAGAATCTGGTTAGAGCCGCTTCACTTTAATGTGTATCGAGGATATACATTCCAAGGATAAGACTACAACCACTTCCATTTACGACTACATTAATTTACAGGCACCGACAGTGAACGTGTGCAACAAGTGTGAATTTCACAAGTCCACCCTATAATTGTAAACAGGCAACATATTTGTTATGAAGCCAGAAGTTCTCACTGTAGTAACTTCGATTGGTATTACAATAAACCAGTGTCAAAAGTACAACTCTTACATTTAGCGCAGTGAAAGTCCAATCAAGAGATATTTCTCATACTTGTTACCATGTCTACAAATTATGTCGATAGATGGTGAAAGTATTGGCTAAAGGACGGATTTCAGAAAGTGTCGCACGTGATCTGTAGTCATCGTGATTGTGTGAAAGGTCTTTCAGAAACTCGTGCTTCGCAGAGGAAAAGCTGAGTTCTGCGGGCGAGGGGGCGAGAGAAAGCTGACCACCGATCGATGACGGCCGCCATCTTGCCGCAGCGACACGTAGCACAGATTTCTGCTGTTGCCACCCGCTACCCTGCTCAGTGCCGCTCCAGTTCCTTCTTCCGAAAACTGGTGCAGTCAGATTTGCTTTATTTCCACTCAGTTGGGTACTAACCTTATCGCACTTGTTAGTGATGCAGCCTGATGGCGGAATTAAACGCACATAGTTTGTGTTATTCATTCTTTGTCGCAGTTAGTCAAGCATATTTATATGCTCAGTAAATGGTTCGCAGAGATTTTCTCATAAATTTAAGTATGGCCGTGTCATACTCCTAAAATGACAGCACAAATATAAGACGGCTTCTTTCTGTGGCCACAAGCAGCATATTTTTTGTTTCCATATTTGTACAGCTCTAGTTACAGAAGACATGTATGCTCACTGATTAACAAACATCTGCAGGAGTAGGCGAAGAAATGTTAAACTGAAAATTGTACGTATGGTACACATTTTAACTTGTGAATTAACTTGTAACTTGAGTCCGCAGTTTTTGGCTGTGTAACATCTTTAACATCTGAATTTCGGCGTTACGCCACTGCCAAGCATTAATAATTAGTGCCACGTCACGGAACACACATGTTTTAAGTGACGGAACCCATGTAGACTTGTGTCCCGTTTTACAGCATACGGGTAACAGCTATGACAACTGAGATAAGTAACATCACTTTACTCATGTTATTTTTCATGCAGAATGAATCAGAAATGCGGTTATACAAAGTAAGATCTTTGCTGCCACGTTGTGACTTACGTTTTACAGCTGCATTTGTTTCAATCTGCATGAGAAATAAGCACGAGTCAAGTGACGTTACTTACGTCAGTTGTCACAGCTATTGCCCCATTGTTGTAAAATCGGACACTAACCTACGTAAAACTTATATACTTTCCTTAACATGGCACAAATTATTTATACTTGACAATAGCTTAACGCCTAAACTGCAATATCAGAAGAAAAACTTGTACAGCCATAAGCATAATATGACGTTCATTTAAAATTTTAACGTGTGTTTCTAGTAGGTTCGAATGAAGAATTTTTTCGCAAGTGATGTCTACCAAATAAGCAGCATTCTACAACTAAAAAACTGGCTAGAAACAGAAATGTCGTTGAAGAGTTTTTTCAACATTCAAAAATAAATTCAGAAAATTGTGGTTAGCAATGCACGTTTTCGCCCTGAGGTAAACACTGTGTAATAGCAAAACGTAACAGCAACATATCTAAAAGCGAGCTAGCTAATATTTCTAAGAATTTTTTTGTCCTTGACGTGCTAGGCACCATAGAACCAATATAATATACTAAGCTAGTGAGAGCTTAGCTTTTCCACATCTTCACTGACTATTCTCCGTTAGCGCATGGGCGTCATTCGCGGCAAAAAGGCACCCTCTGAAACATTCATATCGTAAAGGTCCCGAGTTCGAATCTCGGTCCGGCACACAGTTTTAATCTGCCAGGAAGTTTCATTCATATCGTATACGTTATTGTCCAGTTGCGCGTTTACCTATTGTGTCAATTGTAAAAATAGCGTGAGGAAAGAGAAGCAACAATCAGCGACCGCAAGGCTTTATCGTTTTGCTGATTAAGTGCTATTCTAGCACTAAATTCGGAATGTAGGTCCTAATTTATATTTCATTTGCTCACTGTACATTAGCATGCCATCTCCTTGCAATTTTTAACTCTGCCAAATTTGGAGGAATGTTTCATTTGATTACAAAATCACAGCCATATATGTTTCTTCAAACTACTCGTTAGCATCCGCCAAGTTTTCTCTTCCTTTTGGCTAGTTAGGCAGCGATCATTGTGTTCAGAATTTTCAAGCGCTCATTCAAGCGTGATTGAACCGAAAGGGCCGGGCGATGTGACCGAGCGGTTCTAGGCGCTTCAGTCTGGAACCGCGGGACCGGTATGACCGCAGGTTCGAATCCTGCCTCGAGCAAGGATGTGTGTGATGTCCTTAGGTTAGTTAGGTTTAAGTAGTTCTAAGTTCTAGGGGACTCATGACCTCAGAAGTTAAGTCCCACAGTGCTCACAGCCATTTGAACCGAAAGGATTCTCATGTTGAACGGGAACCCGGACCCGGTCACTCAGTCCTTAGAGCCGAAAAGCGAGACTAACCAAGAGAAGAGCAGAACGCGTGAAGTCAACGTTCATTTTTCAATACGCGTGCAAAGTTTCTTCAAAAAGTGTCAGAATCATGAAGCAGCATGAATTGAATGATGTTCCGCCTACCAGCCAAGACAATAGCTCTAGCAACTTTTGACGACAATCTGTTCTTACGAGACGCAGGATTATGCAAAATTCCTTGGCACTGTGCTAAAAATTCTGGGCTAATCCCATTGGGATTCTGTAATCAAGAAAGCAGTGGAAATACAACGTCAGACAGTCTGCTCAACTGAGACGAGTCTTCCAACTGTACAATTCGTGTAAATCCTTTTATTTCGCGTCTTCGATCACAAAGAAAGACTTTTTTGTCTTTGTTTCCTGGCTAACAAGTTTAATGATTAGACACCTAATTGATTATCACTGGGGATTTGCACCTGCTCTTTGCAAGGATGTATGTCTCCAGAGCTCTGTTTGTTTAGTCCCGGCGCTTGCAACATCTTTGATGCACGAGTTTTATCTGCGTCTGCCATGTTATCTGTGGAGGACATGTATTTTATTCCGCAGTATAACATTAAATGACGTTTTGGCATTCCGTATAAATAGGCACGCTTGAACACTCTAAACCGTCAACAACTCGTTTTGAAAATATCTGCAACGTCTGTATATCGGAAGAGCAAATGCTGATGTCCCCCATATACGCCAGAAAAGTAAGGGAATAATGTACGCGTAATGTACGTCAGTTTTTTTCTGACAGTTATAAATAGTGAAGTATGAAAACATTCCGTGCGCCTCTCGTAATTCTAAAACGCTACGTCGTCCTCGATGTAATTGCAGTCGGGCTGTGATGCACTCAGAGAATATGATTACGGGATAACGTTAAAAACTGGCAGAGCGCGGCGTACGACGCAAAATGGCGCCACGGGCAGAGGCAGAAGGGGTGCCGTGGCGATGGCTGCAGGCGCGCCGTGATTAGCTGGCCTGGGGTGCGCACCCCTCTACTTCATTACCCTACCGGGCCTCCCCTCCCCAAGCCCCTGACACTCCCCGTTCAAATTGAAATACGCGACGAGCTTTACGGCTCAGGCAGACCGTATTATCCCCGGCAATATAGGGGACGCGTTTTAGAGCCGAGGGACGGCTAGAAATGCGCCGGGAAGGGGAGGAGGTACATTCACGTCACGAAAATATCGAGTTACTGGTCGCTGACTGGGATACGTTACGCGTAGGGTCCGAGAGATACACAACTTTCCCGTGTGGTATACTGCTTTTCGGCGAGGGGCATCGAATGTGACAGCCAAGCATATTCCGACATGCAACATTTATCTTGGATTGTTTTCCGATTGATGAGTCACAGTCACTAGTTTAGGAAAGAGAGGATTATCTACTTTGCAGTGCTTCTCATCGTAATATTTTAAACTGTCAGCAGCCCCTTCGTAAGACTTTCTTCCAGTGTGAACCTTATCTGTATAATTTACTAATATCTGCCTCTTATTCTATTCGAATGCACGAATGCACAGAAACGTCAAACGGGCCGACTTGGAGCAGGAGAGGCACCACAGGACATTTTGATTTCCACTGTCTATACTTTTACAAATAAATTCATAAAACTTTAACAGCATGACCAGGAAGGATTCAGGATTCATACACATAGCAGTGGAAACTCAAAAACGTAACAAAACACATTTTTTTTACACGTCAAATTTAATCATTTTTTAACTTACTACTGGCTACATTTGTTGCTATAGGTACACTTTGCTACCTATGTAAGAGAGGTTCTTCGATGACTTTCGCACAGCGTACAAAACATAGTTACAGGTGTATGAAACTCTAGAAGTTATTTAATTTATGAAAAAATGAATGAACTGTTACATTTTAAACTTCATGTTTAGAAAAAATTCAAGTTTTAGAGTTAATTATCTCAATTTTTTCCACAGTTTTTTAATGGATTTGGAAAATTCTAGAGTTTCATACACCTGTAACTACTGTTTGTATGCTATGAAAAATTCATCGAAGAATCTCTCTTACTTAGGAAGAAAAGTGTACCTATAGCAACAAATGCAGCCAGTTATAAGTGAAAAAATGATGAAATTTCTCATGTAAAAAAAGGTATTTTGCTAAGTTTTTGAACTTCCACTGCGATGAGTGTGAGTCCTCAATCCTTCCTGGTCATGGTGACAAAGTTTTATGAATTTATTTGTAAAAGTATGAACAGTAGAAATTAAAATGTCCTGTGGTGACTCTCCTGCTCCAAGTCGGCCCGTTTGACGTCCTATCCCCCTTAAACAACTAATAAAATTTCGTTTCATATATGCGAACGTATTGACATGGAACGACTAGTAAACTACGTTCGCATATATGATACGAAATTTTATTAGTTGTTAAAGTTTCTGCAAATTCGTGCATTCGAAGAGAAGAAGAGGCATACATTTGTAAATTATACAGATAAGGTTTACACCGGAAGAGAGAGAGAGATTCTTACGAAGGGGCTGATGACAGTTTGAAATATTACGATGAGAAGACCTGCAACGTAGATACTCCTCTCTTTCCTAAGCTAGTGACTCTACAATCGGAAAATAATCCTAGATAAATGTTGCATGTCGGAAATTTCTACCCGTTTTACAGTAAAACTATCTCAGAAACAGCCCGATCTATGGCTGCGCAAAGAGTAGCTTCTGCAGTTTCTAGATGTCGGATTTGCGTTTCGGCGCTAACATTTGAACATTTGCGCAGTTTTGACTCACATGGTAAAATATTAACAAGAAACGTTTCAGTAACAGTTATTTGTGTTGTGTCTAGGCAAGACAGCCTAGACACAATGAGAGGAAGCCGAAAGGCACGCGCTAAGCTAAAGCCGGATGCGTGAGGTCTGAAACAGGATACGTAATGAAGGCTATAAAGAAAAGTACGTAGCTTCGGGAATACTTAACTTTAATCCAGCCTTTTGGTACATCTGGAGATTGTGGCGATACAAGTGAGACTCTTTAGATCCATGCAATGTTACTAATGGCGCCTTGCTAGGTCGTAGCCATGGACTTAGCTGAAGGCTATTCTAACTATCTGCTCGGCAAATGAGAGAAAGGCTTCGTCAGTGTAGTCGCTAGCTACGTCGTCCGTACAACTGGGGCGAGTGCTCGTCAGTCTCTCGAGACCTGCCTTGTGGTGGTGCTCGGTCTGCGATCCCTGACAGTGGCGACACGCGGGTCCGACATGTACTAATGGACCGCGGCCGATTTAAAGCTACCACCTAGTAAGTGTGGTGTCTGGCGGTGACACCACAATTTGCATATCAGCAGCCGTGTAGAAATATTTTACAGAAATATGTGCGTTGCATTTTTTTGCAGCAAAAAAAAAAAAAAAAAAAAAAAAAGGGTCAAATGGCTCTAAGCACTATGGGACTTAACATTTGAGGTCATCAGTCCCCTAGACTTAGAACTACGTAAACCTAACTAACGTAAGGACGTCACACACATCCATGCCCGAGGCAGGATTCGAACCTGCGACCGTAGCAGCTCCGTGGTTCCGGACTGAATCGCCTAGAACCACTCGGCCACAGCGGCTGGCCAATTTGCAGCACAAATATAACAGATTTAACATTTATTTCGCAATGCACACCTCTCCATTTCGCCATGTTAGGGCATAAAGCTTCATAGCATTAGGATCCTAACTGTATTTGTACTACGACCTTCTGACAGTCAGGAAACCCTTCCCGGGATAATCAGAAATAATTAAGTTTACTGGGAAAATGTTCAGGCGGTTTCTTATTTTTACAGGCACTGTTGCGGGTGATCAGTTTTTACGTTAGGGCTTCATAAGGAAGCCACACAATCTCCAGCTAAGTCTGGAGGTTGACACCAGCATTATAACACTAATATATTTCATATTAGTTGATTCGAAAATGTATTAACTATTTTGAAATTGTGATAAAAACGTTGTTTTCTAGCAGGAGAAACTCTACGACATGTCTTGGTAGTAGAACGCTTATGACTGTTAAAACAGAAGAAACACCTGTACATGATTAATACGGCGATGGCGTATATTGAGCTTTATGGTTGTCCTTGGTCGCTGATCTGATGCGAAAATCTTATGAAATACCTCACAGAGCTATTTTTAGGACTATCTTACGAAGCAGGTGTCTGGGGTTATATGTGTATGTATATAGGCAGCTCGCGTGCAATATCCACAGGGCTTTTATGAACGTTGTTTTGAATTCCATCTCGAAAGGGAAAATATGCTGTAAGAGACCATGTACTTACTGCTTCACTTTGTCTTTATGAACCGAGATCTCTTTTTGTTTACAGCTGAAGAGCAACACTGCGCAATGCTGGCGTCATCACCAGGCTTGTTCAAGCTGTAATGCCCGTCGAGTCGGATAGCAGATTGTGTCTTACGTAACGCGGTGTGGTTTGCAGCTGTAGAATCGCCGTCGTGAAAAATGTGCTCCTTCCGCGCAATAGTGTCTGTGCAATGAGACATTTGATCGCCTGTAACGTGCAACTCATCCTCGGAGTCGTACTTTTTCCTTGAAAAATACAATATCACGACAGGCGCCTGCGTCATCTGTCCCCTACTTATTTAAGGTTAAGATTCTTCCGGAATTGGACGTAAATACGTCTGACTCACAGCTTAGTTACGAAGGAGTTATTTGCTCTGGCGTACTAGTGTACGACCACTTTCAACCTAATACGGTGCTCTTACTGTGTGGAATGTTTTTTCAAAGCCGATCAACTCCATGGCAACTGACAGGCGGTTTTCTGTAGACATATTTTGCTCTCGTCCAAAAAAGTCGTTTACGAGGTCTGATACAAAATAAAGTAAACTGGTGCTGCGAATGATTTAAATTTTTGGTGGTTGTTGTGACCGGGCGAAAGTAAAATCGTTCGACCAGTCACATTGGTCCTATACTATGATGCTTGAGTTCTTCAGACGATGTCACGAACGGGGGCAGAGCTCTATATAGCTCGACGCTACATGTATTGACCTCAGCGTTAGGGCCAGTGTGGCCGTGGTATTTAGGAGCGCCTCCCTCACGTCACTGCGATCATTCGATAATCTCTGCGGTATCGATTCGTTTTACCAAATTTGGTGCGGCAACGCGATCTCTGTACGATATCACTGTGGTAATCTACAAATACATTTTTTTTCCTTTCTCCCATTGCTGTAGTAAACAGTTCAGCGGCTTTGAGTTATCGATTTTAAAGGAATAATTCAGAATCGGAAAGCAGACTCGCATTAATACCTCTTGAAAAATAGATTCCTAGTAATGTGAGCACTGCAGTTCATTTTTCGTCAGTGTGCGTGCATCTAGGACTTCATTAAAAGTAAGGTGAAAGTACCAGTTTGCTTTTGTTCTACAATATTATTTTTATTGCTAACCGGTTTTCGGCTTACAAGGCCATCTTCAGGCATTTACTGAGTATTATCACCAAAGAAGTTAAATGTTAGCAGACAACATTGGAAGAGAAGTAACACATCTAGAGTGAAGTAGAACCATACAGTGAGTAACATCTTTGCAATGAAATAGTAAAAACTGAACAGTACATAAATAACAATGGAGTTGACAGGAAAATCTTTAGCACAAAATAAGAATAGCATGCCTACATAACAGTTTCTATTGATAAACAAAACTATTGAAATAAGATAAAATAGTTTTGTTTATCAATAGAAACTGTTATGTAGGCATGCTATTCTTATTTTGTGCTAAAGATTTTCCTGTCAACTCCATTGTTATTTATGTACTGTTCAGTTTTTACTATTTCATTGCAAAGATGTTACTCACTGCATGTTTCTACTTCACTCTAGATGTGTTACTTCTCTTCCAATGTTGTCTGCTAACATTTAACTTCTTTGGTGATAATACTCAGTAAATGCCTGAAGATGGCCTTGTAAGCCGAAAACCGGTTAGCAATAAAAATAATATTGTAGAACAAAAGCAAACTGGTGCTTTTCATTTATTATTATAATGTTGTTCTACCAAGAACCGACGGAAGATTCCGTTAATAAGGTGAAAGTTTTCCTTCTTGTCTTCGTTGGTTCCTATTGCATGTGTCGATACTGAGAACGTTGTTTTGTCTTTCGTTGGCAGTGATCAGAGGTTTGGAGATTGCTCAATGTGTGCAACTTCCATCGGGTTAAATTTGTAGAATAAGGTTCTGATGTCACTTCTATCACAATATAAAACAGTCTCCCGACTGAAGCCGGCCGTTGTGGCCGAGCGGGTCTAGGCGCTTCAGTCTGGAACCGCGCGACCGCTACGGTCGCAGGTTCGAATGCTGCCTCGGGCCATGCATTTGTGTGATGCCCTTAGGTTAGTTAGGTTTAAGTTCTAGGGGACTGACGACCTCAGCTGTTAAGTCCCAAAGTGTTCAGAGACATTTGAACCGAAAGAGTTCTCATGTTGAACGGGAACCCGGATCCGGTCACTCAGTCCTTAGAGCCGAAAAGCGAGACTAACCAGAAGAAGAGGAAAACGTGTCCAGTCAACGTTAGTTTTTCAATACGCGTGCAAAGTTTCTTCAAAAAGTGCCAGAATCATGAAGCAGCATGAATTGATGTTCCGCCTACCAGCCAAGGCAGTAGCTCTAGCAACTTTTGACGACAATCTGCTCTTACGAGACGCAGGGTTATGCAAAATTCCTTGGCACTGTGCTAAAAATTCTGGGCTAATCCGATTGGGATTCTGTAATCAAGAAAGAAGTAGAAATACAACTGTCAGACAGTCTGCTCAACTGAGACGAGTCTTCCAACTGAACAATTCGTGTAAATCGTTTTATTTTGCGTCTCCGCTCACAAAGAAAGACTTTTTTTAGTCTTTGCTTCCTGGTTTATTGAAACCGGCTAACAAGTTTAATGATTAGACACCTAATTGATTATCACTGTGGATTTGAATCTGCTCTATACATGGAGGTATATTATGCATCCAGAGCTCTGTTTTAGTCCCGGCGCTGCAACATCTTTGATGCACGAGTTTTATCTGCGACTGCCATGTTATCTGTGGAGGACATGTATTTTATTCCGCAGTATAACATTAAGGGGGATAGGACGTCAATCGGGCCGACTTCGAGAAGGAGAGGCACCACAGGACATTTTAAGTTGCACTGTCTATACTTTTACAAATAAATTCATAAAACTTTGTCAGCATGACCATGAAGGATTCAGGTTCTAGGCGCTTCAGTCTGGAACCGCGCGACCGCTACGGTCGCATGTTCGAATGCTGCCTCGGGCATGGATGTGTGTGATGTCCTTAGGTTAGTTACGTTTAAGTAGTTCTAAGTTCAAGGGGACTGATGACCTCAGATGTAAAGTCCCATAGTGCTCAGAGCCATTTTTTCCCGACTGAAGACTACCACTACTACAACAAAAACAACCATATCAGTATTTCGTAACCATATTGCAAGCGATTTGTCTGAGGCTATAATTATGCTCATGATGTAAGAAGACAAAGTAAGAGGAAGCAGTCCTCAACGCTATACAAAGTTTGAACCCGCACCATATATTAGATATGGTCGCATTGGACATGATATTCATTTTTCTTCCTAAGAGCTGACTTGTCAGTCTGATTATGGTGGCACTTACAATTTAACGAGAGCTGTAAACTGGGAAGAAAAATACGAGAACTGACCCACGAGCAAGTAATGTGTCACCCGCCGAGTCACACGTGCACGCCGCACCGTTATCACAGTGTACACATCCGTTCTCCATATATTCAACATGCTTCAACATATATGCTGCAGTTATCAATGTTTTAGAGGTCTTCCTTCTTAGATAAGTCAGATTTTAGGAAGAAAATTTTGTACGCCGCTTATTAGTGACTAACGTACCTCACAAGGGAACCTCCCCATCGCACCCCCCTCAGATTTAGTAAGTTGGCACAGTGGATAGGCCTTGATAAACTGAACACGGATCAATTGAGAAAACAGGAAGAAGTTGTGTGGAACTGTAAAAACATAAGCAAAATATACAAACTGAGTAGTCTGTGGACCACATAGGCAACATCATGGACATAAAGCTCAGGAGCGCCGTGGTCCCGTGGTAGCGTGAGCAGCTGCAGGACGAGAGGTCCTTGGTTCAAGTCTTCCCTGGAGTGAAAATTTTACTTTCTTTATTTTTGCATAGTTATTATCTGTCCGTTCGTTCATTGACGCCTCTGTTCACTGTAATAAGTTTAGTGTCTGTGTTTTGCGACCGCATCGCAAAACCGTGCGATTAGTAGACGAAAGGAGGTGCCTCTCCAATGGGAACCGAAAACATTTGATCGCAAGGTCATAGGTCAACCGATTCCTCCACAGGAAAACAGATCTGATATATTCTATACGACACTGGTGACGGCATGTGCGTCAGGAATATGTTGTCGACTCACCTAACTTGTACACTTGGCGGATGGGTAAAAAGATTCTTCTACCTTGCCCGATTTAGGTTTTCTTGTGGATGTGATAATCACTCCTAAAAAAGTGATGAAAACATAAGAGTTTGTCACATAAACTGAAAATAAAAAAATTAAACTCTTCACTCGATGGAAGATTTGAACCAAGGACCTTTCGTTCCGCAGCTGCTCACGTTACCACGAGACCACAGCGCTCTCACGTCCCAAGTCTCCTTGATGTTGCATATTTTTCCATGAACCACTCAGTTTGTATATTTTGCTTATTTTTTCACAGTTCGACACAACTTCTTTCTGTTTTCTCAATTGATCTGTGTTCAGTTTTTCAAGGCCTATCCACTGTGCCAACTTATAACTAAATCTGAGGGGGGTGCGATGGGGAGGTTCCCTTGTCAGTGACATTACAAACACTGGCCGCATTGCCGGCCGTTGTGACCGAGCGGTTCTAGGCGGTTCAGTCTGGAACCGCGCGACCGCTACGGTCGCAGGTTCGAATCCTGCCTCGGGCGTGGATGTTTGTGATGTCCTTAGGTTAGTTAGGTGTAAGTAGTTCTAAGTTCTAGAGGACTGCTGGCCTCAGATGTTAAGTCCCATAGTGCTTAGAGCCATTTTTTGACATTACAAACTACAGTGACGCTCATAAACGTTCGGTGCTACCACCTCACAACCTTGCTGTTTTTGGAACGTTAGTGCTTCAGGTACATTTATATTCTGCAAAACCTCATGTACTGAATCTACTACTTGTTAAGGGATCTCTAGGCCCTAATGTTCCAGTTTACCGTGCAGCTGACTGTTGGCTGCCGTTTGAGCGTCAGTGGGAACGACCACAGCCATTAGTCGCCTGCCCAGAGAGAAAGACGCGACTATTTCTGCTTTCTGGTGCGGTGTGAGAAGGCGGGCAATTCCCCGCGCGCCAGCCACTTCCCCTGGAGAAGCTGTCAAAACAAACGGCGCGCTCTGCCCATCGCCGGGGCTGATAGCGCCGGCACTTCCGGTCCCATGGGCGCGTGTCGTCTTCCCAAACTTGTGTTCTAGACGAGGCACAAGCGCTATGCTACAAATATAGCACTATTCTTATCCATCAGCTATCAGAGATCATTGGAACAGCGGAAAGTTCCACGGGACTGGAAGAAGGCCCAGGGCATAGCAATCTATAAAAAGGGTAGAAAATCAGATGCCCATAATTATCGGCAAATATTACTGTCATCGATTTGTTGTAAAATCATGGAACATATTTTGTGTTCAGACATAATGACCTTTCTAAACTCTGAGAAGCTCTCCGGCCGGTGTCGCCGTGCGGTTCTAGGCGCTTCAGTCTGGAACAGCGTGACCGCTACGGTCGCAGGTTCGAATCCTGCCTCGGGCATGGATGTGTGTGATGTCCTTAGGTTAGTTAGGTTTAAGTAGTTCTAAGGTCTAGGGGACTGATGACCACAGATGTTAAGTCCCATAGTGCTCAGAGCCATTTGAACCATTTATTTGAGAAGCTCATCTGCAGAAACCAGTACGGTTTTAGGAAACAGCGGTCATGCGAGACACAGTTGGCCCCTTTGTGCATGATGTACAACAGGCTCTAGACACCGGCTCCCAGGTTGATGCCATATTTCTCGACTTTCTAAAGGCGTTTCGACTCAGTTCCGCACTATCGCTTGCTCCAAAAAGTTTGCGCTTACTGTCTATCCGATGACATATGCGGATGGACAGAACGTTTTCTGACAGACAGAGAGCAGTTGTAAATAGGCTGTTTAGGTTTTTATATTGGTAACGCCAGTAGCGCAGTGTATGAAAATCACTGGCTGTGCTGTGTGCAGTCTGTGGCTGGGTGGCATTGTTGTAATACTCGCTATTGTAGTGTTGGGCTGTTGGCTGTTAACAGCGCGCAGCGTTGCGCAGTTGCAGGTGAGCCGCCAGCAGTGGTGGATGTGGGGAGAGAGATGGCGGAATTTTGAGAGCGGACGGTCTGGACGTGTGTCCATCAGAAAGAGTAAATTTGTAATATTGGGTATCATGGACTGATATATATATATATATATATATATATATATATATAAGGTAAATACATTGTTTGTTCTCTATCAAAATCTTTCATTTGCTAACTATGCCTATCAGTAGTTAGTGCCTTCAGTAGTGTGAATCTTTTATTTAGCTGGCAGTAGTGGCGCTCGCCGTATTGCAGTAGTTCGAGTAACGAAGATTTTTGTGAGGTAAGTGATTTGTGAAACGTATAGGTTAATGTTAGTCAGGGCCATTCTTTTGTAGGGATTTTTGAAGGTCAGATTGCATTGTGCTAAAAATATTGTGTGTCAGTTTAGTGTTGATCAGAATAAGTAAAGAGAGTAATGTCTGAGTATGTCCATTTTCGCTCAGCTGTTTGAAAATCAAATAATGTAAGAGGTTTATCAGCACAGTAATTCATTAATTTTTCTAAGGGGACGTTTCACAGTATGTCGTCCTGAACGGGATGACTTACAAATCAATGAGGATCCAGAAAATAAATGTGTGGTGTAATGACTCGCAGTCATCTCTCAATATTAGTTAGGTGTAACCTACTGCGTGTAACAAGGCGAAAATCCCCATTAATGTACGAGTAAAAAATAAATGCCCAGTTTTTGGAACCGGTAACATCCGTCAAGTATCTGGGTGCGACTATTCGAAATGATCTGAAATGGAATGATCAGATTACACAAGTAACGGGCAAGGCGAACTCTAGATTGCGGTTTATTGGTAGAATCCTGAAGCGATGCAGTCCTTCAACAAAAGAAACTGCTTACAATACTTTAGTTCATCCAGTCTTAGAGCACTGTTCGTCTGTATGGGACCCTTACCAGTTGGGTCTCATTCAAGAGATTGAAAAGGTCCAAAGAACAGCGGCAAGGTTCGTGACTGGTACATTTAGCCATCGCGAGAGCGTTACATATCTCATAGAAAGGAAGTGGGATACACTTGCAGATAGACGACGCTCTAAACGGAAGGGGCTGCTCACTAAACTCCGAAATCCGATCTTCGCTGAGGATGTAGAGCATATATTATTACCACCAACTTTCAGATCTCGCAATGATCACCATTCAAAGATAAGGGAAATTAGAGCTCGTACTGAGGCGTTCAGACAGTCGTTTTTCCCTCGTGTGATCCGCGAGTGGAACAGAGGGGGGGGGGGGGGGGGGGGGGAATATTACTTTGGCGCGAATTGTGCCTCCGCCACACACCGCTTGGTGGCTAGCGGAGTAAATATGTAGGTGTAGAGAATGACGCTGGCTCTACTTGGTTAACTGGTTTTCCTTTTATGGGGCTACGCTGTAGACGTACTCTGCTGCGTCACTGCAGCGGTGAGGTGATAGTCCTTTTCTACCCAGTGTGACACAATTTTCCTAACGATGGATGACTTGGTGGAGATCTTTATAGTAGAAGTCTACGTTTAGGCTGTTCAGAACTGTTAAACTTCGAAAATCACCTCATCGACATTCTAATAATGCCTGCCAAAAAATGGTATCGTCATATGAGGAAAGAAGAAGAAGTCACTGCGTGCCGCGTTAAGAGAATACGGGAGGTGAGGCAAAATTTGACAGCCCAAAGAAGCAGCATGCGTTACTGCGTTCTGCGCAGAATGAGCTGATGGGAACAAAAATATCCCCTTGGGCCGCTTCCCGCGACCGTTTCGCCTTGACAGCCTCCCACAGTTCACTAGGAAATTTCGGTGGTGTGCTCTTTTGACAGTTTGCTCCTTACCAGCATAGTCTGTCAGCATCATCACCGCAGTCACAAACAACATAAAGAATCAATCTTATGCAGTGATGGCTAGGTTTTCGCCTTTTGTCCATTGGTTAATAGGATGCTGAACAAGTCGTCTGGAGTCCCTTGATACAACCGAGGCATTTCCACTGCTACCTCACTTCTGAGGACTTTTCGAATGGCCGTGAGCATTCACTTTTCGAATGGGCATTAGCATTCAGGGAACACAGCAGATGGCCTCTTTTGTCGTAGTAAAAAGGTCGTGCGAGACGATAGAAACTGATCCATGACTGATTTGTCACTATCCGTTCGGGAGCGAGAGGCCGGTCTTCGAGCACCAGGGCTTCCACTTCCTGGTTGTTCAGTTCTTCCGAGACGGTCTGCCAGTTGCTTCTTCGTTACTGAGACTTATCTGCGCTACCCTTCAACTGCGTCGTAGGAGGGTGCATTGTTGCCGTACAGTTCCTCCAATTCAGCAAGGTGTGTTGCACCGCTGTTCCTTTCAAACGAAAAAATATTCCTAATAACCGCACGATACTCCAGTTTATAGACGTGCTACACCGTTTTATTTTGGGTCCTCCAGCGGCATGGTGCGGTACCAGATTGTGGGGATGTCACTGTGTACGGGGTGACAATTATTGAACTATGTGGAAAAAAAACGTAAATTGGTACGAACTACGCTGTACACACACTTTATTCAACATATAAACGTCACTACAGATGTTCGGATTTGGGTTATGACATGTTCGATACGCCCGTCATCATTGGCTATGATGTGTCGTTGACGAATAGCGAAATTCTGCATGACGCGCTGAAGTGTCGGAGTATGGGTGCTGTGGATGACCTCCTGAATCGCTGTTTTCAGCTCAGCAGTAGTTTTGGGGTTATTGCTGTATCTTCTTCTTCATGTGCCGTCTCCTCTAAGAAGGTTGGCTGTCATCATGGCAATTTCTGATCTTGATTTGGCTGATCTAAGGAGTTCTGACGTTGAACAGTTGTACCAATTTTTTAAATTGTCAATCCAGGATGTCCGTCTTCTACCCCTCGTTCTCTTCCCACAAATTTTCCCTTCTAGTATTATTTGCAATATTTTGTAATTTACTCCCCTAATAACATCGCCTAAATATTGCAGCTTCCTTACTTTAATAATTTTAATTAATTCTTTTTCCTTTCCCATTCTTCTTAGGACATCTTGATTAGTAATCCTCGACACCCAACTAATTCTAAGTATTCTTCTATATGCCCACATTTCAAAAGCTTCTAAACTGTTCATGTCCTTCTTTTTCAATGTCCACGCTTCCATTCCGTATAATAATTTTGAGAATATATAGCATCTTAGCAACCTCATTTTTGTGTCTAAACAAATGTCTCTCGAACAGAATGCATTTCTCATCTTATTAAAGATACTTCTGGCCTGTCCTATTCTCGATTTAATTTCTTCTGAGCTTTCAATCTCCTCATTTACAATTGTTCCGAGATATTTAAATTTACGTACTTGATCGACTCTTTCCCTATTGATTGTAAGATTTTCTTGTTGGTGTGTTTTAGATATCACCATGAACTTAGTCTTGCTTACGTTAAGAGTCAAGCCAAATTCTTCACTTTTTTCTGCGACTTTGTCAAGAAGTAATTGTAGATCTTTGAGGTTTCCAGCTAGTAGTGCAGTGTCATCAGCAAACCTAACATTGTTAATGTTTAGCCCATTCACTTTAATGCCAGCTATTTCATCTGCTAGAGCTGCCTGGATTATGTCTTCTGAATACATATTAAACAATAAGGGTGAGAGAACGCAACCTTGTCTCACACCCCTCTTTATTTCTATATCATTCGATAACTCATTTTCTACCTTCACGGTTGCGGTTTGATTGTAGTAGAGGTTATATATAATGCGGATTCTTTCTTATCAAGTGTTTTCTTTTCTAACAATTCTATGAGATGATCATGACGAACTTTGTCAAATGCTTTATTATAATCCAGGAAGCACACATATAGTGGCTGGTTAACCTCCATACATCGTTGCGAGATGTATGGAGGTTAACCAGCCACTATATGTGTGCTGCATACTTTGTCTTTAACATAGCCCCACAAAAAGGAGTCTCATGCGTTCAGATCCTAGAGCGAGGATGCGGTCCTCCAGGACATCAAACACTCTCCTGCTTCGATGGGGTCGGGCTCCGTCTCGCATGAACCACATCTTGTCAAAATCGGGGTCACTTTGGACAATAGGGATGAAATCATTTTCCAAAACCTTCTCGTACCGTCAGGTAGTCACCATGCCATCAAGGAATATTGCACCGATTATTCCGTGCCTGGACATTGCACACCACACAGTCACCCGTTGAGGGAGAAGAGACTTCTCGGTCACGAAATGCCGATTCTCAGTCCCCCAAATGCGCCAGTTTTGCTATCTGAGCCGGTCGGAGTGGCCAAGCGGTTCTAGGCGCTACAGTCTGGAACCGCGCCACCGGAACGGTCGCAGGTTCGAATCCTGCCTCGGGCATGGATGTGTGTGATGTCCTTAGGTTAGTTAGGTTTAAGTAGTTCTAAGTTCTAGGGGACTGATGACCATAGCAGTTAAGTCCCATAGTGCTCAGAGCCATTTGAACCATTTTTTGCTTGCTGACGAACCCATCCAAATGAAAATGGGTTTCGTCGCTATACCAAACCATACAGTGCATACTAATTCCCATCATGCCCCGCGGCCAAACGTGCATTTTGAACGTCCTAACCCAAAACGTTATGACGATTTTATTTCACATAGTCCAGTAACTGTCAACCAGACCATGACTGCAGAATATGGCTGCTAACAAACAAAAATAATTACACAACTTAAATTTTTAGAGGTGATCGTTAAAACTGTGACTGTTCCTCGTAAGGGGGGAGATCTCTGAAGGTTATGTTTAGGAAACACGGTCACGTTAAGTCCGCATTAAGTCTGCCACGATGTCCGACGACTTCCGGTATACAGTAAGTCAGGAGCAGCAGCCATCGCCAGAGTTGCCAAGAAACATATTCCTCCCACAGTGAACGACTGCGCGGACACTGGCCGTGCGGCAGATCCGCTGTGCTGTGCTGCGCTGTGCTGTGCTGGTGTTTAAGGCAGCTGCGGGCCGGATGCGCCTTTTGTGGCGCCGCCAGCCGCCGGCTCGCGGCTGCTCATCCGAGCCGACGCAGAGCGCGCTCCGCTGCGCAACACACAGCGTGAAACACGGCACGTATCAATGCCCGCACGCCCGCCCTACCCTTGACCGTAAACAACGCCTGTTCCTCGTATCCCGGCAGCTCCGCCTGTCGGCCCGCGCTCTATGCCGCCTACTGATATCCACTCGGGTGGTCGGCCACGTGGCCAGTTGTACGCTACGCTCAGATGCAGTCGCTACAGAAGTGGAAAGACAGCCAGGTGTGCTTGAAGGATCCGATTCACCTGCGCTACCAATGCAAATTTTGCTGTTTACGTACCATTCCTGGAAAAAGCTGTTATACAGGGTGTCCGAAAAGTCTTTCCCTGATTACATAAATTGATAACTCAGGCTAGAAGTAAGATACAAATATGAAACTGGTGTCTAATTGTTTGCAAACTATCAAAGTTTTTTTCACACATCAGTAAACTTCCACATGGGCACCCTTGGTAGCACGTAGCACGTCTAGGCGATATTCAATTTCCGTCCACACGTTAGTCAACATCACTGGAGAGATCGATTCAACGACAGTGGTTATCCGTTGCCGCAGGGTTTCAAGATCTGGTACACGTGTTCGGTAGACCTCGTCCTTGACATAATCCCATAAAAAGAAGTCTAATGGAGTTATGTCAGGAGAGCGTGGAGGCCAAACCGTTGGCCCATCACGACCAATCCATCGCCCGGGAAAGGTCATATCGAGATAGGCACGGACGTCCAAACCCCAATGAGGCGGTGCACCGTCTTGCTGAAACAATACATCGGCGTGATACTGAAGCAGCTGAGGAACAGCATACAGTTGCAACATGTCCAGATACACTGCACATGTGAAGGTAGCCTCAGCGAAGAAGAATGGCCCGATAATTCGATCGTGCAATAGTGCGCACCAAACATTCACCTTCGGACTGCCTCTGGTGCACTCCATGACCTTGCCAGGGGGTTGTGAACCCCAAATGCGCACATTATGGCGATTCACTACTCCACTGACAAAAAAGGTCGCTTCGTCGGAAAAGGCAATTCGTCTGAGATAACCATCATCGTCCTCAATACGTGACAGCATTTCGACCGCAAAGTCATATCGACGTGTACTGTCATTGGGCAACAATGGAAGTGGAAGTTTACTGATGTGTGAAAAAAAACTTTGATAGTTTGTAGCCGGCCGCAGTGGCCGTGCGGTTAAAGGCGCTGCAGTCTGGAACCGCAAGACCGCTACGGTCGCAGGTTCGAATCCTGCCTCGGGCATGGATGTTTGTGATGTCCTTAGGTTAGTTAGGTTTAACTAGTTCTAAGTTCTAGGGGACTAATGACCTCTGCAGTTGAGTCCCATAGTGCTCAGAGCCATTTGAACCATTTGATAGTTTGTAAACAATTAGACACCAGTTTCATATTTGTATGTTACTTCTAGCCTGAGTTATCAATTTATGTAATCAGGGAAAGACTTTTCGGACACCCTGTATATCTAACCATCAGAAGAAGGATGAAAAAGAAAAAAAAGAGACGAATACATTTTTATTTGGATTAAAATTGCTAATGACAATTGTAAAATAACTATTTTAGGCAATGTAATAATTTATTGTAAACAATAAAGACCATACACTGGTTTTGCCAAAGATCAAGCGATTCTTGTTAGCCGGCCGCGGTGGTCTAGCGGTTCTGGCGCTGCAGTCCGGAACCGCGGGACTGCTACGGTCGCAGGTTCGAATCCTGCCTCGGGCATGGGTGTGTGTGATGTCCTTAGGTTAGTTAGGTTTAAGTCGTTCTAAGTTCTAGGGGACTTATGAGCTCAGATGTTGAGTCCCATAGTGCTCAGAGCCATTTGAACCATTTTTTTTTTTTTTTGATTCTTGTTAGTATTGTAGCACCTGTTAGTATTGTAATACCCTGACCTCTCACCATCCATTATACAAGGCTCTTGAGATTGCTTCAAATTGTGCATCTTGAAATAGTCCAGTATCCTCTGAAACCCTGAAGGTAACAAAAAGCTTAACAGTTATAAACACGTGTTCATGGACCATACACATAAACATATTAAAACATGGGACTAAACAAACATGATGATAATTAAAATACTTTCACCCAGTAAATCACTTTCATGCATCAGAGTTAGCATACAGCCGTTGGTACTGGTACATCAGTAAACAGCCATAAACAGATTTAAGGGCGGACAAACTAACAAACATTAAATTAAATTGTTTTCGCCCAAAAGCCAGCTATATCCATGGCATTAGAGTTGTCCAGCATTTGACTTTCTTCGGTGCATGATGACGGCCACAACTGGCAATAACGCAGGTAAGATATTGTCTGCTCCTCCCCACTCTCGAGCGTAACCACACTTTTCAAGATTTACTTTACACCGCCCAACACCAGTTCGCAATTTGTTGAGGAACTTCCAGGTACACATGTTCTCACTGTGACCAGGAGGTAGTTCTACTTTAGGTTTTCTTCAGCCTAGAGGAGCATTCTCTACGCTCTTTTTACATTTGTCCAGCCTTTGGGTTGTATTGCTGTTCTTAACATACTCTTACAAAGTTTTCTCTGGACTTCAAATGTAACGGTGCTGGTGAGAGGCCAAACAGCGGGTATCAGAGGTCAATGCTTCACGTCCATGTACTTGGGAAGCTGCTTCACGCCTAATGTCAGGCGGAGCTAAGACTGCAAGTACGTACAGCTGATTCACTTTAGCTTGTCTCAGGCATCCGTAACTATGCGACACGTCTCACTGAGAGAGGTGTCCACCTGCCTAGCGTGGTAGGAATTATGCCAGATAGGCGCTGCATATTCACCCGCAAAATAGCACAACGCCAAAGCAAAAGTCCGAATAGTAGCTGGTTGTGTGTCCCAGTTAGATCCCCTTAGTTTCAATATGACCTTATTCCTTGCGGCTGCATTTTGGTGTCATGGCAATGCATTTTAAAGGCTATGGTGCTATCTAAGGTCAATCCATAGTGTTTTGAGGAAAAGGCATGTTCGAGTGTAGTGCCATTCCATGAAACATTTAGTTTTTGATTCACCTGTCTGCTTTTTAAGTGGAAAGCATAGACTTGCGTTTTCGAAGGATTAGGCCATCTTCATCATGAAATCTGATGATATGCTTCCAACTGCTACATGATTAGTAGGGCCACGGTGACGATACTGTAGCCTTCGGTGCTTTCTAGCGTACCGGAGTTGAGACAGCTTCTGTAGAGTTTTCTGGAGCTCCGGATCAACAGGGGTCCAAATCTTTTTAGAGGATGCCATTTTGATTTTTCTGTGTTGTTGAATGCTGTATTTTGAGATAGTACTTGGATGACTGTGGCAGATTCCTAAGCCGACTATGCTGGTTCGAAAACTTTTGCAGATAAACACATTTTATACTGGAGAACCAACATTCCTTGCTTCGATCATGTGCACGTTCACAAACATTAAACATGCAAATACCTGTTGACTTACAATTTTTTTTAAAAATTTTCTCCTTGGATTAAAAGTAGTAAACTCGAAAAGCCAAATACGCACCCGTTTGTTCATTAGTAGCAGGGTTGCCAGATATTCCGACTTGAAAAGACGAGTCCCTATTAACCTTGTCGGGATAGGTAAAAATCCCGATCACAGAAAAACGGGTAATATTTCATATAATATTATGTGCTCCAATTTAAATTGTTCATTGTGGGTTTAAAATCGAGGGATAATCTTGTAAAGGTTACTGAAATTTAACATTCTGCTTTTAGTTTGTCAGACAGCTAATTTGGCAAACCTGACTTACCAAATATTGTTTTCGAGCATCGAATCAGAAGTCGATCAGAACAGTGCTTAGCCATTATCTGCATGAACAACTAATTAAAGTTGTGTAAACTTCCTCTGTGGCGTCCTCGATCATCTCGAAGTCAGTCAAGAGAGATCGTGTCAAAACATTGAAAAGCGAAGTGGCCGATTGCGTGCAACGTGGTGAAGACTATTTTGACAAACGATTTGACTTTGAAGAGAGATTGAAAAATGCTCTCAAATCGTATTCATTAATATGGAAACAGTGTTTAGCTTCAGAATTCACAGAAGTGTCTTCTTGACATGAACTTCTTGTAGACAAGAATTTGATGTTAGTAGGATGTACGCATTTAAACACCTTTCTCAGGGAAGAATAGGAGAACTTTTCTAAACTGAAGTCTGATTAGTGGACGAAAATTTTCATTGATATGAGAACTGTGAAAACGTTTTTAAAGTTGTCTAGTTGTCTGTTTTGTGTTCTCTTTACCTCATTCCAGTTTTTAATAAAAATTAACACGCTATCATCATCTGTTTACCAGCAACTCGATCGTGCATGCGCAGCTTCCAAATGAGGACTCCATGCAAACCGTCGCAGCACAGAAACCGCCAGATGATAGTGGGCAGGAGTAACAAACAATGACCACTTCACGATGATAAACTGTTGTCTCGAGGAAGTATTGTGTTGTAGGATACATAAAACGTGACCCGAGAGCCACATAGGAGAGAACTGCCTGTATTGTATCGTCTCCTAATTTCTGTTACTACCACAAAATTCGTGCTCTTGTAGCATCAGGCATCGGGGTCAGGGCGACGTACATGCTTCTTGGAGCCATTTTGTCCACTATGAGTTCTGCGTATTGAGGAACAGATCACCTGAACACCGTGCTGATTTTGTTGTAGTTTTCATCTGACTTTCTGTGTGTGGCGAAGAGAGTTACTGTTATAAGGTAAAAGGGAACGTAATATTTTAATTATGGGTGAATGTACAAGCAATAACCTCAGTTTTTAGACACTCATGAACAAGTACTCGTTGTGGTTCGTTTCTAGGAAACTGACAAAGAGAAAATAATAAAGTTACCTTTAACATACTGCTATAAGATTATGATATTGTACCAGTACAATTGAAGAAACTATTCGTATAATAAGCTTCGAAAAATCCATTTAACATTATTAGTGCAACATAATGCTTAAAAATGATATGGTGAATTTTCTGACGGGTCCTTTATCCGAAATTATTGATGTAATCAGTATTTTATATTCCATTATGCCAAAATAAAGGCGTTATGGGAAGCGGAGTCAGTTGAACAGCATTTAACTGTAACAAGAAAGGCGAACATCGATTAAATGAACGTGCAGGCATGTAAAATGTGCTAAGCCAACTGTTAACAGTCATGCTGAAAGTAAGAACAAGAACGCAAAAGGGGATATAAAGGTTTTCGCCGCGGTAAAGCATTTTCTAAATTGAAAGGGAGTTGGAAGAGCATAATCTTAAAGAGATGTTCGGTTTAAGCATGCTGGATGTATGAAAACATGTCTTCGACAATGCAGAACGAAACGGATTGCACCATAATTTCAATTCAGAAGCCATGGCAGGCAAAGCCATGAAACATCCCTGAATCCGAGGGGAACGATAAAAGTTGCTAGCAAAACTGCAAGGCCTAGCCAAGGAGCTTGTCATCTGACGAGCAGCCCACGCAAGAAAAGTTAACCAAACGCAAGGAGAAGTAACTTAAAATTACCTGTGAAAAGAAGACTTTTGGAGACTCTACGGAGAAGCTAACACAGAAACTCATGGTACAGCGAGTTGTAAGAGGAAAACCGAATGGAAGAAATTAGCAGATAGGCGGATTGTAAAATGTCGATTTATGCAAAGTGTGGAGGTATGGGGACGGAAGGAAAAAGTAAGTTTTTTTTGCAATTCCTGCAAACAGTTATGTAAGAACTAAATAGGGAACATTTCCTTAAACTTAGGTTATTCATATTTTTAAACTAAGGGAGATAGTTTAGAGCGGTGAAATTTATGCTTTCCCTGGTACAAATTATTGATTAAATCATTATTTTATATCCCGTTATGCCAAAATAAAGACGTTATGGGAAGCGGAGTCAGTTGAATTGCATTTAACTGTAACAGTGGCAAATTTGGTAGCATGCAGGAGAAATGCAATGCGTCTACAAAGGAAATCACAAATACTTAACAAATTCCGTTGGCAGTCGTTACAAGAGAGGTGTTATGAATCACGAAGACGTTTACTGCTGGAATTTCGAGAGAGCGCTTTCCACGAAGAGTCTGCCAACACATTACTTCCTCCCACGTACATCTCGCGTAATGACCACGAAGGGAAAATCAAAGAAATTAGAATACATACAGAGGCTTACCGACAATCATTCTTCCCACGCGCCATTCACTAATGAAACAGGGTAGTGGGGATCAGTTAGTGGTACCAGGTGTACCCTCCACCACACACCATTCGGTGGTTTGAGGAGTATGATGCAGATGTAGAAGTGGTACAGTTTAAGCATCTCTCCCCTATTAAGCATTTTAGTTAATATATTCAGTGTGCTCCGAATCTTAGACATCTCTCATTTTCTTCTTGCCCCTATTACGCTTTCTGACTTCATTTGTGCATCTGTGCCCTAAGAACTCTTGAAAAATGGATTTATCGCAACGCCTGTCATGTAATTTGCTCGTGGATGGACTCCTAGTCCCCCCGGTCCGATTTCTCTTCATCAACCGTCATTAAAACATAAAACAGCTTCTAACAAACCAACTTTAAGTCTATCCTAGTACTCAATCACTGTTTTTGGTACATGATTTTAAACTAGAGAGTTCAGGTATACAGCAGCGACTCTGCGTGGCGTGTATTCGACACGTTTCTGGGCGCATGTGGTACCAGATGTCTACGACAAGGTCATGCAGTTCCCGTAAATTACGGACTGGTGGTTTGTGATCGCGGAGTTGGCACCCATTAGCGCCCCTGATGTGTTCCATCGGGTTCAGATCAGGCAGATTTGGTGACCAAGACATCTACGTAAGTTCACTGTCAAGCTCCTCAAATCACTGTAGAATAATGCTGGTCTTGTGACAGAAATAGTCATCCTGCGAGAAAATGACTCACCATTTGGAAAAATATCGAGCATGAAGGGAAGGAGCTGGTCAGCAGTTGTGTACATGGTTCCTCTGATTAGCTCAAGTGGATGACCCACATAGCGTACTACTGCCCCCACGGCTCATGAAACCTTGGATCAGTTGAAAAGGCGGGAAATCGTGCGATTCAATAAGAGGAGCAATTCCTGTAGAGTTCGAAACCAATTGTCACTAATAAAGCATGACTCGTCTCCGGCCCCTGTCGGTTTCGATCTCTTTAGGACAACCATTCCTACGCTACGATAGATAGCTGCGGATGGTGCACTATATCTTGTGGACAAGTTGGATAGAGCGCGTTGATGCACAAAGAAATGAGGCATCTTCTTTCAAGGGGTGGTCACGAGCAAGTCCAAAACCGATACTTCCTGCCGTTTCGTCAGGTCTCCACTTCGACTCTTACTGTCCATGTTTAACACCCCTTGTAGTTGCCTCAAATACTGTTCATATTTTACTTTGCTCATTTATTTAACGAAAACTGTTACACAGCCACTGCTTTGACTATAATGTTAATGTTAAAATGCAGTACCACCACACTCTTAGACTGTAGGTTCCCTGAAACACCTCCATTTTCCTGCATTTATCTATTTCTGCTTATCTCATTGATATTGCTTAATTTCCTTATGTATTCTGTATTTACATTAATAACTGTCTCTTCTTTTAATTTGTTGTGTATCACTCTCCATGTTTCATACCTCCTGATGATGCCTTGTCTAGTACTAATTTTATTTTATTTTATTAGTTTTGTTTATTAACAGAAACTGTTATGTAAGCATGCTATTCCTATTTTGTGCTAAAGGTTTTCCTGTCTACTCCATTGTACAGTTCAGTTTTTACTTTTTCATTGCAAAGATGTTACTGTATGTTTCTACATCAGTCTAGATGTGTTACTTCTCTTCCAATGTTGTCTGCTAACATTTAACTTCTTTGGTGATAATACTCAGTCAATGTCTGAAGATGGCCTTGTAAGCCGAAAACCGGTTTACAATAAAAGTAGTATTGTAGAACAAAAGCAAACTGGTGCTTTTCATTTATTATAATGTTGTTCTACCAAGAACCGACGGAGGATTCTGTTAATATGATAGTGACATTGGTTTCGAGGGAGTAAAATTTTTTCTGGCTGCGCATATCAGACTCGCGGTTATAGGAAGTGTAGGGGGAAAGCTTCCTTCGCGCAGTCTGCCCGCACTGGGCCTCGGTACTCACGGCTCCCGGTCCCCGGCAGCGATCGGTAGGAGACAATGCCGCCTGCGGCGCGTGACGGCGGACAAAGCTGGCCGAGGCCGGCCTGCCAATGGGGCCATTAATTAAAAGAAAAGCCCGCTAATTGGGGGCAGGCGGCTGTCAATTAGGGCGGCGGTCGCGTGTCGCGGCCATTGTCTCAGCAACAAGTCCCGGGACCCGGGGCCCGGCAGCACGCGCGACCAGCGCCGCTCTAATGAGGCGTGCGCGCCGCCGACAACAATGCGCCATTGTAAACAACGCCAGCATCGACGCCGGACGTCGCGCGGGTCGGCCTGGCGCCCAGCAGCAAGGGGCTTCCGAGATGTTATCTCGCGACCCGGGGGCTCGGCTACCTCTCTTTGCTTCCTGTCTACCTCTGGACCTTTCCGGGTACCCTAAAAAGATGTGTAGACGAATTAATACTGTGTGCCGGACCGAGACTCGAACTCGGGACCTTTGCCTTTCGCGGGCAAGTGCTCTACCAACTGAACTACCCAAGCACGACTCACGACCCGTCCTCACAGCTTTACTTCTGCCAGTACCTCGTCTCCTACCTTCCAAACTTTACAGAAGCTCTCCTGCGAACCTTGCAGAACTAGCTCAGTTGGTAGAGCACTTGCCTGCGAAAGGCAAAGGTCCCGAGTTCGAGTCTCGGTCTGGCACACAGTATTAATCTGCCAGGAAGATTCATATTAGCGCACACTCCACTGCAGAGTGAAAATCTCATTCTGGAAACATCCCCCAGGCTGTGGCTAAGCCATGTCTCCGCAATATCCTTTCTTTCAGAAGTGCTAGTTCTGCAAGGTTCGCAGGAGAGCTTATTTAAAGTTTGGAAGGTAGGAGACGAGGTACTGGCAGAAGTAAAGCTGTGAGGACGGGGCGTGAGTCGTGCTTGGGTAGCTCAGTTGGTAGAGCACTTGCCCGCGAAAGGCAAAGGTCCCGAGTTCGAGTCTCGGTCCGCCACACAGTTTTAATCTGCCAGGGAGTTTCATATCAGCGCACACTCCGCTGCAGAGTGAAAATATCATTCTGGATGAATTGATTGTTGGTGTTCATAAAGCCGTCGGCACACGGACCGTGCTGTCCAACGTTAACGTTGAGCGTGCCGTGTTCAACGTGCTGCTGAACGCTCAGGAATGATGCGACTTGTGCATACGGTACGCGGACCCCAACGTGGTGTACGCGATCGCAACGCACTCCTGCGGCAGTTGAGGGATGTTTCTAGTTCGTAAATCACACTGTTTACTCAACGGGAGCGCGTAAAATTCCCACGTTAGCTCTATTAAAACGCACATTTCCTCCATCGTCCACGAAAAAGAAAGTAACATGTCCAATCAATAGGGACACAGACTTATAAAAGTTCCATTACAAACAGTGCGGTACAAATTTGGAATACTTCTTCGCATAAGACAAACATTATTTCATGATTTCCACATTTTAGTAAAACCTCAAGGTCAGTCTTACTTGATCACTGTTCCTACCCAGTAGCAGAATCTTTGCAAAATGTGAATTACGGTGCGTAAAAGAAAGTAGCAAAATATCTTTATACCAGTAGCGCAAGCTGTCCTGTAGATTAAATCAATCGAAAAAAGTCACCCTTCAAAAAAGGGTCAACTTATATTTACATAACATCAAATATTACAGCATATAATTATATTAAACTAATAAGAAAGTATCAGAATCCAATAAAAACTTGTATGTTAGGAAAAAAAATTGGAAGTGTTCAGACGCCAACCACCGCCCCAATAAAATCTCATTGGGGAACGAAGACGCTACTCACTACACTAAACCAACACCACATTCCGTGCACTAAATCATATTATCTTACCCCTTGCTAAAAACGTTAATCGTAGATAATTATGTTACTAACTGAAATTTAATTATAACAAATTGTACCAAGAACAATGCGTTTGCGTGGATCTTCAGTGTGTCGCTGTCTTCAAATAGCCTACTCTCATATTACGCAAGTTACAATGATTCTTTCGCCACGAATCTGATGTTTCTCATTATTTTATTGGAACGAATCACACAACAAACAACGGGTTTTCCAATGATTCTCAATTTGCTGGTGCTCAGAAACGGCATATATACCTATAGGCTTGAAATGAATGCCAATATGGCGCCTCACAACTCTGTACTGAAGGGAGACGGCGTGCGTGTGATGTAGGTGGCGTTGTGCCATCTCATTGGTCAACGCTCAAACGCACGCTCAGAATATCTGACATGCCAGGTATTGCTCTGCACGTTCGGAAAGACTCCCGATCGTGGTGTTCCACGCTATGACGTCAGAAACTCGGCACGCTCAACGCTCAACGTTCGGATGCACGGTCCGTGTGCCGACGGCTTAACGGTCATCCTCCTTTACCTCCTCTGCATTACTGCAGATGCCGTGTCACTGAGCACATTTGTTCTGTGCATGCAGTACACGTGAGGCGCCTAGGTGTTTCCACTGCACTCTGTGGAATACGAAGCTTCTGTTATAGTTCACTAACCTGCTGTCTTCAAGTTGATGTCTCCAGCGCCAACAGCGCGCAGGTCGTAGATTCTGTATCTTGAGGCTGCAACTGACTTTTAGCGAGGTTCTGAAATAATGTATCACTTCTTTGGGATGCCACTCGCGTATTTTAATATAGCCACACGAGAAGACTACATGATCTTAATACAACACCTTCTGATACAGCAAAGCACATGATCAAACACAATGTTTACGAAAATTTATCTTTACGCTATTTGTGGCACGTGTCTGTGCCTTATGACTACCCGAGTGAATCTTTTAATACTGAATACTGGCAAACACATCCTGCCACAGACAACATGACTGTACATCTCGCCGGTCGAAGTGGTCGAGCGATTCTAGGCGTTACAGTCTGGAACCGCGCGTCGCAGGTTCGAATCCTGCCTCGGGCATGGATGTGTGTGATGTCCTTAGGTTAGTTAGGTTTAAGTAGTTTTAAGTTCTAGAGGACTGATGACCTCAGTAGTTACGTCCCATAGTGTTCATAGCCATTTGAACCATCTGAACTGTAGTACATCTCGACTGCCTAATCCTGAGTGACGAACAGGAATTTAAATAAAAATTGGAAACATATCCTACGACATACAACATGTCTGTTCTTCTCGATTGCCTAATCGAGAGTGCCGAACAGCCGGCAACAGTTTGCGCGAGATACCAGAAAAGGCGTGACCCGAACGCTTCCGCAATGCTTCGTCAGCAATTTCATCAGCCTTTTGTTTTTGATTTAAGTTGTTTTTAATAATTCTAAAATGACTGATAGTCAGCTGTTGAGAGATTTTTATATTAAATAGTGAAGTCATAACTATACTTTAATGTTTCGGCGCTCTTGCTCCGAACGCAGCAGCCTATCACAGAGCCGTAGCATTATGCAGGCGGTCTTTCTCATGGGAATGGTACCGACTCTAACATCTGTCACACGTACCTCACACCACATTTCGTCATCTATATACATCTTGCATCTCCACTGCTCTGGGAACAGCTTCTTGGAGCCTAATATGATGGCTGACTAAGCCAGAAATATTACATCCCTTGCAGAAAGTTGACACTGCAGCTGTAAATACAATAGTAGCGCCACTATGCAAATCAGGTGTACTTTAAATACCCGCTCTAACGGTCGTGAGCGTTAGTTACCTTTGCGACTGGATGTGATGAGTTAATATTGGTCAAGGGTGCCTTTAAGACGACAAAGACGCCATTATCAGCACCTAGCTGAGTTTGAACGAGGTGGTGTAGTAGGACTACGAGAAGATGAATGTCCCTTCTGGGACATTGCCGAAAGACTTGGCAGGAATGTAGCTACTGTACATGGCTGCTGGCAGCGGTGGTCAGGGAATGTACGGTCGCAAGGAGACCGGGCTCCAGACGGCCAAGTAGCACTACAGAGAGGGAAGATCATCGTCTTTGGCGTTTGGTTCTGGCGTATCGGACTGCATCTACAGTACCAATATGAGGAGCCGTTTGCACCTCATTGACACAACTTACTATTACAGGCAGGTTACTTCAAGGGCAGCCCTGAGCCAGATGCTCAGTAGCGTACATTACACTGACCGTAAACCTCAGCAGTGGCAAGCGAGAGCTCAAGGATGGACAGGATGGAAGTCTCTTGTATTTTCTGATGAAAGCTGATTCTGCCTCGGTGCTAGTGATGGCCGCATTCAAAGGATGCCACTCGAGAGCCTCCACCCAAGCTGTCTGAGTGCTAGACACACTGGACCTACATCTGCAGTTATGGTCTGATGTGCGATTACCTATGACAGCAGGAGCACTCTCGTGGTAATCCCAAGCATCTTGACCGCAAATCTGTACGTCAATCTTGTGATTCGACCTTTCGTGCTGCCATTCAAGAACATCATTCCAGGGGGTGTTTTCCGACAGGAAACGCTTGCCTACTTAGAGCTGTTGTGACCCAACGTACTCTACAGAATGTCGACACTTTGCTTTGGTCCGCTCGATCACCAGATCCGTCTCCAATCGAGCTGCAGTTATGCATGTGGAACATCATCGGACGATAACTCCACGGTCATCCACAATCAGCATTAACCGTCCCTCTATTGGCCGACCAAGTGCAACAGGCGTGGAACTCCATCCCAGAAACTGACATCTGATACCTGTACAACACGATACATGCCGTTTGCATACTTCCATTCAACGGTTTGTGGGCTACACCGGTTATTAATGTGCCAGCTCAAAAAATGGTTCACATGGATCTAAGCACTATGGGACTTAACATCTGACGGCATCAGTCCCCTAGACTTAGAACTACTTAAACCTAACTAACCTAAGGACATCACACACAGTCAAGCCCGAGGCAGGATTCGAACCTGCGACCGTAGCAGCAGCGCGGTTCCGGACTGAAGCGCCTAGAACCGCTCGGCAACAGCGGCCGGCAATGTACCACTAATTATTTATCAGTGCTGAGATTTTTTTCGTCAATATGTATGAGAGGTAGGAAGCCAAGAATTGTATCATACACTTTCCCATCTCCATAGATGGAATGATGTAGACTGTGGCAACAAGAGCAGCCAGTAACAAACTGTTCGTCTTCTGGCATTGACAACGGAAGCATACATGGCTCACTGATTTTGCTCATATTAAAACGGTTGTATTATATTGGGTGTTAGAAGAAAGTATTCCATATTCTGAAAGTTGGTAGTACGGGCCAGAACAAGAGAAAAATGCCCAGTAAATATGGGCTCTAAGATCCGTACTTTAAGAGCTATGAGCACTTGTTCATTTGCGCTACTGTGAAACTCATCACTTCTACTTCAAGGTCTCTGCTATTGCCAACGACCTACAGAATGCAGTAAAAAAATGAGGGCACATTAATGTGTCGTTGTCCATAGATACACATTCAATAAACACTTATTACTGTTATTACTGTAAGCCATATTCACAGGTCTAGGTAAGTGATATGCACACTTTAATACTAATGGAACCAGTTTTGTTTTGATAAGCTTAGGAAATACTTTTACACTCTAGCTTTATTTTTTCACATGCCACCACAATGGAAACCTTACCATGAATGGACACCATATTGCGCTCCTCCTTTTGAAATGGGTCACAAGTACGCGTCATATCTAATAACAAGCAGATTATATTCACATCTACATAGATACTTCGAAAGCCACCGCGCGGTGCATGGCGAAAGGTACCCTGTACCACTGCTTGTCATTTCCTTTCATGCTCTACTCGCAAATAGAGCGAGTGAAACATGACTGTCTATATGACTCCGCATGAACCCTTATTTCTCGTATATTATCTTCGTGGCCTTACACCCAACGTATGATGGCGGCAGTAGAATCGTTCGGCAGTCAGCTTCAAATGCCGGTTCTTTAAATGTTCTCAATAACGTTTCTCGAAAAGAACGTCGCATTCTCTTCAGTGATTCCCACTTGAGTACCCGCAGCATCTGGGTAACAAATCTAGCACCCTGCCTCTGAACTGCTTCGATGCCTTCCTTCAATCCGAGTGGTACAGATCCCAAACACTGGAGCAGTACTCAAGAACAGGTCGCACCAGCGTCCTATATGCGGCCTCCTTCACCGGTGAGCCACTCTTTCCTAAAATTCTCCCAATAAACCAAACTCGACCATTCACCTTCCCTACCACCTCAAATGGCTTTGCAATGTTACACTCAGATATTTAAACGACTTGACCATGTCAAGCAGGACGCTAGTAATACCGTATCCGAACATTACAGGTTTGATCTCCCTACTCATCTGTATTAACTTACATCTTTCCGCATTTAGAGCTAGCTGTTATTTTTTACACGAACTGGAAATTTTGTTTAAGTCGTCTTGTATCTTCCCACAGTCATTCAACTTCGACACCTTACCGTACACCACAACATCGTCAGCAAACAACTGCAGACTGCAGCCGACCCTGTCTGCCAAATCATTTATGTACGTAGAGAACAACAGCGGTCCTATCACAGTGCCCTGGGGCACTCCTGACGATACCCTTGTCTCTGATGAACATTCGCCGTCGAGGACAACATTATTTAAGAAGTCCTCATGCCACTCGCATATCTATGAACTTATTCCATATGCTCTTAACTTCGTTAACAGCATACAATGAGGTACCGTGTCAAAGGATTTCCGGAAACCTAGAAATACGGAATCTGCCTGTTGACCTTCATCTATTATTCGCAGTATATCATGTGAGAAAAGGGTAAGCTGAGTTTCGCAGGAGCGATGCTTTCTAAAACCATGCTGATTCGTGGGCATAAGCTTTTCAGTCTCAAGTAGGTTTATTATATTCGAAATGAGGATGTGTTAAAGGATTCTGCAACAAACAGAAGTTAGGGATAGTGGCCTCTAATTTTGCGGGTCCCTTCTTTTACTCTTTTTATACACTGGAATCACCTACGCTTTTTTTTCCAGTCGTTTGGGACTTTGTACTGATTCACAGCAATAGAATAATGTGTTCTCATTTGTTGACTGCATTCTGTAGGTCGTTCGTAATAGCAAAGAGCTTTCAGTAAAAATGAAATGAGCGTACGGCATCGTTGGCCGGGAGGCCCCATCCGGGGAAGTTCGGCCGCCGAGTGCAAGTCTTGTTTCACTCGACGCCACATTGGGCGACTCACGTGCCGGTGATGAGGATGAAATGATGATGAGGACAACACAACACCCAGTCCCCGACCGGAGAAAATCTCTAACCCGGCTGGGAATCGAACCAGGACCCGCTTGCATGGGAGACGAGCACGTTACCACCCAGCTAAGCAGGCGGACAGCTTGCAGTAGAAGAGGTGTATTTCACAGTGGTGAAGATGAGCAAATGCTCATACAGGAGCATTATGATTCCTCCTTACCTGTGTCATTCGCGAATGGCGTGTGGGAAAAGTGACTGTCGGTAAGCCTCTGTTTTAGCTCTAATTTTTCGAATTTTATCGCTGTGGTCATTTCGGGTATATGGCAGGCGGTAATATGTTGTCAGACTTCGATAGTAAACCTCTTCATAATCCACAGCGCCTCTCTTACAACGTCTGCCAATAGAGTTTGTTGTGTATCTCAGTAATGCTGTTGCGCCGACTAAACGTTCCCGTGACGAAACACACCGCTCTTCGTTGGATCCTCTGTCAGTCCTGGCTGGTTAGGGTTCCAGAGTTATGAACAGTACTAAGGAATCGGTGGAACGAGCGCCTTGTAAATCACTTCCTTAGCTCATGAATCAGATTTCCTTACGATTCTTTCTATGAATCTGTCAGGCATCTGGTTTTCCTACTGTTTGGTTTATGTCATAATTTCACTTAAGTTCGCTCTGGGTAGTTGTTCCTGGATATTTTATGGTACGTACTGTTTCCAGGCGTTTCTCTCAATAGTATAGTAGTACGGTAGTGGCTTTCTTTTCCTATGTGTGCGTAATATGTTACTTTTATTTACGTTCAGGGACAACTGCCAGAGCCTGCACGATTCATCAGTTCTCTGCAGGTCGTTCTGCAAATTGATACTGTCTTCTGGCGTTCCTACTTTGTTACAAACAACCCCAACATCTGCCAACAGTCTTAAACAGCATCCGACGCTTTCTACTAGATCATTTATATACATTTTAATCAGTAATGACCCTCATACACTTTCTTTGTGTACTCTGGAAATTATCTTTACATCTGTCGATTTTGTTCTGTCAACAGCGATGTGTTGAGTATCCGTAAGGAAGTCTTGACTCCATTCGCAAATCTGGTCCGATACTCTGTATGCTTATAACTTTTTCACTAAACGGCAGTGCGAGACGGTGTCAAATGCCTTCCTGAAGTCGAGGAAAACGGCGTCAACCTGAGCGCCGTAGAAGTCATAGAGGAACGGAACGAGATCTCTGTCTGCGGAATCAATGCTGATTTTTATAGAGATTTTCGTTCTCCAAAACGGTCAAAATATGGAATACTCTTTTTAACACCTTGACCTTGTAAGATGCGCTACGAGAAATGGAGGTCCACGTTTTACGAACCTGTCGGATACCAGCCGTCGAACGGCGGCGTTAGCGCATCAGGGTGAGGGAAATTGTTTTCATAAATTACACAACAGTGCATCAAATGTTCATGCCAATGCAGTGGTATCTTTTAAAAACCTTAGAAGAGAGATACGCTGCTCAATCTGTTGCTTCGACTATACCACCGTAAGGATGCCCACCCTTTGTGAGAACTCTGATCGGAAGCAGAACAGCAAAAGTGCCGTTCAGCGATTTGCTTCGACCTATCATCGCCTGCTCTGGAGCGTAACGGATTTACCACGGTGCCCGCAGCCAGAAAGTAGGCATAGGAAAATATTTCCAGCAGTAAGGGCCCAAGCAACGTACAACGCAGACCACTTCACAGGTTACGAGAAGTGCTGTACTGTACGGGGACTGATATCTCTCATAACGTCACGATAGCGCCTCTCTCAAACGATCTGACTACTTTTCTGCCGGTGAGATGCTCTCTCACTGTTTGAATGGGAAGCTCAACTTGAATTTTGGCTGTCCTGAGGAAACAATCTCCCATAAAATATTTGTTGTGATACGACACGACATATTCACGTCAAGAAAATTCGCCAGTACTTTGAAACCTTAAAAAAAAAAAATTCACTGTCGGAATAAAATCTAAGGAAAAGTCACAAGTACATCAGACTCTTCAGTACATGGACTACCACAACCGCGTCGGTGTTTTAAAAAGTCGAATGATTGCACACGGATGTTCGTACCTAAGTTTCCAATTTCATTTCTGCTTCAAATAAGCGTATTTCGTGGTTTCAAATCGCTGTCGATGTGTCATATAGCGTACCGTTTCTTAAAATCGTAAGTTTAAGGATTCTCAGTGAGTAATAATGTACACCCTGTGAAATGTTTATGCTAAATTAGAACCATTTTTGCACATTGGTCTATTATTTCTCACGTACTTCAAGGTTTTCTCTTCAAATTACAAGGTATTTGCACATCGTATTCGAAGTTAACCGATACTGACTGGCTATGTGCAGGAGAAGTGATACCTTTTGCTGAAAGATATGATATCCTTTTATTGGGATGTCTTAACTTACATGCTGTCCAGAAAGATAACACGTAAAGCAACAATATTTTTGGTTATTGCGTAAATCAGTCGAAATGAAGATTTACAGTCGATGTGCTTATGTTGATAAGATCAAAACTCTTGAAACAGAATTCTCCAATCGTATTTTCGGAGTGACAGCTTTCTGGGAACTAATAGCTGATATGACACTGAAACGTGCCATTTTTTTGCAGTTCCTGCTTTGTGTGATTGTGACTCTTCAGACGATAGAAAGACAAGTTCGCAACTACCCAAGATCACCGTAAAGTTCTTCTTAGGCGTCCATGTATCGGAAGCTTCAGATGATGCTTGTGTAAACTTTTCCAGTGTTAAAATTGATCTAAGCACTGAAGATAGCTCTGTCTCAACATTGGAGCTGTTTGTGGAAACAAAGGAAAATGAAAATAAAGTTTGCCGGATGCGATTTCAGTCTTCAAATACGTAACACCTAAGAGATCACGATCTTAAACCTTTGGTCGACTATCTTCAGTGATGAATTATAAAATTTAAAAAATACAACACTGGCCATTAAAATAGCTACACCACGAAGATAACGTGCTACATACGAGAAATTTAAGCGACAGGAAGAAGATGCTGTGATATGCAAATGATTAGCTTTTCAAAGCATTCACACAAGGTTGGCGCCGGTGGCGACACCTACAACGTGTTGACATGAGGAAAGTTTCCACCACCTCTGGCCGTAATAACGGCCTTGATACGCCTGGGCATTGAGTCAAACAGAGCTTGGATGGCGTGTACAGGTACAGCTGCTCATGCAACTTCAATACGATACCACAATTCATCAAGAGTAGTGTCTGACGTATTGTGACGAGCCAGTTGCTCGGCCACCATCGACCAGACGTTTTCAATTGGTGAGAGATCTGGAGAATGTGCTGGCCAGGGCAGCAGTCGAACATTTTCTGTACCCAGAAAGGCCCGTACAGGACCTGCAACATGTGGTCGTGCATTATCCTGCTGAAATGTAGCAGGGATCGAATGAAGGGTAGAGCCACGGGTCGTAACACATCTGAAATGTAACGTCCACTGTTCAAAGTGCCGTGTAACCTATGGTACCCCATACCATCACGCCGGGTGATACGCCAATGTTGCGATAACGAATACACGCTTCCAATGTGCGTTCACCGCGATGTCGCCAAACACGGATGCGACCATCATGATGCTGTAAACAGAACCTGGATTCATCCGAAAAAATGATGTTTTGCCATTCGTGCACTCAGGTTCGTCGTTGAGTACACTATCACAGGCGCTCCTGTCTGTGATGCAGTGTGAAAAGTAACCGCAGCCATGGTCTCCGAGCTGATAGTCCATGCTGCTGCAAACGTCGTCGAACTGTTCGTGCAGATTATTGTTGTCTTGCAAACGTCCCCATCCGTTGACTCAGGGATCGAGACGTGGCTGCACGATTCGTTACAGCCACGCGGATAAGAGGCCTGTCATCTGGACTGCTAGTGATACGAGGCCGTTGGGATCCAGCACGGCGTCCCGTATTACCCTCCTGAACCCACCGATTCCATATTCTGCTGACAGTCTTTGGATCTCGATCAATGCGAGCAGCAATGTCGCGATACGATAAACCGCAATCGCGATAGGCTACATCCGACCTTTATCAAAGTCGGAAACGTGATGGTAGGCATTTCTCCTCCTTACACGAGGCGTCACAACGACGTCTCACCAAGCAACGCCGGTTAGTTGCTGTTTGTGTATGAGAAATCGGTTGTATACTTTCGTCATGTTAGCACGCTGTAGGTGTCGCCACCGGCGCCAACCTTGTGTGAATGCTCTAAAAAGCTAATCATTTGCATACCACAGCATCTTCTTCCTGTCTGTTAAATTTCGCATCTGTAGCACGTCATCTTCGTGGTGTAGCAATTTTAATAGCCAGTAGTGTAGATTTTCTCCCGACAGTCTGATGGTTTGTGTCCGGTCTAATAGATCATACGCACCAACTTCAATAGTCGTTTGGAAGCCACTGTTCGCGGAGATAATAAATTCTGAAATGGGGGGAGGGGTTATCTATACCTCCCGCCTTATTTGATCACAAGTCTTACAGAGCTCTGTCAAACTGTGATACTGGATTGTTTATGTCTTCCATATCGCATCCCATTTCTTCTCCTACCACGTCATCAGACGGTTCACCCCTCGTGGAGGCCCCCACTGTACTCTTTCCACACATCCGCCCACAGCGGCGACTAGGAAGACGGGGGACTGGTGCCACTTGGAGTTAGCCCCCAGCGGCTCGAGCAGCCACGAGTCGTCGGCGGCGGCGCCGGCTGCTGCGTGTGGTCTGCGCCGGGCGGCCGTACAGGTGTGTGCTGCGCGGCGGCGCGGCACTCATCCGATCCGACGCTGCTCGCCCGCCGCCGCGGACCACCCGCGCTCAAAGCCAGCCGATACACGCCGCCCTACACCTCAATGTCGGCCACTTGCGCCCACCAGGCGTTCCCTTTCATCCAGAGGCTCATCAAAACCACTGCTCCGTAAAACCTTTGCTGCCCTGCCTGCTACGGAACATTTACATCTATTATGTATCATAGGCGCTTCAGGCTGTCTTTCTTAAACAGCCACACATACAACTGTCCACGGTTAAATGCAGTTATAATATTCATTTCCTTCTCTTGTAAGATCTGACATTTAGCAACAGGAGTCAACTTTCATAACTCTTGTGCGTTTTAGATCTCATGGAGTCCTAAAAGGTACCATTGTTGCTGCCACTACTGTATTGTAAGTGACCTACATCTACACTCTGTAAATCACGTCACGATGTGTAGTGTCAAGGTTCAAAAATGGTTCAAATGGCTCTGAGCACTATGGGACTTAACATCTGAGGTCATCAGTCCCCTAGAACTTAAAACTAGTTAAACCTAACTAACCTAAGGACATCACACACATCCGTGCCCGAGGCAGGATTCGTAGCGCTCGCGCGATTCCAGACTGAAGCGCCTAGAACCGCTCGGCCACACCGGCCGGCTATCACGGACGTCCCGAGTTCGATTGCCAGTAACCATCTCACATTATCTTGTGACACAAGGCTTTGGAACGGGGTCCAGTCAGCCTCGTGAGGGTAAATGTCGATCGAAACAATAAAACAGGAATATGACGAGGCTTAGCGACTGTGAAGATTTTAAAATCAATAAAAAGAAATGAATAGCTATTATTGTTATTATTATTATTATTATTATTATTATTATTTCAATTTCGTGTGGCTCAATGGCCCGCTTTAAGTCTGTCTATTGGACGCCACTTTTTTTTTAATCTCATTTTGTTCGTTTTTGATCGTTGTATCTGCTCGGGGCGGACGTCGCAAGACACCCGTTTCAGTTCGTCGTTGATCAATTAACTCAGTTTTTTTATTACAGAGGGCAGCTAACCCTCTGACCGAACAACGCTGAGTTACCGTGCAGGCTGTACTTCGGCGACTTGCGTGTTCTTCGCCCACCCCAGTTATCCAACCTGGCAAACGGGACCTACGATTTCCTGTGGAATCCGAACAATTTGTTGGCTCTGGCGACCGTTCCTAAGAAAAAAAGTGGTCCTACAAGTCGAGTAGACATACAGGTGGACCGAGCGAGGTGGCGCAGTGGTTAGCACACTGGACTCGCATCGGGAGAACGACGGCTCAATCCCGTCTCCGGCCATCCTGATTTAGGTTTTCCGTGATTTCCCTAAATCGCTTCAGGCAAATGCCGGGATGTTTCCTTTGAAAGGGCACGGCCGATTTCCTTCCCCATCCTTCCCTCACCCGAGCTTGCGCTCCGTCTCTAATGACCTCGTTGTCGACGGGACGTCAAACACTAATCTCCTCCTCCTCCACATACAGGTGGACAAAAAAGTGATCTTAAAACAGTTTCGTTTTTACCTACAGAGGTACAGAATCCTAAAAAGTACTGAAAGTAAGACGCAAACCTTCACAATGGGGTCAAATCCAACACACCAGAGCCACACGATATTCACTTATTTACCTTACGGTGTGTGGTGGAGGGTACTTTTGGGACCACTGCCATTCCTCGCCTTCATTGTTCTATTCGTGAACCGTGCATGGGAAGAGTGCCTGTACATATACCTCTATACGAGCTCCAATTTCTGTGATTTTCTCATCGTGCTCATGAGTGGCAGGAAGCAAAATGTCAGGCTCTCCTTGTAAATACGCTCTCCGAATTTCAGCAGTAAACTTCTCTTGTAGCATTTGTCGCTGCAGTTTGTTGAACTTCTTTATAACGCCCTCTCGTTTACTAAATAATCCCGTGACGAACCGTGCCGCTCTTCGTTGGATCTTTTCTCACTTCTACTGATACAGCTTGCTAAGGTTCCGAGTCTGACGAGAAATACCAAAGAATCGGTCGTACAAGTATTTTGTAAGTCACATTCTTCTTGTATGGATTACATTTCCTTAAGATCCTTCAATGCCAACTGTCATCTCCTTTTCTCACATTAGCTGAATGTCGATATTCCACTTCAGGTCGCTCTGAACGGTTACCACTCGTTAACTTCTAGTACTGTTTCCAGTGGTCGAATGGTAATGGGTCTTTTCACCAGTTTATGATGCAATACGTTTCGTTCATTTACTTTCAGAATCAGCTAACTGTCACTGCACCAATCATTTATCTTTCGCAATTCCCTATAGCCTTCTAACGCTATTATCGTCCTATAGACGACAGAATCGTCTGAGAACAGTCTCCTGGAGTTTCCAGTGTTGACATTATAAGCTACAAGGGTGATCCAGCAACCCCTTCCGTTGTTGTAATATGCAATCCGCAGTGTTAATCTGCTCTTCAAAATCAACGCGCGAGAATTTCATATTCTCTCGCTCGCTACGCGCAAACTCTTAGTCCTACAGAAAGAATGAACAGGACCTTTTTGTACGAAATTTATGTAGCTAAATTTTGTACTGGGATACGTTTTCGCTGGAGACCACGGTATTAGAGTTATTTAAGAAAAACGTAGAGAAGTGACCTTCAAACGCTCCTCCATGTCCACACTCACACTCATTCCTTACCAGTCAGAATTTGTTGTTCGTGGCACTCCCTCCTACCACTATACAGAAAGTTGTGACTCCACGAATTATTTACCACATTCGGTCATTTTAGTCTTAAATGACTGGCCTTAATACGCCACTGGCTTAGACGGGCATAAATTGTAAAACTGATATTTGTGTAAATTTTACCAAACAATTTTGTTAATTTTAACAGCATAAACTAAACAATTACATCGATGTATTCGTCAGACCTCCTGCCTACGAAACTACAGTCCTGTAACGGTTAAGTTTGGATCGAATTTTCAACGTAATTAGTTTTATCATAACGTTAAGAAAAGTCGTTACCCCCTCGGTCTCATTTAAATTTATAATGTTAACCAAATAGCCAACTATGCTGGTGTCATAATAAGCCAGTCAGCAGACACCGAGGCGGCCGGTGTGGCCGAGCGGTTCTAGGCGCTATAGTCTGGAACCGCGCGACCGCTACGGTCGCAGGTTGGAATCCTGCCTCGGGCATGGATGTGTGTGATGTCCTTAGGTTAGTTAGGTTTAAGTAGTTCTAAGTTCTAGGGGACTGATGATCTTAGAAGTTAAGTCCCATAGTGCTCAGACCCATTTGAGCCAGCAGACACCGAAAAAGGCTGAATATCGGTATTAGTTCCTCGGGTCGGAAAGTTTTGTATAGTGTTAGGAGAGAGTGCCACGAGCAGTATACTAGAAATCCTGACTGGTGAGATATGAGTATAGACATACTGAATACAGTCACAAATCTCATCACACACTCGGTAATCTCGTATTTAGTTCACCAAACGACACACTGTCACAGTGTGTAATACTAATAGGGCAATGCACTTTAAAACTTGCATTCTGTCTTTGTCCCTATATTTTCTTAAAGTGAGCGTAAATAAAATTCGCCATATCGGAGCGAAGACGGTGGAACCCCACATGCACATCACGGTTCTTGTTGGTTGGCCGCTTGGCTATCTCGATCGCTTGGACATAAGTGGCTCCTTAGCTTCCTTGAACTCTATATGTTTCCTACATTCAGTTAGGCGTTTTTCTCGTGCTTTTAAAGACGTTCCTAATAGGTCGCCTTGTTTCTCCGCACTCGTAGTTGACCTCTCAACGCAATTTATACCGAGAGATTGCACTGCGATTCACGAACTCTCATCAGGTCTATTTGTACTTCTACGGAACAAGGAAAGGTCTGAACTAATCAGAAATTCATTTCACATTTTAGCTCTATCATTCTATCCTGAAGACCACACGCGATAAAGGTATTACAAAGGTACACGCTGCCGAGTTTCGTACAAGAAGTGTATCAATTACTCTTCAATTTTTAACTTACCGCCATGATATGAAACTGAACTCATCATATATTCCTTAGCGCCAAGGGAATAACTTCCCAATAGTAAGAGGATTTAGAAGCTGAATCGTTAGAAACTGATCATATCAGTAAGCTGCGGGTATCAATTTTATGGTTCGTAGGTTTCCTGATTCAAAACTGTCTTGGATTAATATCATCGATAGTCCTGGATTTGGTTTAAAACCGTTGTCGTAACCACTTAAAATGTAATGTGTAAAAATTAGCACTAATACAATGTAGATCGACAGATAGCGAGCGTTCTTCGTCGTCCATAGAACAAAAACAAAAATGGCTTAGTCGAAGAAAACGGTTTAATTTTGATTAGCTTATGGCGATACGGTGCAGAGATGGCAATTGAGATAATCTGAGAGTCATACTGTGTGGAATTGAAGACTATTTTCGTTGTTAGCTGGGAAACAACAAGAGGAGATAACGACCAACCCTGCAAAGACACCAAAGCCGCACTTAACCTTTATGTCAAGACGCCTAATGCTAGCTCTTCAGGTAGGTTTAATAGAATAAACCCAACTAAGAGTGGCGCGTATCGTCACGGGATTGTTTAGCCAGTGTGACAGCCAATAAACTCCAGTGGCAGACGCTACAGGAGAGGTTTCGTGCATCATGGAGTGGTTTACTATTGAAATTCCGGGACAATACGTACCAGGAAGAATCGAACAGCATATTTTTCTCATATGCACGTCTCGCAAAATGACCGCAGCGAGAAAATTCGAGAAATTGGAGCTATAGAGGTCTATCTATAATAATTCTTCCCACACGCCTTCGCGAACGGAACAGTGAGGAAGGGATAAGTCAGTGGTACCAGGAGTACCGACCTCAACATGGTATTGATGTAGATGCGTAAGAGATAAGTGATGTACACGGAACTGGGACGCCTAGCAGTCTCTGTTCCTCGCGATTTCAAAATTTCCTATTCGAAGTGAGTAACATTAAAAGCAAGTTTGAGTACACAATACTGATTATTGACTTTGCACAACGTAAAGTATTTAACGAACCGTGACGACATTGATGATCGGATAAGGAAGTAGGAAACTCAGAACTCATTACGCAATGGTAGACAAAATCCCGGTAGACAATTCACTGCAGTTCAGAAGCGTCTTACCCACGATGGTCAGGCTTACTACGTAAGCGTGTTACCCTATCTTTTGCGCTCTCGTTCCTCTGTGTGAAATCAAGGCAGCGTCATATTGCGTCAGAGAGGTCCCTTCCGTGCTCCCTGACTGCCATGCCGCACGTCCTCCGTAGCTGCTGCGCGGGTTGCGTGACTTACAGGCTAATCATCCGCCCATCTCCGACAGTGTCGCTGTGCCCTACATACGGATTCTTAAGGCCTGTATCATTCTGGCAAAGTTCTTCGGAAAATCTTTTATAAAAGCTAGGACCATTTTCTGACTTTTATAAAAGATATGATAAAAGTACCGCAGTCCACTGTCAAAGATTTCATAAAATCTTTTATAAAAGATATTTGAGAATGATCCTTTACCGCTAATACAATGTGTTCACAGACTTTGACCGACAAACACATTTTTTAGTATAGGTGTGATTTGCGTAGGATTAGCTTCTGGTAATCAAAGGATACATTTAAAATCAATATTAAAAAGCATCATGTAGAATACTTTCCATAATCAGGCGTAATTTTCGCTATGCAGGGTTGGATTGAAAGAAACGTAAGGTATAGTCAACAGCCGCAACAGCCAGGTCTGCGAGTTAGCAAATCCTAAGGCAACTCGTGTGTTCCATCATCAACCGTAAATGTGTGGACTGGTATTCTTTACGAACATTTAGACAATGTTTGTCGCAGTTTTTGGATTTGGGGGGAAGAGGGGGGGGGGAGGAGGGTGGTAGGCCAGTACTGTGGCCACCACGTGCTCTCGACCTCACTCCTATGGATTTAAAGCGTTCGGTATACGAAACATATGGACACTCTAGAAGAGCTGGTCGTCCTCGGCTCGGCTCTGGCTCGGCTCTGAGAACTATGGGACTTAACATCTATGGTCATCAGTCCCCTAGAACTTAGAACTACTTAAACCTAACTAACCTAAGGACATCACACAACACCCAGTCATCACGAGGCAAAGGAAATCCCTGACCCCGCCGGGAATCGAATCCGGGAACCCGGGCGTGGGAAGCGAGAACGCTACCGCACGACCACGAGCTGCGGACACTGGTCGTCCGTTTGGATTAAGCTGAAGCCATTATTCATGAAACAACTGTTTGTTAAGTGTGTTAGACAGTCATTAAAACACAGATGCCAGTTGCGCATTAATGTAAACCGTCAGAATTCTCTGCAATATGTCTGAAGCAATATCCATCTCATGGCTGTTTGAATGCCGTCTCTGAACACAACTAAAGCCAAAATCTTCATGGACCTCGACAGAGGAAACGGTGAACCAGCGATATCTTTGTAACACTGCAGATGCAATGTGTGCCTGCTCGACGGTTGACATGTTAAATACATTGGGGAAGGTAACGAATGCACACTATTTTTATTACGAATATTATTGACTCTCTCCGAACGTCTGTATGACACACATCACATCTAAAGATGAAGCAATGTTCAGTAACAACTGAAAGTGAAGTCGTATGGCATTGTTGGTTAGAAGAATCCGAGGGGCAGTCGTAGTGACCGAAACGTTTTCTTTCCTTGTGCGTTGACATCTTTTCTTGGTGAAATGTGAGCGTTGTCTCGTAAATGTACACTACTGGCCATTAAAATTGCTACACCATGAAGAAATGCAGATAATAAACGGGTGTTCATTGGACAAATATGTTATACTAGAACTGACATATGATTACATTTTCACGCAATTTGGGTGCACAGATCCTGAGAAATCACTACCCAGAACAACCACCTCTGGCCGTAATAACGGCATTGATACGCCTGGGCATTGAGTCAAACAGCTTGGATGGCGTGTACTGGTACACCTGCCCATGCAGCTTCAACACGATACCCCCAATTCATCAAGAGTAGTGACTGGCGTATTGTGACGAGTCAGTTGGTCGGCCACCATTGACCAGACGTTTTCAATTGGTGAGAGATCTGGAGAATGTGCTGGGCAGGGCAGCAGTCGAACATTTTCTGTGTCCACAAAGGCCCGTACAGGACTTGCAACATGCGGTCGTGAATTATCCTGCTGAAATGTAGGGTTTCAGCGGGGATCGAATGAAGGGTAGAGCCGCGGGTCGTAACACATCTGAAATGTAACGTCCACTGTTCAAAGTGCCGTCAATGCGAACAAGAGGTGACCGAGACGTGTAACCAATGGCACCCAATACCATCACGCCGGGTGATACGCCAATGTTGCGATGACGAATACACGCTTCCAATGTGCGTTCACCGCGATGTCGCCAAACACTGATGCAACCATCACGATGCTGTAAACAGAACCTGGATTCATCCGAAAAAATGACGTTTTGCCATTCGTGCACCCGGGTTCGTCGTTGAGTACACCATCGCAGGCGCTCCTGTCTGTGATGCTGCTTCAAGGGTAACCGCAGCCATAGTCTCCGAGCTGATAGTCCATGCTGCTGCAAACGTCGTCGAACTGTTCGTGAAGATGGTTGTTGTCTTGCAAATGTCCCCATCTGTTGACTCAGGGATCGAGACTGGCTGCACGATCCGTTACAGCCACGCGGATAAGATGTCTGTCACCTCGACTGCTAGTGATACGACGCCGTTGGGGTCCAGCATGGCGTTCCGTATTACCCTCCTGAACCTACCGATTCCATATTCTGCTAACAGTCATTGGATCTCGACCAACGCGAGCAGCAATGTCGCGATACGATAAACTGCAATCGTGATAAGCTACAATCCGACCTTTATCAAAGTCGGAAACGTGATGGTACGCATTTCTCCTCCTTACACGAGACAATACAACAACGTTTCATCAGGCAATGCCGGTCAACTGCTGTTTGTGTATGCGAAATCGGTAGGAAACTTCCCTCATGTCAGCACGTTGTAGGTGTCGCCACCGGCGCCAACCTTGTGTGAATGCTCTGAAAAGCTAATCATTTGCATATCACAGCATCTTCTTCCTGTCAGTTGAATTTCGCGTCTGTAGCACGTCATCTTCGTGGTGTAGCAATTTTAATGGCCAGTAGTGTATTCTATGGTATTGAGGCAGCTGTCTTTCGGGTGGCGCCACTCGCGTAGGGGTGGTTTCGTGCCTCCTGTGGATGCTTAGTGGATGGAATGTTAGCGAAAAAGAACAGCGCTATAGTCAGTGAAGATCTGCCAGACCTGTGAGTGTGGCTAGCAGGCTGTAGTTGGACAGGGCGTCAGCCAGCCACGTGGGGGACGGCAGTTCGTTCGTGGTGCCGCGCCTGACGGAGCAACCCGAGATGGAACGGGCAACCCGACTCCGCGCACCGATACCTACCAGCTCAGGCGAGGCCGGGCGACACACACACACACACACACACACACACACACACACACACACACACACACATACATACAACCACGGGCCCACCTCTCCTCTCAGTGGGTGTCACCTTCTGGGAAAACGCTGGGCAAGTGAAGGAGAGGATAGAATTACAATCGTCTATAAGAAAAGTACAACAGACTGATAGTTTTTGAGTTCCAGCATTATGATCTCTGCATATATGAGAACGTCTGCGACTTTATGCTGCGTGACAGGAATTTGTCATGTGGGTTGGTTCACTCATGGTATCATTTCTCGACCTACATTTAGGTAGTTTCCTGCTTCGAAGTTTGAGGCTTGCTTAGCAGATACCTGCATTCGTGTTATTTTGTCGGCCACTGCCAGGAATTCGTGGTACAGAATTTCAAATGGCTCTAAGTACTATGGGACTTAACTTCTGAGGTCATCAGTCCCCTAGACTTAGAACTTCTTAAACTTAACTAACCTAAGTATGACACCCGCATCCATGCCCGAGGCAGGATTCAAACCTGCGGCCGTAGCAGCGCAGTTCCGGACTGAATCGCCTAGAACCGCTCGGCCACAGCGGCCGCCGCGGTACAGAAAAATGTCTTCGTTTATGAAGGAAGCAGTACAGGAACTGGCTTCATTCACGTACGCTGAGAAATGCCACAGAGGACGCACAAGCAAAGCAGTGTGACTTTGTATGGCTAAATTATCGACGTCAGAAACTGTTTTATTGTTTTGCGAAAAAAGACATCAGTATCGCGCAGACAGAGTTATAAGCACTCAACGCTCTTTCAGCGTGTGATAGTGCTCTGGCTGTAGAGAAGCACTATCACATGCGCGTGTTGAGAGAAGCTGTAGAAATCCAAAAACACGCGAACAGTTTCAACAAGAAAGAGGAAAGCCTTAAGGTAAACGGATCCTGGCTGCCCGTACTGCAGCGAACGACCGTCGCAGCTAGCAAGAGGAGAACCGCACCGGAAATGACCGCGGAGAAGCCCTCGGACGTTGGTGCGCCAGGTACATATAGTCTGCGGCCGCGAGCTCGCCTCCAGTTCACCACCGGCAATGGAGGGTGAAGCTTTGACAATGCCAGCCACTCGTGCTGGCGAAACGTCAGAAAAATCATTAGATGAACGTCGGGCGAAGAACCCGAGACAGAAGCCAATAGGCAGTTTGTCAACTTAAATTAAGTTCATCAGCCATCTCCCTAATTGTAAGTCTATGATCAGAGCGCACTAAGGCTCGAATTTTCACAACTTTTTCATTCGTTTTTGAGGCGGAAGAACAGCCGGACCTTGGTTCATCTTCAAATGATTTGCGGCCATTTTTAAATCTGTCGAACCAGACAAAAACATCTGATTGGCTCATACAACTACCTCCCAAAGCTGTTTTTAATAGTTCGTAAGTCTCAGAAGCTGACTTCCCAGTTTTAAAGCAAAATTTTACACACTCGTTGCTCCGTTTTTACTTCCATTTTCACGCAGACAGAATCCAGCAACAAGCCCTAACAGACCCGCACCCAACCAGCTGCTACAACGAACTGAATAAAGGAAACTCAGTTTCCTGTCAGAGGGCATTCTAGGACAAGGCAATAACTCACTCCCCACCCTCCGTGTAACTGCCCGCCAAACCACTAAGCAGTGAAGGTTCCAATCACACCTCATATATTAGCGTAATACAACAAACATTGAGAGTCATGGAGTTTCTGGGAGACCTGCCCGTGGCAGTCTTCAAAAGTTTAAAACAAGCAGTGTTGTCATCAGAACCCTGCCTCCAGTATCTTCTTTCTTTATGGGCCCCTGTGATGATTAAAACTTGCCTTTTTACGGAATTACGACATATTCAGGACCACAGAGCAGATTACATAAGAGCACAAACATTCTAACTTGGCATTCAAAGACAGTCGAGAACTTAGTAAATGTCTCTGAGGATATTTGACTCATTCCTCATCTGCAACGAATTCAAAGTCGAACTCCTTTTGGCGAACACTTAGATCCTCTCTGAAGCGGAACAATATACCGTGCAAATTTAACTAACATGTACAAAGCCTGCGCAACAACAAGGGTTTTGATCCTCCTCTAGATTTGTGCTACGAGAGCAGCAGTCGATTTTTCAGCGAGACTGGGGGAATCGCGAAACGTCAGAGGTAATACCCCAGCTCACGTTGCTGCTGCCTCCCCCCCCCCCCCCGCCCCCCCAACCCCCGCCTAGCGCAGGAGTTCTATCGGGCGAGATGCGCCACTCCCCAGATGCAGTCCCGCTTCAAAGGGTAAAAACGGCCATTGTTGGGAGCTGCGCGCTGACCCTGAGTCATCGCCCTATTAATCTCCGCGAGAAATGACTGCTCGCCCTTCCAAGTATATTAAAAGGCACGTAGCTATGCGCCGGCAGATGGACTTTGACAGCGACGACAATATAGAACGCCGTCGTTATTAGCTGCTAGAGTGCGCGCCCTGCTTCGGGCGGCTATATGAAAACGCCATGATTAAGCGGCTGCAGTGGACCGCGCGCAGCACGTATTGAAAAATGCGCGCGGGGCGCTGTTATGAAACGAAACGAAACGCACTGCTTCCTCCTGACAGCCCTAAGAGTGTAGGAGCGTGAGGCCCAAAGTTAGAGCGCGTGCAAAGCTGTAGCTCGTTTATGGAGAGCTCGTTGGCATTACTAGCGGCAGAAAGTCGGACGATTTTATGACACATAAACATCACCGTGAGGAAATCTGCTGTTCACTTTTTTTAGGACGTACGTTTGTAACAACTACAGAGGTATCTCTTTAATCAGCGTTGTGGGTAAAATCTTCTCAGGTATTGTTGAAAGGAAAGTGCGAGTATTAGTTGAGGACCAATTGGATGAAAATCAGTGCGGGTTTAGGCCTCTTAGAGGTTGTCAGGACCAGATCTTTAGCTTACGGCAAATAATGGAGAAGTGTTATGAGTGGAACAGGGAATTGTATCTATGCTTTATATATCTAGAAAAGGCATATGACCGGGTTCCTAGGAGGAAGTTATTGTCTGTTCTACAAGATTATGGAATAGGAGGCAAACTTTTGCAAGCAATTAAAGGTCTTTACGTGGATAGTCAGGCAGCAGTTAGAGTTGACGGTAAATTGAGTTCATGGTTCAGAGTAGTTTCAGGGGTAAGACAAGGCTGCAACCTGTCTCCACTGTTGTTCATATTATTTATGGATCATGTGTTGAAAACAATAGACTGGCTGGGTGAGATTAAGATATGTGAACACAAAATAAGCAGTCTTGCATATGCGGATGACTTAGTTGTGATGGCAGATTCGATTGAAAGTTTGCAAAGTAATATTTCAGAGCTAGATCAGAAATGTAAGGACTATGGTATGAAGATTAGCATCTCCAAAACGAAAGTAATGTCAGTGAGAAAGAAATATAAACGGATTGAGTGCCAAATAGGAGGAACAAAGTTAGAACAGGTGGACGGTTTCAAGTACTTAGGATGCATATTCTCACAGGATGGCAACATAGTGAAAGAACTGGAAGCGAGGTGTAGCAAAGCTAATGCAGTGAGCGCTCAGATACGATCTACTCTCTTCTGCAAGAAGGAAGTCAGTACCAAGACTAAGTTATCTGTGCACTGTTCAATCTTTCGACCAACTTTGTTGTATGGGAGCGAAAGCTGGGTGGATTCAGCTTACCTTATCAACAAGGTTGAGGTTACGGATATGAAAGTAGCTAGGATGATTGCAGGTACTAGTAGATGGGAACAATGGCAGGAGGGTGTCCACAATGACGAAATCAAAGAAAAACTGGGAGTGAACTCTATAGATGTAGCAGTCAGAGCGAACAGGCTTAGATGGTGGGGTCATGTTACACGCATGGGAGAAGCAAGGTTACCCAAGAGACTCATGGGCTCAGCAGTAGAGGGTAGGAGGAGTCGGGGCAGACCGAGGAGAAGGTACCTGGATTCGGTTAAGAATGATTTTGAAGTAATCGGTTTAACGTCAGAAGAGGCACCAATGTTAGCACTGAATAGGGGGACATGGAGGAACTGTATAAGGGGGGCTATGCTCCAGACTGAACGCTGAAAGGCATAATCAGTCTTAAATGATGATGATGATGATGATGATGTACGTTTTGTCTCTGATCTTTTTCCTCGTCTTACAATTATGCAATTTACGATTACAGTATTAGTTCGAAAGATTAACGTTGACGCAAATGATGACCGGATAAAGAATGAAAAACACGTCCTTGTGGGCAAGATGTTGTGTTGTATCGACTCACTTGTTATTGTCCGCACAAATGAAGATTAAACTCGGTGGTTCTATCGTCGTATGAGTACAGTTTTCTAGCATCCGCTGCTTCATAATTTGCCGAAGTCGTTAATGATCGGCATCAGGTTAGGTGCAAAGTTTTGAAGCCCCTCTCCGAGCTGTTAACATTTTGCATCAAGCACAGAGCCACATAACTCCTCTGCGATCCGCACCAGGTATCTCAACCCACTTGATTTGTCAACAAGGAAAATTATTGGTATCATTTAATATCGAATCGCGGCTCCTGTTTTTTTTTTCTGTACATCTAAACTACAAAATCTCTGAGCAGGTAGTGGGACTGTTTACACTTGCCATGTAAAAGACCTCTCTCTTGATACAAGCTAGTGTAATTGCTACAGACTTATTAATAGAACGCGATACGGACTGAGAAGAAGAGATTGCGAGTAACTGAAACAAATAAATTGTGCTCTGTTTTTGCCTTGGGAAATCTAAATCAAGATAGCAGTACGGGGACTTCAGTCCCATTCCTCTTGACACGTGTCTGCCACTGCCACTCTCTCCAGTGGGTCGACCTACTGTCAGTATTGCATGAGTTTTCATCATCTGTGAAGATGGGGAAAATGAGGAAGCGTTAGCATCATTTAAATTTGGTATTACGCCTGTCTGAAAGGGTTAGATAATTAAAATTATTGAGAAAACGGGTGGCCTTAAGCCAAGACGTCCATTTGCGGAAATTGTTAGCTGGTGGCTGAATAACGCAGGCTACTGTCAAATGTAGGAGAATTCCGAAGCTAATAAGTGGTCAGAACAGAGATCAGATGCGATATCACATTTACAATACAATTTTCCAGGCGTTATAACTGTGGCATGACACTTTATTTGTAGCAGTAGACAACTCTCTTGAGCTAATGAACCGTTAGCGAAGATATGTTAATTTTTTATTCCTCATAAAGCTCTTTAATCACATCTTCACATTTACAGATTATTTTATTATCAAAACTACATACATTTTTCTAATTTTCATCTCTATCTCATTTCGTGCCAAAAATTATTCTCAAAAACTGTCCTCAATAACAAACAATATCCACTAAAATGAAACTTCCTGGCAGATTAAAACTGTGTGCCGGACCGAGACTCGAACTCGGGACCTTTGCCTTTCGCGGGCAAGTGCTCTACGGGGCGTGAGTCGTGCTTGGGTAGCTTAGTTGGTAGAGCACTTGCCCGCGAAAGGCAAAGGTCCCGAGTTCGAGTCTCGGTCCAGCACACAGTTTTAATCTGCCAGGAAGTTTCATATCAGCGCTCACTCCGCTGCAGAGTGAAAATCTCATTCTGGAAATATCCACTAAAGTACACCATTAAGGTGAGGTATGGAAGACTTACAGCTTGCCGATTATGTGTTTTGCCCGCCCGTTTTTGTGTCGACCAGTGAATACCCATCACCTCAAGTGAAACTAAACTTATGTCTGAAGATTCCTAAGATAAGGAAGCACCATTAAAGTTCACTCTAATGCACCGTTGGTTGGGAGACATCGAGCAATGCTGCTGCAACCTTTCACTTCATGAGACATTGAACACAGGTTGTTACTTAATTTAGGACACTGACGTACTGATTTAAGGATCAGCAACTATATGTCACCTCTCTATACTCCATGGCAGCATAAGACTGACGATGAAAATTTTTTGCATCATAAATATTTGAAACAACTATTTCTAGACAGACCAGCCTTGGCCACGGTCAGGCAGATCACTGACAGCTTTCAGCGTAAAATTTGTAGACCTTGTTTACAAAGTTGTTCAATTGCGTCCATATTAAATGTTCAGTTGTATGGAGAGATGGCGAATGCTGCTGCAGTTTTTCGATGCTTTTTGTGTGTTAAAGTTCTGTTCTACTGCGTTAAATCATTTGGCGTGTTGGAACATATTCATCGTTTCTCTTCTCAGAAGCTGCTGCTTTCCTGGACAGTGGAACGGCTGTCTTTTGCGTCAGCAGTGGGTATTTACGTGTGGATGACACAAGGCTGCATTACGGGTAGCGACCGGGTACAATTCCACGGCCGTTCATCCTGCTTTCGAGAGGGCGCTAAACGTTGTTTAATGGTCAGCGGAGACAGCTGTAGATAACGTCAGCTGGTACTGGTACGGTGTGTGCACGTAAAAATAAAGCTCGTCTTATGTAATGGAAATGTAGGGTCATTGATATTACTTTTATTTTATCGTTATCTCACGTTTACGTAAACTGCAAAATCTACGGTAAGAGACTCTGCGCTCCACCTGTAACTCCCACGTGATTTGTGTATAACTCAGGCTGACCGTCACATTTTATTGTTTACTGCCGATTTGCGACTGTCTTACTTTATTTCACACTACTTCATCCAAAAATACTTTTAGACGTATTGTGCTACGTACGGGCTACAGATTCACGATGTGGCAAGAGTTTTCGCAAAGGACGAGAAGTCGAAGCGGTCCAAACCGAGTTACATAGTATTTTCTGAGGTTGTTTGAGCCACAGCGTTTTCCCATCTGACGTACGGCAGGAGCAACAAAGTTGACAATGTTAAAGGTCCTTGTGGCGTTCAATACAATGCGTCTGTCATGTAGAGGGGGTGGACAAAAATATAGACACACTGGGAGAAATGCTTGCTTGAACATAAATGCAGATGCCAGCCAAACATGATATACGCAGAAGATTAGATGGGTAGATCACATAACTAATGACGAGGTATTGAATAGAATTGGGGAGAAGAGAAAGTTGTGGCACAACTTGACTAGAAGAAGGGATCGGTTTGTAGGACATGTTCTGAGGCATCAAGGGATCGCCAATTTAATATTGGAGGGCAGCGTGGAGGTTAAAAATCGTAGAGGGAGACCAAGAGATGAATACACTAAGAAGATTCAGAAGGATGTAGGTTGCAGTAGGTACTGGGAGATGAAGAAGCTTGCACAGGATAGAGTAGCGTGAAGAGCTGCATCAAACCAGTCTCAGGACTGAAGACCACAACAACAACAGCCAATCGTCAAGCTTGAGATGTTGTATTTAATCAGGAACGGCATCTGTGAAATGTTCTCAATACGTTACAAGTGTCAGTTGTGGACAAAACTTGCGAGTGCATTATGTCGGTGCTAAGTGAATTCGAACGTGGTTAAATCGCTGGTGCTCGTACGCTGAATTCTTCCGTAACCAAGGTATCCGAAGTGTTTTGTGTTTCAAGAGACATCGTATCGAAGATTCATACCACATGTAGGGGGAAAACGGAAAAATATCATTCGCTAAGTCACAACTCGGACGAAAGTGTGTGTTGAGTTATGATTACGGACGGTCACTCAGAGGATTGTGACGAAAGATAAGACGACGACAACTGCAAAAGTCATTGCGAAACTGAAAGTCGTACTCGCGAACCCTGTAAGAATCAAAACAAGATGAAGGGAGCTCCGTAAGTAGGGAATTACAAGGGCGAGCTGAAATTCCGAAACCAATCAACAGAGAGGAAAATGCCCTTATCAGGAAAACGTGGGAAGCCATAAAACAGGGACTATGGAGCAATGGAAGAAAGTCATTTGGTCAGATGAGTCTTGTTTCACGCTGTCTGAAACTTCTGACCGAGTATGTTGTAACGTATTACTGTGTTTACGACGTTTCTCATCGAGCCATACACGTTATCTCGCATTTCTTGCTGCTTCTCTCACACAATTAAAGATAAAAATTCAGAAATTCAGGGTCGCCACCAGCCCAAGCCCTTTCTAAACATTTAGAAAAAAAGACGGAGCGGGAAAATTATTAGTTTAATTACTTTAATAATTTAATTACAAGTATGCAAATATCTTTAAGTAGCCAGATAAATAGCACTCCATGTCGTGCATGAAGCAACTGGATTAATTCAGGATTGGAAATCGGAATAAGGGGGTAAGATCGAAACCAAAGAATTTTATCTTTCACGTAGATTATTTATTGTAACTAAATATTTGGTTGCACTCCTAACTACACATAACTGGTGCCTGACTCGAAATATTTAAGTAAGAATTACGTGAGATTGAAACAGAGCACAATTTAACTACAGCAAGAAGAAACACAGAAGACGGGGGTGGGAGACAGTTATACTATCTTCTCCTTTGCTTTAATTCCATAAAAATATCTCAGTGTGATTTGCATAACGATTCTACGCATGCACTATTCTGGACAGAGGTTTAACCAATGCAAGAGGTTGTGTGATAAATATTTAGCATACTAACTGCGTCTGCTGCTTGCACACGGCCGAACTAAAGCACGTGGTGCATTCCGAATCAAACTGTTGTGCTGCTTTGCAGAAAGCGCAAGAAAGAACAGATATTGTTGCAGAAATTATAGCTCATTAAACAAGCAAACTGTTAAAATAAAGCCTATTGCGCTGCCGTGGTGGACCAGAAGGGTCATTGATTACCAAACACGTGGCACAAAATCGACACAAAGACAAAAGCAACTTCCACAAAATGTAAGATTAAAGATCATTAAAAACCATACTCGCTTCGACACAGTATTACACCCATGTACGCTTGAAGTGATCCTAACCAGCTTTTCCTAATCAGATTTTCCGTTTGAAATTCTACTTCATCGTTATTCAAAATGAACAAAGTAACCTCCACACTTTTAACTCACACCCAAAAATCGCCTATTTAAAGAAATATAATTATGGCACATTCGGAAAAATAACTCGCTTCACACGCTCCAGTTAAGCTGAAGTTCTTAAGTTGGTTGGTGTTTTGGGGGAGGAGACCAGACAGCGAGGTCATCGGTCTCATCGGATTAGGGAAGTCGGCCGTGCCCTTTGAAAGAAACCATCCCGGCATCTGCCTGGAGCGATTTATGGAAATCACGGAAAACGTAAATCAGGATGGCCGGACGCGGGATTGAACCGTCGTCCTCCCGAATGCGAGTCCAGTGTCTAACCACTGCGCCACCTCGCTCGGTCCGAAATTCTTAAGTATTTCAACAGTTAAACATAACGAAGTCCTAACTCAACCTGCTTCCAATCGCCTGAAACCCCCCTTAAGAGCTACGATCCGTACTCACCAAGCGTTCACCGAGGAGTGCCGCTTCCTCTTTCGAGATTACCTAGCTCCCCGTGCAGCGGAAGCTACCAGAGGGGTCACCAACCTCACACAACCTTCGACACAGCCTTCGACTAAGACGGGGAAACCTCTCTGTTCAGTTATTGGAAACGTAAGCTGCTCATCCTGTGCTCTCAATCGAACGAGAAGTACTTTCTTGCCGTTGCCAGTCTACAGTCTCTACTTCGACCATCATCAGTTATTTTGCTCCCCAAATAGCAAAACTCCTTTACTACTGTAAGTGTCTCATTTCCTAATCTAATTCCCTCAGCCTCACCCGACTTAATTCGACTACATTCCATTGTCCTCGTTTTGCTTTTATTGATATTCATCTTATACCCTCCTTTCAAGACACTTTCCATTCCGTTCAACTGCTCTTCCAAGTCCTTTGCTGTCTCTGACAGAATTACAATGTCATTGGCGAACCTCAAAGTTTTTATTTCTTCTCCATGTATTTTAATACCTACTCGGAATTTTTCTTTTGTTTCCTTTACTGCTTGCTCAATATACAGATTGAATAACATCGGGGAGAGGCTACAACCCTGTCTCACTCCCTTCGCAACCACTGCTTCCCTTTCATGTCCCTCGACTCTTATAACTGCCACCTGGTTTCTGTACAAATTGTAAACAGCCTTTCGCTCCCTGTATTTTACCCCTGCCACCTTCAGAATTTGAAAGAGAGTATTCCAGTCAACATTGTCAAAAGCTTTCTCTAAGTCTACAAATGCTAGAAATGTAGGGTTGCCTTTTCTTAATCTAGCTTCAAAGATAAGTCGTAGGGTCAGTATTGCCTCACGTGTTCTGATATTTCTACGGAATCCAAACTGATCTTCAGCGAGGTCGGTTTCTACCAGTTTCTCCATTCGTCTGTAAAGAATTCGCGATAGTATTTTGTAGCCGTGACTTATTAAACTGATAGTTCGGTAATTTTCACGCATCTGTCCACACCTGCTTTCTTTGGGATTCGAATTATTACATTCTTCTTGAAGTCTGAGGGTATTTCGCCTGTCTCATACATCTTGCTCGCCAGTTGGTAGAGTTTTGTCAGGACTTGCTCTCCCAAGACTGTCAGTAGTTCTAATGCAATGTTGTCTACTCTCGGGGCCTTGTCTCGACATAGGTCTTTCAGTGCTCTGTCAAACTCTTCACTCCTTATCATATCTCCCATTTCAGCTTCATCTACATCCTCTTCCATTTCCATCAGTAAAGCTGCATGCAGCTTGTAGGCGTAGTATTGCTAAACGAGGATAATGAGACGGGGTAAGTGCGGTATCGACGCTGGCTCTGCTGCCCCGCTACCGCTGCCGCCACTGCCTGCAGCCACAGCAGGCCGGCAGAGTTGCCTCCGGCGCTGACAAAGCAGCCGCCGCTCTGACAAATTGCTGTAATCTGGCCTCACGGCGCGGCGCTCGCATCCTATTATGGGCCCGGGAGATTAATGTTGCTCCAGGTGAGTCTCTCTCACGACCGTAAAATAAAAAAAAGCCATACAGACAGCGCGTCCCGGCGCCCAAAGCACGCGAGCAGTGTCAACACGGTCGTCCCGCGCCGCTTGTGATTCACGGCTTGTACCGAAAGTGCTGCGACATCCTCACCACAAGCGCGAGTCATCCTTCAGGTGCGGAAACTGGGGGCATGATTGAAAGCAGGTATACTGCGACCAGCAATCGTGCAATAAACTTGACGGCGTGCCGCTAACTCGTCTGCTATGTGACTCATTACAGGTGTCGTCGTGTGATGGCGTATGATGTTTAAGGCTTGAAGGTATGACGTTGCCGCAACAAGTGCTATCTGCAGGCAGCACTCCACTCTGCGTGGCGATACAACGTCACTTTAAAGTCTCCATCTCCAACAAAAATCGCGTAAAAAATCTGTCCATATTTTAATTATTATTATTTTTTTTTTTAACAAATGACATTTTTCCGTTTTAAACCCAACATGTCGTATCTCTGAGACGATTCAACTCTTTGAAATAGATTTTGTTTTTCATATTTACCAAAAGACCTGGCTAGGCAAAGGAACTTCCGAAGTTCCATGTCACATTAAATTTACTATGTATAAGTTCCGGAGAACGGCGTCATTTTTCAACTTGGCCATTATTACCTCGTAAAAAGTATGAGCTTTAAGACCTCTAACTCCTATAAAAGGTCATGTAAATTTCTGAAATTCACGTATGATACAGATCTCTGTCGTGTCTCGCAGCTTATAAAAAATCTGTTCTCAGTTTTTCCAAGGACTGGAAATTTTCTCGTTCCAAAATGTTTTTGCTGTTTAAGAATCGGAAGGCACAATGGATCTGCGCAGCGCAAATGGCAACACAGCGGGCTCCGATGATGCCAGTGCAGCTCCCATCGATGCATTGCTGGGAGGGGAGTAGTCCAACCTGCTAGCTGTCAAACGCCAGTTTCTTTAACTCGCACTATATCTGCTGTGCAAAAGGGGCTGTTACGGGACCAGCAGTTGCCCAAATAATACTGATTCTCCTGCACTGTCTGCCTTTTTTTGTAGTTAAGAGAGCACAGATCTACGATAATTTCAGAGAAACTGTTTAAAGTAGCTGCATCATCTGTCTCACTAACAATCCATCGCACAGCGATTTCACGCCGTATATTTTCAAGGATATCAAGCCTAATACCTGGAAGGGAAGGGTGAAAGGGACATTCTAGACTAATTTTTCGCTTTCCTAGCACTATCCCGACACTGAAGGTCATTCAGTTCCTGATTCAAAGACTGGTTATCTTCATAATATGTAGAAGCGTTTTAAGATGTAGTATTACAGTGGGCTGCTCCGAGTTCAGTGAACTGATAAGGTAATAAATGTTCTCTGCAGTGTCGGCGAGGAAAGGAGTATGTGGATAAAACTGAGTGTTAAAACATCAGAGATTAACATCCGTAGCACTAGAGGAAGCGGTAGAGGGCATAAATTGTAGGGGTAGGCAGAGGTTTTAATAGATCAAACAAATAATTGGGGACGTCTCGTGTGAGAGCTAGTCTGATATGAAGAGACTGGCACAGGATAGATTGTTGTGGTGAGCCGCATTAAACAATTCAGATGGCTGATGATTCCCCCTCCTTCCCCCTCTGCCCACAACAAAGATTCTACTGTCCCTGAGTATACAGCCTATAGCACAAAGGTGGAAAGCTGAATTACCACTTGCCTGTGTCATTCCTCGCAACAAAGGACAGTAGTGTGTCTTATCAGACATCACCCGAAATAAAAGGAAATTGAAACATTTGCAATTAGATTCAATGTAACAGCAACAGCTTCGGGGATAGTCGATATGAGTTAGTCTCTTGCTGTCGCTTGAAGTCGTTACTTCGACGGTAGCTGGTAATGAAGGTTCAGACCCGAACGAGAAATTTTGTTATACGCTTTCGACGCTCATCGTACTCTGTGGTCCATTGGAACATCGAGGTATCTGAAAGCTACCGTGTAACACAAAAATTTTGTTCTCTCTCTCTCTCTCTCTCTCTCTTTCCACCTCTGCTAGAGTTTGTTAATATGAAAAATGTTCCGTGGTTTGGAATCCACGTTCAACTGTAGGTCCCTCTATAACTGGCTGCGTCAGTCAGAGAAACTCCAGGGCACACCACTTCCGATAAGACCATTCCTAATGAACCTCTGTGGCGTTCAAACCAACCGTAGGGTTGATTAGAGACGACATGCATATAGGCATATATATTAAGACTTCCGTTTGGAATCCCTGATACCCTTCTTCCTGCTCCACTTGCTAGAGCCTTAGTGCTACGTTCGCCGTCCGTCGTCCACGAAAAATATGCCAAGTCAAATTGTAAAATTTTCTTATATTGAATCTGAGCGGGACACCGACATACTTTAGCGAAGGATAAGCGGGAAAGCACTGTGGCAGTGAGATTCCTCCGACTTTCTACCTTTAATAGAAACTGAATATCTAAGAATATTTACGAAAATATTACCACTTCACTACAATAATATCGCAGTAGAGTTACATGATGTGTGGAAGTGAGAAAGGTAGTTAATTACTGGTGTCCTTCTGGGTGTTGAGCCGAATTGTTCTTTCCACGAACACTGACTATCTGCACGCCTCGAGACACCACACTCCGTTGCAAAGAAGTGTGGAATTAAGGAGTCTCGTCCACAGAGCTATGATACTTTCAGACAAAGAGAGTCTCACCGAAGAGTTATAACACCTGCGCATTGAGTTACGACTGAATGGGTACTCAGATCGTCGGCCGTTGCAGTCAATACCACGGACGCCTGAGAGAGATAAAGGGCAACCAAGAATCGGCTATCTACCCTAAGTTGACCTAATATTCAGAGAGTTCGGTAGACACCTGCAGAAGCGTGGAATCCAGTGTATTTCGCTCCCGTCAACAAAGAGAGTCTTCATTGTAATGCTAAACAGTCGGGTGTGTACCGCATTTCATGCGAATATGGCAAGTCTTACGTGGAGAAAACTACTACAATAGTCGAGGGGAGATGCAAGGAACATCAAACACATACTCGACTGAAACAATCAAGCAAACCAGTGTTCGCTGAGCACTGCCTTGCATATAATCGTGACATGAAACACGATGAAACTAAACAGAACAGATACCATCTTCGTATAGATAAGGCTTACCGGCTAATGATTTTCTTCAGTGCGGACGCACTCACATTGCCCGAACTCTTACGGGAATCGGTAGATTGACTGCCGTTTATAATGACTATAGTTGGCAGGGGCACTACAAATGTAGGGTGCGGACAGTAGGTTGGAAATGTGGGTCTCACGGGGAGCGTGCCAGAGGTAAGCCCCTGCAGTCACACTATCCTCTGTGTCCTCGGTGGCTCAGACGGATAGAATGCCTGCCATATAAGTAGGAGATCCCGGGTACGGATCCCGGTCAGGGCACACATTATACGCTGTTCCCGTTGATGTTTATCAACACCTGTCAGCAGCTAAAGGTCTGGATTTCACTATAATTTCATTCGTTGAAGCTAATGCCAAATTTCTAGGACGACGTGATTAAGGGCTCTATCCAAATAAATTTGTCGGAAAACCTAACAAACAAGGACAGAGGTTTAAATTTAAACAAGTCTTGAGATCTAGCTCTCAATTTATTAAGATCTCACCGGCCATCCAGCAGAAATGGGAAACGCTGAGAGGATATGCCTTTCACGGAATATCAGTGCGGTCTGTAAAAAATAGGAGTAACAAAGAGTGTTGTGGGGGTTGAGAGTCGAACTCAGCTACACATTATAAAATTTGGTTAATAGGATGTCCGCAAGTGAGCATCGTGAAATCAGATAATAAGCAGCTTCAGTTATAGTTTTATTGATTCAGTCACAACCGTTTTCGGGTAATTGTAAGCCCATCTTCAGGTGAACAAGAACCTGGGGCCGTGTGAAGCGCCCATGTGCCTCGTGGTTCTTGTTCGCCAGAAACTGTTCGCATTGAACGAATAAAAGAATTAAAAAATGAAGCTGTTTATTATCCGATTCTTAAGGTTTACATATCGGTGCGAGAACAGCAGTAGTTCACAGCCTGGGTGGAATATAGACAGCGAGTACACGTGCCTCCACTAATCGCAGCACCTGGAGAAGGTTACTGGGTCAGTCGTCAAAATATGGTGTGGAAAACAGAAACAAGAGGGCTGAACAGCCGAGACAACACCGTTAATGAATCACGCCGAGGGGACCTGAGTAAGCAAGGTAGTTAACATCACAGTTTCAGATATCCGCACTGGATAGAAAAGAAAATTTGAAAAACATAGGTGCCTGAGATCGCTTATTAATTCTTGGCAACAATGCCCCCATAGAGTACTGCTTCCAGTTGTATAGGTGTGAAAAGATCTGTGAATGTGAAGGACGTTACTGACGCGCCGCGCGACGTGAAGAGGACGACCACGCTGTCACTGATGTCCCTTAGGAGCTCACCTGTCAGAACCCCCCTCTCTCCCCCCCCCCCCCCCCCTCCGGCCATGCATGGAGGACAAAGCGGCACGCGCCGCACTGAGTCGGTCGCGACGACTTTCCACGACACTGGAGCCACCCCCCGCCTCCCCCACCACCCCCGCAGCCTAATTGGAGGTCGGACCGTAGTGACACGTGGCCACCCACGTCGTGGCGCATCACGCTTCGCCGCCACTCATCCAGGGGGGGGGAGGGAGGGGGGGCGGACAGGTAGGTCGCCCTATCCTTTGTCAATCTGCGTCCTGCGTCGTGCGCCACTGCTCACCATGACTCTCATAGACTGCATCGATCCGGAATCAGTCACTGGCCTTGTCGACTCTTTTATTGCCGTCTTTACTTTCTCACACTGAGCTCGTGGAAATATATCACCACAACTGAGTCCCAGAAGCAAGCGATCTGTATTCTCTGTTATGAAAATTCAGGTTAACTGCTTTTACCTTTCGCACATGTTCTGATAAATGGGAATGAGGGAGAACATGACGTTTGTTGTTGCGGTCTTCAGTCCTGAGACTGGTTTGATGCAGCTCTCCAAGTGCAATGTTACGTGGCTTTATGCTTAATTACAGACTTACTATTTTATCAGTTGATTTGTTTTCACCACGTAACGCCCGCTGTTTACGTTCTTCTTCGTTGCTCAGCGATGTATCACTTTTCGTTCTGACGCCGCAACTCTTCCTTTCCTATATCTTTATTACTTTTTATCTACATAAATGATGAACTATTGGTTCTGCCGTTTAGCCGGCCGAAGTGGCCGTGCGGTTAAAGGCGCTGCAGTCTGGAACCGCGAGACCGCTACGGTCGCAGGTTCGAATCCTGCCTCGGGCATGGATGTTTGTGATGTCCTTAGGTTAGTTAGGTTTAACTAGTTCTAAGTTCTAGGGGACTAATGACCTTAGCAGTTGAGTCCCATAGTGCTCAGAGCCATGTGAACCATTTTTTCTGCCGTTTAACAATTTTTTAATAACTGTGGAAGTATTACAAGCATCGGGTCCCACCTAATGTGTCACCCGCATATACGTTTCACATGAACCTTTCAAGACTCGATCGATCTGTTTACAAAGAGGAAGCAGAATATCTCTTCCTTTGACGTCGTCCAACAACGACCTAGGAAGCTCGACGCCCTCGCGGCCCAGGCTCTTCAATGACTCGCGGTAGTTTGCAGCATTCGTTTTATTCCTTGCTCACTTGCCGCTACGTCGAACTTTCGTGGTGATCGTTGTGCAACGTCTTCCACGTTATCTGCAACATAAATAAACTTTCTTCCCACAGTATTTCTGAAAACCCAAAAACAAACTTAAAGAAGACAATAATAATAACTGTTCTTACAATTATTCGTATAAGTCTTGGTCGCTTTGAGGGGTGGGACAGGCCTAAGCCTTGTGACACCACACATGCTACTCTATCCTGTGCAAGCCTCTTCATCTCTGAATAACTACTGCAATCTACATCCTTCTGAATCTGCTTAGTGTATTCATCTCTTGGTGTCCCTCTACGATTTTTACCCTCCACGCTGCCCTCCAATACTAAATTGGTGATCCCTCGATGTCTCAGAACATGTCCTACCAACCGATCCCTTCTTCTCGTCAAGTTGTGCCACAAGCTCCTCTTCTCCCCAATTCTATTCAGTAGCTCCTCATTAGTTATGTGATCTACACATCTAATCTTCAGCATTCTTCTGTAGCACCACATTTCGAAAGCTTCTATTCTCTTCTTGTCCAAACTATTTATCGTCCATGTTTCACTTTCATACATGGCTACACTCCATACAAATACTTTCAGAAACGACTTCCTGACACTTAAATCTATACTCGATGTTAACAAATTGATATAAATGGAGAAAGAAACAAAACTCACAAACGATGCAGATATATCACACAGAAAATTGGAGGGAAGGCAATGGAAAGATGTATACTAAGCAGTCAGGTTTTATTAATGGAAGGGGAAAAGGAGGAAAACACGTATGTCCAGCAAACATGTGCTCTAAAATGCATACCTAAAGAGCTATGAGCACTTGTTCATTTTCGGTACTTCGGAACACAAATCTTGTAACGGACAAGTGCTCATAACTTCTAAGGTATGCATTTTAGAGCACATATTTACTGGACATTTTTTCTTGTTTTGGTCCATATTATCATTTCCCAAAATTTGGAAAGCAAAGAGCTTGCAGTAGAAGAGCTTCACAGTATCAAAGATAAAAAATTGCTCGTAACTCTTACGGTATGCATTTTCGACCTATGTTTACTGAGCCTTTTTTTGCTTCTAGTATCGCATGCTTTCAACTATATGCGTTTACGCCATTAATTATGATACACCCTGTACAATATTACCTTCAAGTTCATTTAGCTTGTTTAGCTCGTCTGTACCTGGAATGTCTATTAAGGACGTAAGGTGCATTTTCTCTGATGTTTCGGCAGATACTTGCAATTTCGTTTTTGTGATGTATAGCTAGACTCAGCCCAAACAAGCACAGCCTATCACGTCTTTAAACCAAGCCCAATGTCAACAGGAAGGGTCGTTTGTTTTCCGTTACAAACAAAATTATTTTTAAAAGTACAATTTTATGTGCTCATTCGATAGAGTGGCCCAGATTAGTCTAGAGCGATATTTGTTTTACCAATATAGATTAGCAGGGTCAGTAAGACACGAAGAATAACAAGTACTCCAGGAGCAACTGAGCAGCAGCGCTGCATGCTTGGCCGTAGCAGTCGACGCGGGCGAGTGCAGTGCTGTCGCTCCTGGAATACTGATCATTTTTCGTGTTTTGCTATCCTTGTTAATGTTGTTGTTGTTGTGGTCTTCAGTCCAGAGATTGGTCTGATGCAGCTCTCCATGCTACCATATCCTGTGCAAGCTTCATCATTTCCAAGTACCTACTGCAACAGACATCCTTCTGAATCTGCTTACTGTATTCATCTCTTGGTCTCTCTCTACGATTTTTAACCTCCACGCTGTCCTCTAATACTAAATTGGTGATTCCTTGATGCCTCATAACATGTCCTACCAACCGATCCCTTCTTCTAGTCAAGTTGTGCCACAAATTTCTCTCTCCCCAATTCTATTCAGTACCTCCTCACTACTTATGTGATCTACCCATCTGATCTTCAGCATTCTTCTGTAGCACTACATTTCGAAAGCTTCTATTCTCTTCTTGTCCAAACTATTTATCGTCCATGTTTCACTTCCATACATGGCTGCACTCCATACAAATACCTTCAGAAAAGACTTCCTGACACTTAAATCTATACTCTTCTTGAGAAACGCTTTCTTTGCCGTTGCCAGTCTACATTTTATATACCCTCTACTTCGACCATTATCAGTTATTTTGCTCCCCAAATAGCAAAACTCATTTACAACTTTAAATGTCTCATTTCCTAATCTAATTCCCTCAGCATCACCTGATTTAATTCGACTACATTCCATTATCCTCGTTTTGCTTTTGTGGACATTCATCTTATATCCTGCTTTCAAGACGCTGTCCATTCCGATCACCTGCTCTTCCATGTCTTTTATTTTCTCTGACAGAATTACAATGTCATCGGCGAACCTCAAAAGTTTTTATTTCTTCTCCGTGGATTCTAAATGCTACTCTGAATTTATCTTTTGTTTCCTTTACTGCTTGCTCAATCCTTGTTAATACGTATTGGTAAAACGAATATCGTACTAGACTAATATCGGGCCGCCCTATCGAATGATTAAGTCAGGTCCCACTTTTGTTTGTAAGGGGAAACAAACCGACGCTCTCCAATGACAATAGGCTTCGCTTGAAAGACGTGGTGAGCGTTATTTGTTTGGACTGACTCCTCTTACACACGGTAAAAACGAAACTGCAAATATCTTGCGAAATATCAGAGAAAACGCGCTGACAAGTTTTGGAGAGACACGCTGTGTGTCCTTCCATATGTCAGCCTCGCTTCCTTTGCTTAGTAGTCCTTTAGTTATTCCAAGTCCTTTCACTGACCACTTTTGTGGAAGCTGGTTTTGATAAAAAGTTGAAGAGTGTCTCTGTCTTCTTTGATCTCACGGCAGCTTACGACACCATTTGGAAGGAAGATCTTTTAATAAAACTGATCAAGGTGGTCCCCTGTGTGAAGATATCAACTTTAATCGAAATTATGCTAAGTAACAGACTAATTCAAGTTTACTCAGAAAACAGCAGAAGCCGATTCCGCAAATTTAGTAATGGTCTACCACAAGGTTCGGTCCTCTCTCCAGCAGTTTTCAATTTATACACTAATGATCTGCCTAACACGCTCTCCCGCAGATTCATATATGCGGATGATATCAACCTCACTGTTCAACGCTCTAATTTTGCAGAAGCAGTGAATGTCCTGAACCAAGACCTTGCACTCCTGGATGAATACTTTAAGAAATGACGTTTGAAACCGAACCTTCACAAAAGTGAGGTATCTACTTTTCACCAGGACAACAGGTTCTCAAATTACCAACCAAGAGCCAATTTTAGAGGGGAAGCATTACGGTTCAGTGGCACGCCTACATATCTGTGTATGACTTTGGAAAGGACCCTAACATATAAAGCCCAATTAGGTAAATCTGCTGCGACACTGAAGAGCCGTAATAACCTTCTTCAGCGTCTAGCTGGTACATCATGGGGAGCTGACGCCAACACAACGAGAACATCTGCTCTAGCACTCGTCTATTCCTCAGCAGAGTACTGCTCGGCAGTATGGCTTAATAGCTGCCATACTCGCCTTGTGGACACTCAACTTCGTCACACTATGCGTATCATATCTGGAACATTACTTGCTACTCCGCTCCAATGGCTCCCGGTGTTGTGTAACATTCCACCTCCTCACATCAGAAGACAAAAACATCTTGGTCATCTGTGGTCAAGAATACTGAATAACTCGTCACTCCCAGTTCAAGAAGATGTGAGACAGCTAGAATCATCCAGATTAAAGTCCCGTAAACTGGCATGTAAAACGGCCACGGAATTGTTAAGCAACCATTTCGACCCCAAAGACAGCTGGCGGAAAAAATGGACATCTTCTACGCCACAGGGCATCTTGAAAGTTGAAGATCCAAGAGTAAGGCTGAATGGTTTCAGCTTGCCAAGATACACTTGGAGCAGGCTTAACCGTTCCAGATGTGGTGTGGGAAGATGTGCTTCGATTCTTCATAAATGGGGTTGTGTGGACACCCCATACTGTGACTGTGCTGACGTTCCACAAAGAATGAAGTATATAGCAGTGGACTGCCCCCTCCGTGCCTTCCCTGGAAATCTAGTGGATTTGAGCCTGGTTACTTCCGAAGTGGTGGATTGGATCGGATCAATAGCTTAGATATGAAGATCTAAACTGTATTTTAATGTATCTTTGGCACTGTATTTTATGTGTTATTGGGATTGTTATGTATCATACTCTAAATAAATAAAGTGCTCCGTACCATATGAGCTGTTGATCTTCATACAATTGGTTGCCTTTTCTCCAAAGGTCTCTTTCATTTTCCTATAGGTGGCATTTGCCTTTCCCCTAGTAGTGCATGCTTCTAAATCCTGCCGGCCGGGGTGGCCGAGCGGCTCTAGGCGCAACAGTCTGGAACCGCGCGACCGCTACGGTCGCAGGTTCGAATCCTGCCTCGGGCATGGGTGTGTGTGACGTCCTTAGGTTAGTTAGGTTTCAGTAGATCTAAGTTCTAGGGGACTGATGACCTTAGAAGTTAAGTCCCATACTGCTCAGGGCCATTTGAACCATTATTTTTTTTTAATCCTTGCATTTGATCTCTAGACATTCCTGCTTACGTCATTTTGCACTTTGTCACCCTCATTTTTTAGACAGCTATATTCTGTTTTACCTGCTTCATCTGCTACATTTTTATATTTTCTCTTTTCGCCAGTTATATTCACTATCTGTAACGGATGAAGTTAGTTAAGAATGACCCAAACGATCTCGCTGTGGATGGCAGAGAGCCACAATGGTTGGAGCTGGCGGATGTTTAGGTAGGAAATGGAACAGGAGACGGGACGGCCGCTGAGATTACAAGGCGCCTACAGCCGTCTGCGGGCGACACGTTCTGCTGCGAGTCGGGGCTGTGATTACTTTCAGCGCTGGCGGCGCGACGCGTAATGACAAGCCCGGCCGGCTGTCAGCGGCCGTAAACGCTGCGTTTATTACGCAGCAACACACACAAAGCGCTCAGCCGAGTCGGCGTATAAAACGGATGCGCGCCCCAGCCGCCGTTACTTTTGTTTGTTTCGGAACGTCAGATTTACACAAACTTGTAAACAGCGGTCGTCGGCCGCTCTCCACTTTGTAGCGACCGGCTCGCCCCCTAATGACTGCCGAGCCCGTTATTACCTCCGGCTCCGGGCGCGCGCCCTGGCCGCCGTTTTCTGCGCCCCTTTTACGGCCCCCATAAACAACTGTGAGGGAGCCGAGGGCCGCCGCGTCCCGCTGCCGGTGAACCGCCGGAAGACGAAGAAAAGGAAACACCAATTACGCCCTCGAAATCTCTAGGGAGAAAAGACCCTGTACCGAAAAAATAGCCGGCCAGTGTGGCCGTGCGGTTCTAAGCGCTTCAGTTTGGAACCGCGTGACCGCTACGGTCGCAGGTTCGAATCCTGCCTCGGGCATGGATGTGTGTGATGTCCTTAGGTTAGTTAGGTTTAAGTAGTTCTAAGTTCTAGGGGACTGATGACCTCAGATGTTAAGTCCCATAGTGCTCAGAGCCATTTGAACCATTTTGAACCGAAAAAATATATACCGGGTGATCAAAAAGTCAGTATAAATTTGAAAACTGAATGAATCACGGAACAATGTAGATGTACAAATTGACACGCACGCTTGGAATGACATGGGGTTTTATTAGAACCAAAAAAATACAAAAGTTCAAGAAATGTCCGACAGATGGCGCTTCATCTGATCAGAATAGCAATAATTAGCATAACAAAGTGAGACAAAGCAAAGATGACGTTCTTTACAGGAAATGCTCAATATGTCCACCATCATTCCTTAACATTAGCTATAGCCGAGGAATAATGTTGTGAACAGCACTGTAAAGCATGTCCGAAGTTATGGTGAGGCATTGGCGTCGGATGTTGTCTTTCAGCATCCCTAGAGATGTCGGTCGACCACGATACACTTGCGACTTCAGGTAAGCCCAAAGCCAATAATCGCACGGACTGAGGTCTAGGGACCTAGGAGGCCAAGCACGACGAAAGTGGCGGCTGAGCACACGATCGTCACCAAACGACGAGCGCAAGAGATCTTTCACGCGTCTATCGATATAGGGTGGAGCGCCATCCTGCATAAACACCGTACGTTCCAGCAGGTCTTTATCAGCGAGGCTGGGGATGATGCGATTCTGTAACATACACGATTGTCATGCGCAGTCACTGACGTTTTGCTGTCCAGCGCCATCTGTTGGACATTTTGTGAACTTCGTTTTTTTTTTCTAATAAAACCCCATCTCATTCCAAGCATGTATGTCAATTTTTACCTCTCTGTCTGCATTATTCCGTGGTTTATTAAGTTTTCAAATTTATACTGACTTTTGGATCACCTGGTATTTCCATCACAATGGTGCCAACAAAATTCCAATAATAAACTTTGCCTCGATGGCCTGGTGCCTGTTTTACGCGGGAGAAGTTCGTACCTAATACGAGTGCGCCGGCTCGTGCGCTGCTGGGTAGCCTTACTGACTGGTGACACGGAAGTCTAGAATGATCTAGAACGGGTTTCATTCAGCCTAGGGAGGCGAAGCGAACTTCGTAAAATTCTGTTCGTTTTATTTATTGTCGCTACTGGTTTCGGATAATAACCATCGTTACAGTATCTATATGCAGCAGCCCAAAAAATATATAACAACCAGAAATTTATAGAGTACAATAAATTACACGTGTGGTGGTTCAACTTAATACTTACAAACAGTTCATAACAGTGTATTATTAACTTATCACGTTATGTCATATCCATGTGGCAACGTTATTAACAGTTTGGAGACCAAGCCCGAGCATAGGTCGGGCCACAACTTCGTGAGACCGAGCCCGAGTACAGGTCGCGCCGCGAATTTCTCAATGCAAAAGCCACCTATCACTCGAAAACTGGACTCATTTTATATGAGAAAAATTTGCGGACGACTCGCTACCTGCCTCTTGACTGGTGCTGCTTTCTCTTGTCACTTTGTAGGATTATTTCGAAAGAAACATTAGAGAACGTTAACAACTGCTGTCGCTATGGCTGGGCAATATGGTCGCATTGACGTACTTCATGCCTGTAGTCGTTAGGTTTCGCTGTTTTCTGTAAATCTGATACAAATATATGACGTTTGTAGAGTGAGCACGAAATTTTGTCGCTCTAGAGCAAGGAATTGCTCAAAATATGCCTCGCACTTTCTTCTTTGGAGGATAACTGTGCTTTGTCACTATGATTTTAAAATTTCCAGTCTGTCAAAGAAATAAAGTAAATATGAAAATAAATTTTGAAGTCTGCTCCTTTTTTTAGTGTGTATTACTCTTCAAGATACATCAGTGGCAGTAACGCTTTAAACAACGTCATAAATGGCCAGTTTCCAGAGATTTGATATTCTTTTAAGTGACGAGTCACCAAAGTGTTAACAGAGCCTCATCAGAACTGCTGAACATAAAAAGAACAAACTAGTATCCATGTTCAAGAGGTGGTGTCTCACTTGTGAAAGCACAGTTATAACGGGTTATCGGCTAAATGTAAACAAACACTAACCGACCTTAGATGTGTAATATCACAAACTAATCAAGTAAAGATATGGCTAGTGATGTTTCGCGCCGGCCGCGGTGGTCTAGCGGTTCTAGGCGCTCAGTCCGGAACCGCGCGACTACTACGGTCGCAGGTTCGAATCCTGCCTCGGGCATGGATGTTTGTGATGTCGTTAAGTTAGTTAGGTTTAAGTAGTTCTAAGTTCTAGGGGACTGATGACCACAGATGTTAAGTCCCATAGTGCTCAGAGCCATTTGATGTTTCGCGCATTTAGTTAAAACGTACTAAAATGTACTACAAAAAGTCAACTCTAGACACAAATATGATAAATATATACTATAAATGTAAAAGTCAGTTGAACAAGGGTGTAAGGAAAAAGAGAAAAAAATGATAAAATATCAGAGCCAGTAGTGTAAAATGTAAAATGTGTAATAGTATTAATTAGCATGTAAGTGGAGACAATGAAAACATGGATAATGTGAGTAGTGATATTACGGGATGATACAACAACCACAGCATTCCATACACAGGTATGTTGGTGACTAATCGTGTTAACATTTAAATATCAGGAAATAGTTTTTGGATACACTTGTGGAAAAATTACAATGATTGTAAAAGAGAAATATCATTCATTGTATCCTGGATGCAAATGGCAGGTAAGGGAAACGACAAAACTGTCTCATGAAAAAAAAATTGATAGAAATAAGAAGAGAAATAGAGACAAAACCTGCCGAAGATGCGTAAAATCGAAAGGCTTGCGCCAGACTGCGGGCCAAATCACAGTATTATAATTAGTTTCATCTGAAACGACTACGTGTGGTACATGTGTGTCAATCCTGAGTATCCTAAAGACTGCAGTGTAGAGCTCCGGTGCATTACGCCTTGGAAACCAGTGACGAGGAAATCTCTGGAATGTTGTAAGTTTACGACGGTGATTACAGATTGGTTTTAGCGGATTAGTAAGAAGAAATAGTTTGGAACTGATATGGCATCTTCGTTGTGTACTTTTCATGAGAGCGCTACATTTGAACTTAAACACATTTACTCTTTGTAAACTCAGACCTCGCGGCTACTACGCGTGGCTGCGTGTGTAGATTCGAAGGCTGGTGCAACAGGTAAGAGACGACGATCCACATCGCTGGACAGAGTTTTGTGATTGAGTTCAGTAGATGGTTACATCTGAACCGAGATTTTTGCCTAACGTTGTTCGGTCGGATGAAGTGCAACTTAAATTTAATGGAACTGTCAACAGACATAATAGTGTGTACTGAACTGAAGGCAATCCTCACATTACTGTTGAAAAATCTGCGAATTTACCAAGTGTAAATGTGTGGTGTGGTTTGGCTCCAGGGAACTCGATCTGGCCTTTCAGTTTTGAAACTACTGTAACTGGACAAAAATACATAGCAATGCTTGCTCCCATTCGTGCGATGTACGGTAATGAAGGGTTTCATTACTACTAAGATGTTACGTCTCCGGACTATCATATGGATGCGCAACCATGCCTGGATCAGAATGTAGTGGATCAGTGGATAGGATGCAGAGGGCCAATCGAGTTTCGCGAACGCTCTCCAGACCTTGCTCCGCTCGATTTTTTCTTTTGGCGCACAGTAACGGTTCTGGAGTACCGTCGTGAACAACTTAACCTGGACATCGTTTGGCATGACTTTCAAGCGATATACGCAGAAATCTCACTGGCGCGAAGTACAGAATCAGTCGTGACTCGGAATCAGAGATGTATCTACGTCGAAGGCCACCATTATGGCCGGCCGGGGTGGCCAAGCGGTTCTAGGCGCTTCAGTCTGGAACCGCGCGACCGCTACGGTCGCAGGTTCGAATCCTGCCTCGGGCATGGATGTGTGTGATGTCCTTAGGTTAGTTAGGTTTAAGTAGTTCTAAGTTCTAGGGGACTGATGACCTCAGCTGTTAAGTCCCATAGTGCTCAGAGCCATTTGAACCACCATTATGAACATTTGCTATAACTGGTTTCCTTTAGACCAAAAAGGACACATATTTTTAAGAATTGGACTATAGCATTACTTTTCCCAGAAATTTAACCTTGAAGGGTGTAAAACAAATTTTCAATGACAGTTGAAAAGTGTGCAAAAAGTTATCTGGTTTCCAACAGCGACGAGCGTTCGGAGACCTGGCGATCGATTTGGTCTTGTGTCGTTTCAGCAGGCGGCTTATCTTTCCCGACACGGGGCCACTGAACGGTAAGCATGTTTCTCTTCCAGCTTTTCGTCGATGATCTTATTGTGAGTCCTTATAGCCGTTGTCCCTGCAGACCGTGCGTGGGTGGATCAGCTGATGGGGGAGGTTATCAGCGTCTGAGATCATCCCTGCACTAAATGCAGTGATTTCAAAATGGTTCAAATGGCTCTGAGCACTATGGGACTTAACATCTGTGGTCATCAGTCCCCTAGAACTTAGAACTACTTAAACCTAACTAACCTTAGGACATCACACACATCCATGCCCGAGGCAGGATTCGAACCTGCGACCATAGCAGTCGCGCGGTTCCTGACTGAGCGCATAGAACCGCGAGACCACCGCGGCCGGCGCAGTGATTTCAAGCAGGACTCACAATAAGACCAGCGACGAGGAGCAGGAAATGAAGCTTGCTTTTTCGCCATACTGTGGCTCCGTGTGGGGCGAGAGAAGCCGCCTCCTCAAACGGCACAAGATGAATTAGATCTTCTGGTCTCCGAATAAATTTCGTCAGTTACTGAGACCAGTTAAAGACGCAGCAGGTCTCAGAACACCTGGGTCTACAAGATAGCTTTTGTGGTGTCACCGCCAGACACCACACTTGCTAGGTGGTAGCTTTAAATCGGCCGCGGTCCATTAGTACATGCCGGACCCGCGTGTCGCCACTGTCAGTGATCGCAGGCCGAGCGCCACCACACGGCAGGTCTCGAGAGGCTTGCTAGCACTCGCCCCAGTTGTACGGACGACTTAGCTAGCGATGCAACACTGACGAAGCCTCGTTTATTTGCAGAGAAGATAGTTAGAATAGCCTTCAGCTAAGTCAATGGCTACGACCTAGCAAGGCGCCATAGCAATTGATAGTTATCGTATGAAGCATGTCTCACCAAGAACGATGTATACAAATGATGGATTAAAGTTAAGTATTCCAGAAGCTACGTACTTTTCTTTATAGCATTCATTACGTATCCTGTTTCAGACCTCACGCCATCCTGCGTGAGCTTATAGCGTGCATTTCGGCCTTCTCTAGCAATTTAACAGCTTTCAGGTATGGTCAGTCTTACGACAAACAATGCGCACCGTGAACAACGCGGGAAGGAGCATGAGATGTTTTATCGCCTAAGCTACCCCGAGAAATCTCCTTTAGCCGAGCGTGCTTTAGAAAGCCGACACTGGTTAGAATTTGACGTAATATCCGTCGTGGCTCGCACTGACAGCTTCTGGGTTTGTGTAATTAAAGAAGTCATTGCAATAAAACACCCCTAATAGAGACGCTGGCTGCAGCTCAGCGAGGCGTTGATTCTAGCGATCAAGCGGTTGAAGCGGGCGGATCGAACACTGAGTCAATGTATTCCAGTATACGGCGATGCCACGGGCACGAGGTCTACGAGAAAGACAGGCCGCGGTGCGTACGTCGCAAAGGTAGACCTGAGCTCGCTCGCCCGCTGCACTCAGCAGACAAACTGCGTTTCTACACCTGTTAACACGTATCTAGGTGGCCTCAAATGGTTCAAATCGCTCTGAGCACTATGCGGCTTAACTTCTGTGGTCATCAGTCGCCTAGAACTTAGAACTAATTAAACCTAAGTAACCTAAGGACATCACACACATCCATGCCCGAGGCAGGATTCGAACCTGCGACCGTAGCGGTCGCTCGGTTCCAGACTGTAGCGCCTAGAACCGCACGACCACTGCGGCCGGCCTGAGAATGACATGCTGCGTTCTGTTATCTAGGAACTCTTCAATCCAATCACACAATTGGTCTGATAGTCCATATGCTCGTAATCTGTTCATTAAAGGACTGTGGGGAACTGTACCAAAAATTGTGGAGGACAGCCGGCCAGAACAGCTGTGAGGCTGCGGCAGCTGCGCCGCGGCGATTCCCGAGAACGTGTAACGGGGCGCCGGCTCATTTGAAAGCAAGACTGCGAGGCACCGCCCCGGCGCTGACCGCTGGCCGCAGCTGCTGCGAGAGCGCTAATCCGGGGCGGAGGCGGGCTCCGGCCAGTGTCCGGCAAAGTGCCGGCGCACCGCCAGCGCCGCGGCGCCCCGCGCTAATTGCCAACACGCGGGCGCGCCCGGGGGGCGTTCCGGTCTTTTTGTGCCCTCATCAGCAGTCGTGTAATTGAATTTTCGCCCGGTAGCGGCGGCGCGCCCACCTCGCCGGCGTCGGGGTGGGCGCCGCGCGCAGCGCGCACAATGCCCCCCGCGCTGTCGCGCAAATCGGCGTGAAGCCTTTTCGACTCCGCTCACTCCTTTCTTCCTGCCAACCCCTTCGGCCCGGCGACCCCCCGCTGCGCGCCGCGCGGAGGTCCCGCCGCCGCTCCTCGTGTACTGCACGTCAGACACTGCCCTCTCCATTGTCTCCCCTTTTATATGTTTTCATCAGAGCGGCGGAGCACATCCGCGCTCTCGCTCGTGCCCTCCTCGCTCGCTCTCGCCTCCCCGCGGTCCCCGGAACGAGGCGTGCGAAAATTATCGGAGTTCCCGACGGATTTATTTCCCCAAAAAGTAGCGCCGGCAACATCTGTCGTAGACGCGTACAATGGGAGCGAACCCCTTTTGTCGGAGCGGACCTCCCAGGGCGCTCGCCAAAGGGCTTGCGGGGCGCTACAGACCGCCCGCTGCGAAGTCGAGCCCCGGCTTTGTGGCCTTATTAACGACAAGCATTTGGCGCCGCAAATAACCTGCTAGGCGCTGCCAACACGGCGCCCGAGCCTTGTACTCTCTTTCCGGTCGGACAGCTGCTGCTGCGTAACTGAAGTGTCCCCTGCTGTTTTAATGCCGTAAGCGCCTGGGAAGCTTACTCAGATGTATGCATCAGGGGCCTTCATTCCTTCCCTGTAGCTATTCGTCATCTGCCGTTCGCCGCGTTGGCCTAGTTGGTGCAGCGGCAGGCAGAAACTGCAACATAGACTTGGCCACTGTTTCTATGTTTCCATACAGTGTATCGATACGTGGAACTGTTTCAGTGTTTCGGAACGGCTGTGGTTCACTGTTTCGAAACAGTGGTGTTTCATTCCGCCCCTGTCTCGGAGAACCGGACCAGATTCGATCTCGAGCCAGACACAGAAACTGTATCGTTGTTTCAAAATAAGGCTGTTTCAGTCCACCTCTGCTTGGAACGGACTAATTGTGTCGAAACAGTGATGTTTCAATCCGCGCTGTGTCGGACGAGATTCGGGCTCAGCATAGGTACTGAAACACAACATACCACTTCGTGAAACACTTTCAAGAGTGTCGAAATCTTTTTGACAAGCAATAGCATGAAGCTTAAGATATCCGAAAATAAAGCTTCGTTTCTAGCTGACTGTCAAAATGGCTCTGAGCACTATGGGACTCAACTGCTGTGGTCATCAGTCCCCTAGAACTTAGAACTACTTAAACCTAACTAACCTAAGGACATCACACACATCCATGCCCGAGGCAGGATTCGAACCTGCGACCGTAGCAGTCGCACGGTTCCGGACTGCGCGCCTAGAACCGCGAGACCACCGCGGCCGGCAGCTGACTGTCCTATTACGAAATGGCGTAACATCTGCTTTATAAACACTAACCAAACAATAAAACAACGCATACTATTCACATTCAAAATAATAAATATGTGAAAAATCATTCAGTTAAATTACACTTTTTTATAACATACGCTTCTCTGTTCATGTCAGTAATCATATTAAGAAACGCAAGTAAGCCTACAACATTTTGAATTAAAAAAAAGGCGTAGAGTGGCAGTTATTAGACATATACATAAATCTGATGTAGGTGTAATTGCAAGAAATCTGTTTGACGTATCACTGGTAGTGTAATGGTGAACGGGAAGGGCTGGGAAGCATGGTGAATTTATAGTTACGGTTCGAAAAACCTTGAAAGACAAAATTTTTTTCTGTTATATTTTGTTATTTATTCGAATTATTTGGCGTTATTTGTGAGTCTATAGTCACTGTGCCTATTATCCACAATTATTCCCTTTGTGTGAATGGAAATTAGCAGGATGGGTATATTACCCATACTAACAGAATATGGGAATCCCAGTAGCATATCCGTTGTTTCTGCAGTTTGCTCCCACCTCCAGTTCCGTTCGTGGTGGTTCTTCTGTCTTCAGCTATGGCTGTCCACAGCCAACTGAAAAGTATGAAAGTCACACGACGCGAAAGCAGCGCATTTGCTGCAGGAAATACGAAACTGCCAAGACGCCTAAGTGATAGTTTCATGCTTTCTGCGATATGATTAGCGCTCTCGCGCACATTTGTGTTTATATGGACATACTTACAGAGTAGACATTCAAGATGATAAAATGTGTAGGTTTATTAGATTACAAAACACAAACTGTTTCGCTGTTTCGAAACAGCGTATCGAAACATTACGTTGTACTGTTTCATTTGTTTCGAAACAGTTACGTGTTTCAGTTTGCCCATCTCTACTGCAAAAAATTTTCTCTTCGGAGAGAAGGCTCAGCACCCTTTTTCGTTGCTGTAAGCATGTCCGAACGTTGTATCAACGTTAGCACGACAGCACGTCACTTTTGGGAAAAGGCGAATCATTGTGTGCAGCACATTTCTTCCACTACGGTCTTTTATAGCATCCCCTCAAGCCTTAATGACGGTTCAAATTTCCACCCGAACTGACAAACTCAGGTATTGCGTGGTATACGTTTTGTATCCCACCTGGGAGGCAGCGCGTGGGTCTGCTCCTGTAAACTGAAGGGTAGGCCGAATGTAGGAAGTGAGCAGCAGGAAAAGGTGAAATGCTTCGGTACTGCGTATAGGTTATAGCTCTTTTACTGGTGTATGAACATATACAACCGATAATACTTAACTTTGGCTGAGATGAGCACGTAGGTGCGCAGCTGTACATCAGTCAAATCTAACATAGGCTAGAAGTTACAAGGCAAAATCTGTAGTGGCTCGCCCAGTATGAAATAGAAACAATGTTGCTAGGTCGTTTACTCGGAATCAAATGGGCTGAATCTTCAGCGACGCTCGTAGAGCTGCACAGCACCGGCTAGAGGGCGCTGTCGTCTGTGTCTGTGTCGTAGTGCCAACCTAAGAACTTGTACCTACGCCGTGGAATCGTAACTATCGATACCACTCTACGTAAGTCTCACCAAATTAAAGGCCGAGATTTTTCCCTCAACAGGTTTGCAGACGGTCCGTTACCTGTACCGTCTCAAAATCGTACTATCGCGACGTGTGATGCCGACATGACAATCAAGAAACCAGAGACATCAATCAAGAAACCAGAGACATAAGGCGCAGTGAAAACATCCACTTCTTAGCAGTTTCAGCCATTAACTATGTAACATTTCTAGCTTTAATCTCGTGGCCTGGAACTCGAGTAAAGCGAACTGCTATTCTTTATAACTCTTATCTGTGTTGTGCCGAACAATGCATGTGGTGTAACTCCGAAAACGCTATCTGATAAACCATGTAATTGTACTTTTAATTAACTTTGCCAAAATGATCAGAAGGCGTAACTGTACATTAAATGAGCTGTCCTGTGAAACTACGTATTGTGCAGGAGTGAGCATTACTACAATGTGTGGCGTCATTAACAACCAACATGCAATTCCAACGCACGAAGCTAACAGAATAAAAATGCTCTGTGAAATTATTAACCAAATCTTGAAAGAATAAATGACCAAAACGTTTTTATGAAAATGTTCTGTGAATTTACCTACGTAATCCAACCAAACAAAATTCGAAACACACAACATTGCACATGCAAGTGTAACACTGCACATGCAAGTGTAGCACTGCACTGTGAAAATAAAACTGTCTGCATGTGTAATGAAATCTGATCTGAGCTCTGCCTAATATGACCTAATAATGAATTCTGAAAAATAAAGGTAACTGAGTGATCTAGCTATAACCTGTCTGTAATGTAAAACTGACCCTAACAAATTCTTGAGTACTGTTCGTCAATCTGGGACACTTACCAGGTAGGACTGATAGAAAAGATAGAGAAGATCCAATGAAGAGCGGCACATTTCATCACGGTATTGTTCAGACCGCACGAGAGCGTTACAAAGATGCACAACGTACGCAGACGATACTCGAGTGGCGGAGAGGTTTGCTGTTGAAATTTCGGGAGAACTTTTGACGGAGAGTCGGACAACATATTACTTCCTCCGACGACTAAGAAGGTCGAGAAATTAGAGCTAATAGGGAGGCCATTCGCGAGTGGAACAGGGAAGGCGGATCAGTTTCTGCTGTCAGAAGTACCCTCTGCAACACACCGTCAGGTAGCTTGCAGAGTATTACAGTAGATATTGAATGTGAAACTGAATGATAACATACGCTCAGTCGCAGGTAAAGCAGGTGACAGATTTGGCAGAATACGGCGAAAATGCAATGAGTCTACAAAAGAAAGTACAAAACTCTCGTGTGGTCCATCCTAAAACACTGCTTATGTTTCAGTAAGCAACCCCAAATAGAACTAACGATGGGCATTGAACGTATTTAAAGAAGAGCACCACGACTGGACAGAGATTTCTTTATCCATAGGAGTGCAGAGAAACCTCAAGTGGCTCTGCTTGAAGGAAGAAGACAACTATCGCACGAAAGCCTACTTACAGTTTCAAGAACCAGCACTACGTGAGGAACCTGCAAGTGTGGCCTCTACATATCACTCGCGTACAGATCGCGAAGACAAGATTAGACGAACTACGGCATGCTTAGAGCTTGAAATAGTCATTCTTCCCGCGCTCCATACGCAAATGGAATGCAGGAAGACGTAGTACTCGCACAATGGCAAGAACCATCTGCCACGCACTTCACAGTATTGTGTGTGCGTGTGTGAGGGGGGGGGGGGGGGGGGCGAGCGCACACTCGCATGCCGCTTTCCCTAAATTAATCGGAACCTAATTGTTATCCGGATAGATAAGTGCATGCAATTAAAAATATTTATCTTATCCATCTTCGCATTCTAGTAGTTGAACACTGCGGCTGTACTTAAAATAGCAGGTGCTTTATACGAAAAATGCAATAAGTCGCTTTATAATGCTTTAAAAACATTCATTGTCCCATTTGCCAACTTCAGTGCCACTGCCGGCTAATTATCAGCTGATGGGCACACACAATATAATGTGCCTGTAAACACTCACCAACTGATGACATGCTTTCAGTAGCTCGGGGGCTGGCTAATGGGTAAATTAATGTTTTAACGACATTATAAAGCGACTGGGTGAAGTTTATGTACAGATTATCCGCTATAAAATCTCTCACTCACGACCTTATTCTCATTTACCTACATAATCACATTCTGTCACTGTGATGTAAAGCCGTGAACATGGACCGTATTCTAAAACCTTCTAAAATCCTGGATTGGATAACGGAAGACCAAAATAAAATAATAATATGAGGCTTGCTAATCGACTAGAAAAAAGTTTGATAAGCCAAGCAACGCGGTTTCCATAATCTACAATGCAGATCTGACAAAACCTTATTTAAAAAATACATTACCTTTTTTCCGTCGGTTACTAAAGTAGATGACAGATCATCTGGTGAAATAGCCATAAAATACGGATGTATAAAATATTACGTACTGAAATTGGTACTGTTGTGGCGTAACAAGACAGCCTCGCCACCCTGAAGTAGCCGAAAGGCACGCGCTAAGCTCACGCAGATGGGCGTGAGGTCTGAAACAGGATACGTAATGAATGCTATAAACAAAAGTACGTAGCTTCTGGAATACTTAACTTTAATCCATCCTTGTGGTACATCGCTCTTGATGAGACATGCTTCATACGATAACTATCAATTGCTATGGCGCCTTGCTAGGTCGTAGCCATTGACTTAGCTAAAGGCTATTCTAACTATCTGCTCTGCAAATGAGCGAGGTTTCGTCAGTGTGCATCGCTAGCTACGTCGTCCGTACAACTGGGCGAGTGCTAGTCAGTCTCTCGAGACCTGCCGTGTGGTGGCGCTCGGTCTGCGATCACTGAAAGTGGCGACTCGCGGGTCCGACATGTACTAATGGACCGCGGCCGATTTAAAACTACCACCTAGCAAGTGTGGTGCCTGGCGGTGACACCACAGGTACGCTACAAGTATCACATACTGAAGGGTCTTTTCACTGGAGCAGCAAGCTATGCGTCAAAGAAGTTTATCTTCATCGCAGTCGCGTTAGAAAGATTCCATCCAACAGCAATCTCTGAAAGCAGGTACATACCACCGGAGTACATGCAGCGGCAGCTTTTTTTATGTTCTGCTCTTGTTTATATGCTGGGGACATAGGTTGCAGAGATTGAAAGGCCTTCAGCGAGTATGACCATGCCAGCAATTACAGAGCACTCAAACGCCATGTGCTCCAGAGTCCCCGTGATCAAGTTTAACTCTGCATCGAATACTGTAGATTTATTTTCTAGATGGATTATTAGGACGTGCTCCGGAAGAGTCTCAGGGCAATCAAGATACTCCCATCTGTGAACATTACCATCTCAAACGCACTTCGATTCCAGGCAGCAGACTAACATAAAGCAGTAATCGAAATGACGGTGAAACGGAACATCATTACGCTGTCTGTTCTAACTGCTTCTGGTCTCTCAACTATCTCCCTAGTTATAATGGAATTTGTAACTAAATGCGGAATCTAAAACGTAGTGCACCTTTATTTTTGTACGAACTGAAGGAATTAGGGAGGTGAAGAACACGTTTTAAGACAAATAAGAGTAGATGCCTGAACAAAATACTTTCTATCTGAAATTTATCAGCCGTGTCTCGCAAGACAACAGAACTGTGTTGCGTAACAGTAGTTACTACTTCTAGCGAAAAAAGAACTTATTACATTTGCTTCTATGTCCTACATTAATTTCTGTGAGGATTAGTCAAGTGAATAAAAGGTCATTCAATACTTCGACGAAATGAGTTCCATTATCAAAAGATAACAAAAGGAAAACTTAATACTTCACGGAACCTCTCAGACCCTGCCGATAGGTCGCAGAGACAAATTTGAAATTTTTTAAACAGCCTCAAGCAATGATTTAGTACTTAAAAAGACAGTGTCACTATACTTATCCATCATATGATTCGAAGATTTTTCCCAAAGACATTAAATGCACAGTTTCTAGAAACTACATTGTATTTCTATTCGTTTATCATTCTGAAAAACAACCTTTGCGTAATATATGTTTCACTACATTCTACATCAGTGTGCCACTCATACATTTGCGCGAGCATCCACGAACCACAAACAACCGGAGTCGCACAAAACGGTAGATTTTAATACTATGGCGTATTCAGTCTTTTTATTGATTCTTGTTCACGTAATTACGGTTAACGGGAGAGCTTCCTGTGTGAAAATAGGCTAAAGGAAGGTGCAGCCATATCTGTTTAAATACTTGTATTTGCATAAAGTCTGCGACGATATTAATGGAAGCCTGGCAACAACTGCGCAAATCAACGTGCTTCGGTAACAGTCGACAGGAAATGGCATTGCAAAAGCTCGGCTCTTTCACAGGTTCTTTATGCTGGCAGTTGGTTGCCGAGAAAAGTACGTCAGCAAGCGGTTCCCGCAATGAGCGTTGGCTGCATATGTAACGTGCGGGAAGTCCGAGGGACGCCTTTCGTCACCAAGGAGCGTGGCTCAACGGCTTCTTGTCGTCGTATCATATCGCTGTCGGACAAGCGTAGACTGCGTCCCGAACCACACATTTCACGACACACAGCTGTGGGACAAATGAAGACTGTCTCGAGTCACACATTTCACGGGACTGAAGCTTACGGCAACTGCTATAAGAAGCCACTTTTCATTTACACCGTAGGGCGAATAGTATTTCTGTTACAACTTATATAAAGCCACATAAATTAAAATAAACGAGGGCGGCAGAGATGGTTTATATACTGTGATGCCCTGTTACTCAGTTCTGAGTATGATTAAGTGGCAATGTGTTGCTTGTATCGACATTTCCACTTTTTGACTGCCAAAGTAAAGGAAATATCAATGCCCTCAATGTCCTGAAACCGGGACTCATCTGACCAGACCACGGTTTCCACTTACACTTACACTCTATTACTAATAAGTCGGAAAAAAGAACCTCTCAACAGTAAGACTAGTTGGGAGTATTTTCACAATTTTTGAGTAACACTGGATGAGAATGTTTTCACAATTTTTCCAGATACATAAATCTATGCTAGAAACTAATGCAGAGATACTTTTTTACTATAACAAAATTCCACAGTCCGAATAGGTTGAACAATAAGGCTGATGGACTGTGTAACCTTAAAACTAATCAGTCTTGGAAAGCTAGAGGCAGATGAAACTTGAAAATAACTGTTCTATGTACATGATGCACATGGTGCATAGATATATACACACATCAAAAGAAGTTTTACATCACCTCTGCTCCTAGAGTTCCAGAACCTGTACAGAAAATTGGAATAGAGATCAACATAAACATCATTTCCGCCGTTCTTATTGCTCATGAAAACCGCACATTGCATGTTGTCCACCTTCAGAGGTGGTGGTTCAGATTGCTGTACACACATGTACCTCAAATACCCAGTAGCACATCCTCTTGCATTGATGCATGCTTGTATTCGTCATGGCATACTATCCACAAGTTCATCAAGGAACTGTTGATCCATATTGTCCCACTCCTCAACGGCGATTCGACGTAGATCCTTAGAGGGTTGGTGGGTCACATCGTCCATAAACAGCCCTTTTCAATCTATCCCAGACATATTCGATAGGGTTCATGTCTGGAGAACACGCTGGCCCCACTAGTTCAGCGATGTCGTTATCCTGAAGGAAGTCATTCACACGATGGGGGCGCGAATTGTGGTTCCATATGACGAATACCTCGCCGATATGCTGCCAATATGGTTGCACTATCGGTCGGAGAATGGCATTCACATATCGTACACTTGTTATGGCACCTTCCATGACAACCAGCGGCATACGTCGGCCCCACATAATGCCATTCCAAAACATCAGGGAACCTCCACCTTCATTCACGCGCTGTACAGTGTATGTAAGGCGATGACTGTCTGGTTGAAGGCATATGCGACACTCATCGGTGAAGAGAACGTGATGCCATTCCTGAGCGGTCGATTCGCCATGTTGTTGGGCCTATCTGCACCGCGCTGCATGGTGTCATGGTTGCAAAGATGTACCTCACCAAGGACGTTGGGAGTGAAGTAACACATCATACAGCCTATTGCACACAGTTAGAGTCGTAACACGATGTCGTGTGGCTGCACGAAAAGCATTATTCAACATGGTGACATTGCTGTCAGGGTTCCTCCGAGCCATAATCCATAGATAGCGGTCATCCACTGCAGTAGGAGCCCTTGGGCGACCTGAGCGAGGCACGTCGACAGTTCCTGTGTCTCTGTATCTCCTCCACATCGCTTTGGTTCCCTCCGAGACGGCTGGACACTTCCCTTGTTGAGAGCCCTTCCTGGCACAAAGCAACAATGCGGACGTGATCGAACCGCGTTATTGACCGTCTAGGCATGGTTGATCTACAGACAACACGAGCCGTGTACCTCCTTCCTGGTGGAATCACTGGAGCTGATCGGCTGTCGAACCCCCTCCGTCTAATAGGCGCTGCTCATGCATAGTTGTTTACATCTTTGGGCGGGTTTAGTGACATCGCTGAACAGTCAGAGGGACTGTGTCTGTGATACAATATCCACAGTCAATGTCTGTCTTCCAGAATTCTGGGAACAGGGTTGATGCAAAACTTTTTTTGATGTGTGTATATTAATACTAATTCCTTGTAGCACGTGTCGTAGACTACAGTAAGCTATGCTACACTACTGGACAGGAAAAAATTCGTGATGTGGCTGTATAATGCTTAGGAAAGGCGCTTTCTTATGCTAGTAGAAGTGTTCCACCCCACGGGAACTTGTCTGATACCGTGCAGAAACAACACTCGCACGTGAAGTTGTCGTCATAACGGCCGATTCTTTGAAATCATCCTGGAACTGTGACATTCCTTTCATTACACGCTAGGCACTAGACTACTGGAGTCAGAAGAAACAACGATAAGTGTTGGGGCCAAAACTATTTTCAGTCTTCACCATTATCAAAAATGGTTCAAATGGCTCTGAGCTCTATGGGACTTGACATCTGAGGCCATTAGTCCCCTAGAACTTAGAACTACTTAAACCTAACTAACCTAAGGGCATCACACACATCCATGCTCGAGGCAGGATTCGAACCTGCGACCGCAGCGGGCGCGTGGTTCCAGACTGTAGCGCCTAGAACCGCTCGGCCACTCCGGCCGGGCCGGCCGCGGTGGTCTAGCGGTTCAGGCGCTCAGTCCGGAACCGCGCGACTGCTACGGTAGCAGGTTCGAATCCTGCCTCGGGCATGGATGTGTGTGACGTCCTTAGGTTAGTTAGGTTTAAGTAGTTCTAAGTTCTAGGGGACTGATGACCACAGATGTCAAGTCCTATAGTGCTCAGAGCCATTTGAACCACTCCGGCCGGCTTCACCATTATCACCGCCTCTTCACACATAAAGATTATTTCCGTGTAAAGCTTTCCTTGTAACTGTGAAAACCATAAGAGGTGAGAACACTCCAGAGATGACTGTTTTGAGCAGATTTTGACGTTAAAACTTTTTCGTGAAGAGAGTAGACTTAACTTTTTGACATTGCCGTTGCTAACAGAACTGTTCCACTAACGCGATGCAAAGGAAACCAGTAAATGGGCGGAGACCGGCCGACAATGATCCCGACGTCCCACGGCCCCAGTCTAAAAACATCCCGAGTCGTACCTGGGTGCTAAAAGGGGAGAAGGGGCTACGACGTAACAGCAGGCGCGAGCCGGGGCATCCCGCTTACGTATGCACCCTGGCGTCCGGCCGGAATAATCTTGATATATGGAGCCGAGGGGCAGAGTTATTAAGACGTGCCCGCCTCATTTTGTCTCGCTGGCTTCTTTTCAGCACCGCTTTGCAAGCCCGTGTCCCGGACATATATTACTTGTCAGCGGCGTCAAAAACATACAGATGCGAGGGGCGTGTCGCAGGCCGGACCCGCTAAGACAATAGCGCGCGCCGGTGTGGGGGCGCAAAAAACTGGCCACGGCCGAGTCGCGGCGCGGACGCAAAAAGGTCCCCGCGCTCGGTGGCGTTGTCCGCCGCCATCTATCACGGCCTCGCTGACCCGGCCGCCATTCAGGCGCTGCCCCCGTTCCGCGATTACCATAAAACGGCGCGCTTGTTTGACAACGCGACGCACAAAGCTCACCGGCGGTGCGACGCCCTGCTGAAACAAGAAAGTGGCGCGCAGAATGGCGAGCGGCGACGAGGGGGGAAAAGGCAGTTTCCGTGTCGTTTTCATGCACGACTGGTCTGTTTGTTTGAGAGCAGTCGGACCGGCGGCGTGTCTGAAGAGATTTGATTTAGTGGCGCTGGCCCCGAGGCACAAAGCGCCGCGTGTGCTTTGCCGAGCCCCTAATGTCCCCTTAATAAGTTAACGCCCTGGTCACCGCGTCCGCCTGCCATCCCTTCCGGTGCCGGCTTTCTGTTATTCTCCGCCATTAAGCGATGCGCAGTGTCGGCACCTTTGTTCCCCAACACCCGTAACTAAAGCGCGACGGATGGCCGTAAAAAAAAAATGCGGGACAGAAATTCGGCATAATGTGCTAACGGAATTCTGTGTTACAAAAAGGTACGGCCAAACTTTCGGGAAACATTCCTCACAAACAAATAAAGAAAAGATATGTGGACATGTGTCCGGAAACGCTTAATTTCCATGTTAGACCTCATTTTAGTTTCGTCAGTATGTATTGTTCTTCCTCGAGTCACCGCCAGTTGGCCCAATTGAAGGAAGGTAATGTTGACTTCGGAGCTTGTGTTGACATGCGACTCATTGCTCTACAGTACTAGCATCAAGCACATCAGTACGTAGCATCAACAGGTTAGTGTTCATCACGAACGTGGTTTTGCAGTGAGTGCAATGTTTACAAATGCAGAGTTGGCAGATGCCCATTTGATGTATGGATTAGCACGGGGCGATAGCCTTGGCGCGGTACGTTTGTATCGAGACAGATTTCCAGAACGAAGGTGTCCCGACAGGAAGACGTTCGAAGCAGTTGATAGGCGTCTTAGGGAGCACGGAACATTCCAGCCTATGACTTGCGACTGGGGAAGACCTAGAACGACGAGGACACCTGCAGTGGACGAGGCAATTCTTCGTGCAGTTGACGATAACCCTAAAGTCAGCGTCAGAGAAGTTGCTGCTGTACAAGGTAACGTTGACCACGTCACTCTATGGAGAGTGCTACGGGAGAACCAGTTGTTTCCGTACCATGTACAGCGTGTGCAGGCACTATCAGCAGCTGATTGGCCTCTACTGGTACACTTCTGCGAATGGTTCATCCAACAATGTGTCAATCCTCATTTCAGTGCAAACGATCTCTTTACGGATGAGGCTTCATTCCAACGTGATCAAATTGTAAATTTTCACAATCAACATGTGTGGGCTGACGAGAATCCACACGCAATTGTGCAATCACGTCATCAACACAGATTTTCTGTGACGGTTGGGCAGGCATTGTTGGTGATGTCTTAATTGGGCCCCATGTTCTTCCACCTACGCTCAATGGAGCACGTTATCATGATTTCATACGGGATACTCTACCTGTGCTGCTAGAACATGTGCCTTTACAAGTACAACACAACATGTGGTTCATGCACGATGGAGCTCCTGCACATTTCAGTCGAAGTGTTCGTACGCTTCTCAACAACAGATTTGGTGACCGATGGATTGGTAGAGGCGGACCAATTCCATGGCCTCCACACTCTCCTGACTTCAACCCTCTTGACTTTCATTTATGGGGGCATTTGAAAGCTCTTGTCTACGCAACCCCGGTACCAAATGTAGAGACTCTTCGTGCTCGTATTGTGGACGGCTGTGATACAATACGCCATTCTCCAGGGCTGCATCAGCGCATCAGGGATTCCATACGACGGAGGGTGGATTCATGTATCCTCGCTAACGGAGGACATTTTGAACATTTCCTGTAACAAAGTGTGTGAAGTCACGCTGGTACGTTCTGTTGCTGTGTGTTTCCATTCCATGAGTAATGTGATTTGAAGAGAAGTAATAAAATGAGCTCTAACATGGAAAGTAAGCGTTTCCGGACACATGTCCACATAACATATTTTCTTTCTTTGTGTGTGAGGAAACATTCCTCTCACACAAAGAAAGAAAATATATATTAGAAAAGCAAGCCTCTGAAAGGTGTAAAAATACAAACGAATGTGGGAATAATGCAGACTTGCGAAAGTTACCGATCATCGTCAGCAGCGGCAACATAATTAGCTACCAGGCGTCTTTTTTAAGTAAGTACCGTTTTAAAATTAAAAAAAGACATGCTAAGATAACTAATAATTTTATTTTTACATGAAAGCCTGTACCTTAATTTTCGCGCTGGCGCCATTGCAGTCTGATTCTTCCTTGTTTATGTTGTGTACTGAGTGTTTAAGATGCCTCCGATAATCGTGAGTCCCGCCGACTGTGAAGTGCGGGCTGTTATAAGATTTCTTAGTGCTATAGGCCTAACAGCGATCGATATTCATCGTGGGATCTGTGCAGTTTACGGAGCAAACATTATGAGTGATGGAATGGCAAGAAAGTGGGTGAGAACATGTAAAGGCGGCCGCACAAATGTCCATGATGAACTACGGAGTGGGCGTCCTTCGGACGTTAATGAAAGTCTGGTACAGGAAGTGGACAATAAGGTGAGTGAAAACAGACGCTCTACGATTTCCTCCTTGCGGGATGACTTTCCTAATGTTTCTCGTAGTGTTTTGTATGGCATTGTGACCGAGCGCTTGAATTACCGAAAATTGTGCGCACGTTGGGTGCCGAAAATGTTGACGGATGTGCACAAAACCAAACGTTAAGACAGTGCATTGACTTTCCTTGAGCGGTACCACAACGACGGTGATGATTTCTTAAGCCAAATTGTTACGGGCGATGAAACATGGGTGTTCTCTGCCTCGTGATGATTGGGTGTTGTGTGATGTCCTTAGGTTAGTTAGGTTTAAGTAGTTCTAAGTTCTAGGGGACTGATGACCATAGATGTTAAGTTCCATAGTGCTCAGAGCCATTGAACCATGAAACATGGGTGGCCTACGTCACACCAGAATCAAACCAACAGCCCATGGAATGGCGGCATTCAGAGTCACCCAGAAAAGTGAAGTTTAAGCAAACAATTTCTGTCCGGAAAATGATGTGCACAGTTTTTTGGGACAGAAAAGTATTGCTTGTGGAATTTCTGCCTCGTAATGGGACAATTAATGCAGCAGCTTACTGTAAGACATTGCACAATCTGCGCCGTTCAATTCAGAACAAAAGACGTGGCAAGTTGAGCAAGGGCATCGTTTTGCTGCAAGACAATGCCCGTCCGCATGTGGCGAATCAGACCAAACATCTCATCACATCTTTTCGATGGGAAACTCTAGATCGTCCTCCGCACAGCCCCGATCGTGCGCCCAGTGACTACCATCTGTTCCTGCACTTGAAGAAACACCTGGGCGGTCAGCGTCTTCAACACGATGACGAAGTCAAAACAGTGGTGATGCAGTGGTTAACAAGTCAGGCGGCAGACTTCTATGAGTACAACGTTATGACAAGTGCCTCAATATTGACGGAAATTACGTAGAAAAGTAAATTAAGGTACAGGCTTTCATGTAAAAATAAAATTATTGAGATATCTGAGCAGGTTTTTTTTAAATTTAAAAACGGTTCTTACTTAAAAAAGACGTCTCGTATTTAACATCCACTGCTGGAAAAGGGCCCCCTTACTGATGTACGAGGCCAAATACAGGATGTCCCACAAAGGGGTTCACACAGTATGAACTTTCATAAACTGATTCGCAGGAGAGCTTCTGTAAAGTCTGGAAGGTAAGAGACGAGATACTGGCAGAAGTAAAGCTGTGAGGACCGGGCGTGAGTCGTGCTTCGGTAGCTCAGATGGTAGAGCACTTGCCCGCGAAAGGCAAAGGTCCCGAGTTCGAGTCTCGGTCGGGCACACAGTTTTAATCTGCCAGGAAGATTCATATCAGCGCACACTCCGCTGCAGAGTGAAAATCTCATTCTGAGGAGATATTATTGATAACCTGATCCAGTTGTGATTGTATGGTGCTCTCAACAGCAGTGCGACGGTGCCTAATGGTTACTGCTGAATGTAGTTGCTATTCCAAACAGTATCCCGTACGAGTAGACCACAACTGCGCCTTTACTTGTGGTTACCCATACCTTAGGCACCTGAACAAATCCACAGCTCTGTTTAAAAAGAATAGCTCGATATAGTCAAGGGGCCGAGCCGCGTACGTGTGCTTTCATGATTCGCAGCTACTTCGCCGCAAATAATAACCTGGAGATGTGATCCTGCAGTCGCATAACTTATGCACTATCTAGAATTACGAGTTAATAAAATATACATAAATACAGAATAAAAGTTAAATCATATGGTTCAAATGGCTCTAAGCACTATGAGACTTAACATCTGAGGTCATCAGTCCCCTAGACTTAGAACTACTTAAACCTAACTAACATAAGGACATCACACACACCCATGCTCAAGGCAGGATTTGAACCTGTGACTGTAGCAGCAGCGCGGTTCCGGACTGAAGCGTCTAGAACCGCCCGGTCACAGCGGCCCGCAAAAGTAAAATGAATAATTTAATAACAAGGGTTCTATTCTATCGTCTTTAATTGATTTAGACGACAGTGAATTGTGCAGAATAGCATTGCTTCAAGTATAGACATCTCAAATAACCGGGAAGTGGTCCTAAAATATTCAGTTCAAATAAAGACATGAAATACCTTTATGAAATGGAATAAAGTTAAGTTTAGAATGTTACGAGAATAGCAGCAAAAATCTTCAATCTATATAGTCATCGAAGATACGCGAAAACTAAGTCCATTTCGTAATAACAATACACGAGATATTCACCGCTTCAAAACGTTTCAGATTTCAACATGATGGTTTACAAGTTATCACAAGCGATACAAAGAATAGTAACTCGTACGTTGTCTATCGTCAGTTCCGTAATACAACGGAAAAAAGTTAGTCTTATACTCTGGGGCACATTGAGATCTCTCGTGAGATACGGTTCCTTGAAAAGTCGAGTATTGTAACGGCCGTTCACCGCCCAGAATCAAAAAATGTCTCTGAGGACTATGGCACTTAACTTCTGAGGTCATCAGTCCCCTACAACTTAGAACTACTTAAACCTAACTAACCTAAGTGCATCACACACATCCATGCCCGAGGCAGGATTCGGAGCTGCGACCGTAGCGGTCACGCGGTTCCAGACTGCAGCGCCTAGAACCGCCGCCCAGAATCAATCATCTACATGACTGAATCACACACATTACCATAGCCAGGTCTACCTACTTCCAGCACTCATTTGTTCAGTTGCCAGTAACTACTCATAGGTAATAAGATGGCTGAAAAGTTGTCCGTGGGTGTTAAAGTGTTATTGGAAGAGTGAAAACGTGAAAAAAGTGCAGAGGCGGTGGCGAGCAGAATTTGATAGTGTGCCACCTGTAACAATATCGAAATTACGCGAGAAGTCTGAGACGAAAGGAAGCGTGCGTCATCTGAAGAAGGGACGTTGCGGCACGAACAAATCAGTAGCGTACGAAAAGAGAAGTGGGCGCAGTGGTACAAGCTTTCACGAGGTCGCTTGAGAAGTCCATAGGGCAAGCTGCGCATGAATCAAGTGTAAGCAAATCAAGTGTTCAGCGCATTTTAAAGCATGCAAAATGGAAACACTACATTTCCAGCTTGCTTCACGGGATGAATGAGTACAATTCGGATAGGCGCCTGGAATTTTATGAATGGCTTTGCAACTGAACAGTTGACTGATATCATTTTTGGTCTGATGAGGCGACGTTTAAACTGAATGGAACTATCAGTCGCCATAACTATTTGTACTGGGCAAGATACAGGGTGTTTCAAAAATGACCGGTGTATTTGAAACGGCAATAAAAACTAAACAAGCAGCGATAGAAATACACCGTTTGTTGCAATATGCTTGGGACAACAGTACATTTTCAGGCAGACAAACTTTCGAAGTTACATTAGTTACAATTTTCAACAACAGATGGCGCTGCGGTCTGGGAAACTCTATAGTACGATATTTTCCATATATCCACCATGCGTAGCAATAATATGGCGTAGTCTCTGAATGAAATTACCCGAAACCTTTGACAACGTGTCTGGCGGAATGGCTTCACATGCAGATGAGATTTACTGCTTCAGCTGTTCAATTGTTTCTGGATTCTGGCGGTACACCTGGTCTTTCAAGTGTCCCCACAGAAAGAAGTCACAGGGGTTCATGTCTGGCGAATAGGGAGGCCAATCCACGCCGCCTCCTGTATGTTTCGTATAGCCCAAAGCAATCACACGATCATCGAAATATTCATTCAGGAAATTAAAGACATCGGCCGTGCGATGTGGCCGGGCACCATCTTGCATAAACCACGAGGTGTTCGCAGTGTCGTCTAAGGCAGTTTGTACCGCCACAAATTCACGAAGAATGTCCAGATAGCGTGATGCAGTAATCGTTTCGGATCTGAAAAATGGGCCAATGATTCCTTTGGAAGAAATGGCGGCCCAGACCAGTACTTTTTGAGGATGCAGGGACGATGGGACTGCAACATGGGGCTTTTCGGTTCCCCACATGCGCCAGTTCTGTTTATTGACGAAGCCGTCCAGGTAAAAATAAGCTTCGTCAGTAAACCAAATGCTGCCCACATGCATATCGCCGTCATCAATCCTGTGCACTATATCGTTAGCGAATGTCTCTCGTGCAGCAATGGTAGCGGCGCTGAGGGGTTGCTGCGTTTGAATTTTGTATGGATAGAGGTGTAAACTCTGGCGCATGAGACGATACGTGGACGTTGGCGTCATTTGGACCGCAGCTGCAACACGGCGAACGGAAACCCGAGGCCGCTGTCGGATCACCTGCTGCACTAGCTGCGCGTTGCCCTCTGTGGTTGCTGTACGCGGTCGCCCTACCTTTCCAGCACGTTCATCCGTCACGTTCCCAGTCCGTTGAAATTTTTCAAACAGATCCTTTATTGTATCGCTTTTCGGTCCTTTGGTTACATTAAACCTCCGTTGAAAACTTCGTCTTGTTGCAACAACACTGTGTTCTAGGCGGTGGAATTCCAACACCAGAAAAATCCTCTGTTCTAAGGAATAAACCATGTTGTCTACAGCACACTTGCACGTTGTGAACAGCACACGCTTACAGCAGAAAGACGACGTACAGAATGGCGCACCCACAGACTGCGTTGTCTTCTATATCTTTCACATCACTTGCAGCGCCATCTGTTGTTGAAAATTGTAACTACTGTAATTTCGAAAGTTTGTCCGCCTGAAAATGTACTGTTGTCCCAAGCATATTGCAACAAACGGTGTATTTCTATCGCTGCTCGTTTAGTTTTTATTGCCGTTTCAAATATACCGGTCATTTTTGAAACACCCTGTATAATCCCCATGTCACGGAAGAACGAGATATTAATCTTGCTGGGTTATCAGTGTGGTAGGTATGTCTATCAAAGAACATTTTTGAAGGCCTAGTGAGAGGTGTAAAGTTTTTTCCCGTATTTCAGGTACGAACTGTACCAGCTGTTCACCAGCTGTACTAAGATGAATACTTCTTTTTTACCAAGACGGTGCATCCTCACGTTACCATCGTGACTTGCGGCAAATCCTGGATGAAACATTTGTTGAGAGGTGGACAGGCCGTCGACGAAATGTTTTTCCACTCAGATCTCCCGATGTAATGGCGTTAGTCATCTTTCTGTGGGGAACTCAGAAGGGCACCGTCTGCGCCACGAAGTCACGTACGCTGAACGAAGTGAGAAAGGCGACTGTGACTGCCTGTGAATCCATTGAAATGGCGACCATAAAACATGTGTGTCGATATGTTCCGCAGCTTTGCAGGCGCCGTATTGCTGCCGGTGAAGGGCATTCTGAATATCTTCATCAATAAAACATCATCAGTAATGTCGTGACCATCTACGTGACTAAAAATTCACAGTTTTGTTATTTTTGTTAGTTATTGAAGTTCAAACAGTTTAAAACCCCTGGCCGGCCGGTGTGGCCGTGCGGTTAAAGGCGCTTCAGTCTGGAACCGCGTGACCGCTACGGTCGCAGGTTCGAATCCTGCCTCGGGCATGGATGTGTGTGATGTCCTTAGGTTAGTTAGGTTTAATTAGTTCTAAGTTCTAGGCGACTGATGACCTCAGAAGTTAAGTCGCATAGTGCTCAGAGCCATTTTAAAACCCCTGTGTGGGATGCCCTGTATTCGGAGATGTTTTACTGAATATGACAACGGTCATGGAAACCTAAGGTCGCACAACAATTACGAGGGCAGTTCAATAAGTAATGCAACACATTTTTTTTTCTGAAACAGGGGTTGTTTTATTCAGCATTAAAATACACCAGGTTATTCCCCAATCTTTTAGCTACACAACACTATTTTTCAACGTAATCTCCATTCAATGCTACGGCCTTACGCCACCTTGAAATGAGGGCCTTTATGCCTGCACGGTACCATTCCACTGGTCGATGTCGGAGCCAACGTCGTACTGCATCAATAACTACTTCATCATCCGCGTAGTGCCTCCCACGGATTGCGTCCTTCATTGGGCCAAACATATGGAAATCCGACGGTGCGAGATCGGGGCTGTAGGGTGCATGAGGAAGAACCGTCCACTGAAGTTTTGTGAGCTCCTCTCGGGTGCGAAGACTTGTGTGAGGTCTTGCGTTGTCGTGAAGAAGGAGAAGTTCGTTCAGATTTTTGTGCCTACGAACACGCTGAAGTCGTTTCTTCAATTTCTGAAGAGTAGCACAATACACTTCAGAGTTGATCGTTTGACCATGGGGAAGGACATCGAACAGAATAACCCCTTCAGCGTCCCAGAAGACTGTAACTATGACTTTACCGGCTGAGGGTATGGCTTTAAACTTTTTCTTGGTAGGGGAGTGGGTGTGGCGCCACTCCATTGATTGCCGTTTTGTTTCAGGTTCGAAGTGATGAACCCATGTTTCATCGCCTGTAACAATCTTTGACAAGAAATTGTCACCCTCAGCCACATGACGAGCAAGCAATTCCGCACAGATGGTTCTCCTTTGCACTTTATGGTGTTCGGTTAGACGAGGGACCCAGCGGGAACAAACCTTTGAATATCCCAACTGGTGAACAATTGTGACAGCACTACCAACAGAGATGTCAAGTTGAGCACTGAGTTGTTTGATGGTGATCCGTCGATCATCTCGAACGAGTGTGTTCGCACGCTCCGCGATTGCAGGAGTCACAGCTGTGCACGGCCGGCCCGCACGCGGGAGATCAGACAGTCTTGCTTGACCTTGCGGCGATGATGACACACGCTTTGCCCAACGACTCACCGTGCTTTTGTCCACTGCCAGATCACCGTAGACATTCTGCAAGCGCCTATGAATATCTGAGATGCCCTGGTTTCTCGCCAAAAGAAACTCGATCACTGCCCGTTGTTTGCAACGCACATCCGTTACAGACGCCATTTTAACAGCTCCGTACAGCGCTGCCACCTGTCGGAAATCAATGAAACTGAAGCGGGAATGTTTGAAAATATTCCACAAGACATTTCCGGTTTTTTCAACCAATATTGGCCGAGAAAAAAAATGTGTTGCATTACTTATTGAACTGCCCTCGTATTTCTTCATTAAAGACTAATTGCCGGCCGCGGTGGTCTAGCGGTTCTAGGCGCTCAGTCCGGAACCGCGCGACTGCTACGGTCGCAGGTTCGAATCCTGCCTCGGGCATGGATGTGTGTGATGTCTTTAGGTTAATTAGGTTTAAGTAGTTCTAAGTTCTAGGGGACTGATGACCACAGATGTTAAGTCCCATAGTGCTCAGAGCCATTTGAACCATTTGAAAGACTAATTATCTCTTTTCCAAGTTCCCTACCTTATCAAAATATTTCCAAGGGAGAATGAGAGAAAGTCTCAAAATCTCAAGGAAGATAATTCAAGATTTAAGTTCGTGCCATTGCATCAGTCATCCGTGGCCACCGTCTGACAGTGAGTTGATCTACTTCAAGGTTCCAGACTATCTATTGAAGCCACGCACTAAAATCACACTTTTTGCAACTTCGAAAACCATGTGACAATGGTTTTTTTTATTTATTCCTGCAGCTGTGAAGATTGTCTTCATGCAGTCTCACCGATTAGTTTGGAATGATGTGTCTGTATTTGCGTCTGATGTTTGTGAACTTAGTGTTGATAAGGAATCGCAGTAACAAGGTAAATAGAGTTCGCTTCACTATCTTTGTTATGCTGGTTTACAAACACTGTCGCTAACCTGAAGTGTAACGCCGATGTTCAACGCCAGGTAAATGAAGCAGGAGCTGTACCTCGAGAGGTATTTACTTACTTCCTTATTTCCGCCTGACTATACTGGGGTAGTTACCGCCAGATAGAGGCATCTCAATCTAACCTTACAGTGACATCTATTGAGTTCTTTTGAGGCAGGGGTAGAGCACTAAGATTGAAATTCATCTCTGCCGATCCCAAGTGCACGATGCGTTGAGTCACGGGCAAACTGGCCGCAGAAAGCGAACTCGGAAGGCCAGACGGCGAGAAAGTGTGTCACACCGCCAGCCAGTGGGCTTACGCTGCGTGCCGGTGCTGCGATTGCTGCCTTCAAGGACGGGGAACTCCGGCGAGGAGGCGCGGGAAAACCGCCACACGTCACAGTACGGCTCTGCGGCGCGCTTGTCGGTGCCTGCCATTCCAAACTACCTCACTCGATGAGCATTGTTTTCACAGAGTTAATAAAATATCATAGTTCTCGTTGACTCCCTATGACTGCAGGCGCAATAACATTCAAATGAAAACGAGACAGATTGGGAAAAAAAGAAAGTAAACTGTCTATTATTTCAAAAGTCAGCTCCACAGCTGTTAATACATTTATCCCATTTTGGAACACGACGGGCAATGCCTTCATGGAAAAACGTTTGTGATTGCCTATGGAACCATGATTCTACGCAGGTGTGCACCTCTTTCTCCGAAGCAAATCGAAGGCCACGAACGTCGTTTTTCAGGGCTCCAAAAACACGGAAATCATATGGGAAGAGATTGTGCGAACGATGTGTAAGATCTTCCCAGAGAAACTTCTGCAGCGTAGTCGAAACAACAGGCACACCAACTCCGGGAAAGTCACGATGACGTTTTTCTTTGTCTGCAAAGAGTCCGCTGCTCATTGACTTTCTGGAACACAGCGTGCAGTTTACGCACACCAGCACTTGGGCACTATGCAAAAACTGAAGAGCGGCATCAAGCCGAAACGCCCAGGAACACTAACGGACGGCATCATTCTGTTGCAGGATAATACCCGCCCACATGTTGCCAAGGTTGTTTCGAGAATGCTGCAGAAGTTTCGCTTGGAAGATCCGATACATCCGTCATACAGCCCCGATCTCTCCCCATGCGATTTCCATCTATTTGGAGCCCTGAAGAGAGACATTTGTGGCCGCCGATTTGCTTCGGACGAAGAGATGCACGCTTGGTTACAACCATTGTTCCCTAGGCAACCGCAAACATTTTCCGGTGAAGGCATTGACCGTTCTTGCCTCACAGTGGGATAAACGTATTAACAGTTATGGCGATTGCTTTTTTCCATCTGTTTGACTGTCCGTTATATTTTTGTCATTAGTTTGTTGGCGTACGACACCACTTCTCCTTAGTGCAAACATCCCCATTTCAGAGTAGTAATTGAGAGGCACTGTCCAGGGACGTTGGCCTCGACGATACATACCGAGACCATCTTCCTGCAAGGTGCCGGTGATGGACAACTATCTCCAACACTAACGTTTCCTGTCTTCTTTTTATTCTCTTCTTAAAAAATTAAAGTTTTCATAACATAATTTTCAATTTCAAACTTACATATATTATAGTTTCAAGAAGTAATCACAGCTGTGTGATATAGGAAAGAAAACTCTCCACATAGCTCTATTATTTTGCGCCTCAACAAACGTAACACACATCCTATCCATCTGTACCTTCGTCTAGTCACTGTTTTTCACATATTCTCTTCCGCGCCGATTCTGCGGAGAACCACCTGATTTCTTATCATTCCTTACAATTTTCAACACTCTTCTACAGCACCACATCCCAGACAATTCGGTTCTCTTTTTTCTGGTCATCCCATCCTCTGTTACTCACTTCCACATAGTGCCGTGATGCAGACGTACCTATATTATCCGAAATTCCTTCCTCAGATTACGGTCCGTGTTTGATGCAAGAAGACTTCTTTTAGAAAGGAGTGAGCTCTTTACCTTTGCTAGGCTTTTTCTTATATGCTCCTTGCTTCGTCCGTCATGCGCTTTACTGCTTCCAAGGTAGCATAATTCCGTTATTTCTTCTGCTGCAAACAATTTTGATGTCAAGATTACCGCCTCATTTCTCCCCGCCCTCGTCATTTTCTTGCTTCCATATTTACTCTAAGTCTATATTCTTTAGTCAGATTGTTCATTCCCAACCAACGTGTTCTGTGAGTCTATCTTACTTTTACTAAACCGCGCCATGCCACGGTTCCCACGACCCCCCCCCCCCCCCCCCCCCCCGTCGGAGGTTCGAGGTCGAGGCCAACATCGGGCATAGGTGTGTCTGTTGTCCTTAGCGTAAGTTAGTTTAAGTTAGATTAAGTAATGTGTAAGCCTAGGGACCGATGACCTCAGCAGTTCGGTCGAGTTGTAGACACTTGTGAGAAGCGACATTTGTGAGAAACACGTATGTGGCGACACTTGTGAGAAATTCGGGATGCTAAGGGACCGGCACAGGGTGTGTCGCAAATGGTGCGCCACTACCTGCTCGGCCATTACCTGGTGCCGCTTGGTGTGTGTGACTGAACGCTCGGCTTGTGCCGGCCCGGGCAGCTGCCGAGGGACGTCCACACTCCTCCAGTGCAGCCAGCTTACACTATTTCAGAATTTTTTTGGGCAAGGAAGAGTAGCATTAGTCAAACTAGAAATCTGAGCTGATTTTGCCCCCACGATATCATGTCAACCATTAGTTGCAGCACAGTTATGCGCAAGACCTTTTACATTGGAATTTTTGTTCTGATTAATCTTACATAGGGCGTAATTTTCGCTCGACCTCATATTTAACGATGTATTTTACAGAAACTATAGAAGCCGAAAATGTTTTCCATCTTTCAGCGCCTCACCCAAAATTTGGTATGATAGGTGTGGCAACCTTTTACCATATATTAAGAGGAGTCAACTAAAGAATTTGGTTCTCGGTAGAAACTTTTTCCGTACCACGCAGGGAAGTGTACTGAGGTCTAATTTGAGTCCTGCTAGCAATTAGAATTAAGGAATGCAATTTATGTATTGAAACAAGATGTCAAACAGACATTGTTTCTAAAATTCTCTACACAAAAATGCTGATTGTGATTGTTAGAAGAGCTATGACTTTTCAGACTTCATTAGTGAATCTTTTACAGTTTGCAAGAGACATTTAGCCAACTTTTTGTCGTTTCCAGTGAACACCGATTCGTCCCGCATTATATTTATTTACAATATTTACAGGATGATTATTTGTTTACAATTTTTATAATAGGGCTATCGGCGTGAACTTAACTCCTTTTCAATATTTACAAGTGTTGCTGTAGCTTCAGCCGTTTCCTTTTCATTGTAATTTCTGTGCATAAGCCACGCAAGTAAGAAATGATTTTATATTGCCGTCAACTTGGAGTCTTGTAAGGGCCTTAGGAACTATGTCATCTCTCTTAATTGCGGACTTCTTCCTTCTTTTCCCACCTAGATTTAAAACTACTCGGTACCCATGATATTCTGCGTCTTCTCTGAGAATTTCTACTAAGAAGTAAAAATTTGGATGAATTTTCGAAATTAATGTATTTATCCTCCGATTCCATCCTTCTGAAGTATTGTTGGTGCGGTAACGCCTTCCTGCGCAGTTTCATATATCTCTTGGCATGTCTTCATTATCCAGCCATTGTTCAACAAAATAGTCGTAAAAATCCTGCAGTTTTTCATTATCTGGCGTGCTCTCCTGAATGCATAGCCACCCATTATGTAACATGTCCAGGGGAATGTGAGCCAAAGCGGAACACAACCTTATGTGAAAACGACTTTCTTCGTTTTCCTTGTAGGCAGCAACAAGGCCGGAATTCTGCACTTGCCTCCACAAGCACTGATTGAAATGGTAGTTGCAGCCATTAATCTTTGCCGGCCGCGGTGGTCTAGCGGTTCTAGGCGCTCCGTCCGGAACCGCGCGACTGCTACGGTCGCAGGCTCGAATCCTGCCTCGGGCATGGATGTGTGTGATGTCCTTAGGTTAGTTAGGTTTAAGTAGTTCTAAGTTCTAGGGGACTGATGACCACAGATGTTAAGTCCCATAGTGCTCAGAGCCATTTGAACCATTAATCTTTGCATCAGGAAACAAATGTGTTACTGATTGGATGATTGCAGCTTCAAAATCCATCATGATAGCTGTAGGATTCCATCCAGGTACGTTTCTCTCAACAGCTGTGAAAAAGCGATCGTACGTTTCTCGCTTTTTATTGGGTAGCAAGGTGTACACGGTTGAAACTGTGTTTGTTTCCTCCACAGAACTACAAATATCTGCATGAACAATAAATAATTGTCGAAACTGCTTGCTGGAGCTTTTGAACGTTCCATCGACAAAGAACGAATTGCAGTCTATTAAACAGGATTTTCTCCTTTCGCTGGCGAACACCATTTGGTCCTCTGTCGTCACGTGCGAGTAAAAATTTGCTCCCATCATTCATTAGCAAATGATGTTCTTACAGAAATATTCCTGTCCAGTCGTTGCGTTAGATCTTCAAATTCCCGAGATGGTGGGAGGGCCCTCCCCATAATGCCCCAAACGTTCTTAATTGGGGAGGGATCTGGCGACCTTGTGGCCAAGGCAGAGTGTGGCGAGCGAGAAGACAAGCTGTAGAAACTCTCGCGATGTCTTCGGCCTGGAATCTCATAGTCTTCAGTGATGAGTCCCGCTTCAAATTGAGCCTCGATGACCAGCGAAGACGAGTCTGGAGACACCCTGGACAGTGGTTGGATATGAATCTGACTCTCGCCCGGCACACGCCCAAGAACCAGGTCTGGGGTGCATTTTCTTTTCATAGCAGGACCTCCTTGGCTGTCATCCGGCGCACCCCGAACACCGCAGCGGTAGCTCGATGAAAATCTGCGCCTCGTTTCGTTACCCTTCAAGGCAAGCCATCCTGGACTTACATTTCAGCAGACAATGCACGCCTGCACACGGCGAGAGTCGGCGGATCGCTCTGCAGCTGAGTACGTTTGGAGCATTACGGGAAGGGGCCCTCCAACCAGTTCTTGATTTTGACGACCTAATGCGCCAATTGGACAGAACATGGCACGATATCCCTCAGTAAGACGTCTAACTACTCTTATCATTCAATGCCAGGCCATCTCTATGGCGTATTTGATAGACCTTTCTCCACATCCCTGTTTTTAGCTGTCTTCTGTTTTGGCGGAAGGCCAACTGGGATTAACGTGTAGTAGTTTTTAACTCCTCTTTGTCTTCGGGTTTTACAGTTTTGACATAGGCGCGTATGACCCTAGTCGTTTTTGCGCCCTAAAACAAAAGAATAAAAGAAAAAGAAATGACAAGCAAAATAACTGCTTGCGTAAGGGCGAGAGGTGGACCAACGAATTATTGACTTGCTGGATTTGTGCAACTCTTCGCCCTGAATAAAAGATCCAGCTTTTCTCACATTGTAATCATTGGTTTGTCTGTACACGCACATTACATCTACCGATTTTCATCCCATTCGGATATCTTTATGGTGTTTTTTTTTCTTTTTCGTGGGGTGTGCTCCCTAACACTAAACATCGATGTTAACAAATTTAGCTTCCAGAAACGCTCTCCTTACAGTTGCCAGTCTTCATTTTATATGCCCTCTACTTCGTCCATCACCACTTATTTTACTGAAGAATTCAAATGGTTGAAATGTCTCTGAGCACTATGGGACTTAACTTCTGAGGTGATCAGTCCCCTAGAACTTAGAACTACTTAAACCTAACTAACCTACGGACATCACACACATCCATTCCCGAAGCAGGATTCGAACCTGCGACCGTAGCGGTCGCGCGGTTCCAGACTGTAGCGCCTAGACCCGCTGGCCCACACTGGCCGGCTTTACTGAAGAAATAGCAAAAGCATCCACTACTTTTAGTGCCTCATTCCCTAATCTAATTGCCGGCCGGAGTGACCGAGCGGTTCTAGGCGCTACAGTCTGGAACCGCGCGACCTCTACGGTCGCAGGTTCGAATCCTGCCTCGGGCATGGATGTGTGTGATGTCCTTAGGTTAGTTAGGTTTAAGTAGTTCTAAGTTCTACGGGACTGATGGCCACAGCAGTTAAGTCCCATAGTGCTCAGAGCCATTTGAACCTAATCTAATTCTCTCAGCATCGCTTACGTATCTCTCGCAAAAATGAAGGTACGGTTTGGGAGATTCGAAATAACATTGAAGCTTACCAATAACACTTCTCCCCCGAACCATTCGCAACTGGAACAGGAAAGCGGGGAAGTGACACCGGTGCAGGAAGTACCCTCCGCCTACGTAAGGTGGCTTACGGAGCACACCTGTAGATGAATATGTGCGGGCTTCCCGAGACTACGAGCGGGCACGGAGGATGGAGCGGTCTGGCTGGGCAGGTTGCGCACGCCTTGTCGCGCGGGCGTGTTCGCGCCCCCACGGACCTGCCGCATTGTCGCGCGCCCCCGCAGAGAGCGACCTCGCTGACTGATGGCCGCCGCATTCCGGCCGGACAGCGGCCGGCCCTGATTTACGGCCGCCTCTGCTCGCACAATACAATGCCTGCCCGCCTCAAAGCGCTCCTCGGCCGGCCCGTATTGACTCCTCACCGACATCCCTGGCCGCTCGTCCGGTCCGCCTGCGCTGCGCCATGTTGCAGTTGCTTCTCGGAACAGATCCGGCAACACCCGTAGCCGGGGCTACCGCCAGCTGATTTACAGCCCATTCCTAAAACCGACCGTACAGCCCATTCCTAACACCGACCGTGTTTCTCGGATGCCGCTGCTACATAATGGACCCAAAATCTACCACTAAAAATACAGAATTAGTTCAGGGACATTTGCTGCTACGGTCGCAGGTTCGAATCCTGCCTCGGGAATGGATGTGTGAGACGTCCTTAGGTTAGTTAGATTTAAGTAGTTCTATGTCTAGGGGACTGATGACCTCAGATGTTAAGTCCCATAGTGCTTAGAGCCATTTCAGGGACATTACCGGAGCGTTTTAGAGCTCTCCGAGGCCTCGGTACATGGTAGTTACATTTCGGTTGAGTTCTTATCCTAGTTTAATTTCTATCTGCACTAAGCTAAAAATATTTTAACAACAGATCAAGTGTCGACAATATGCGCTGTGTGCAGAGTTGCCCTCTACGAAAACTTCGGCCCAGTAGGTTCGGCACAGTACGTAACAGACAGCCTTGGGAGAGCCAGGCCTAACAAAACTCTACCATCTGGTGCGCAAGGTGTATGAGACAGGCGAAATACCCTCAGACTTCAAGAAGAATATAATAATTCCAATCCCAAAGAAAGCAGGTGTTGACAGATGTAAAAATTACCGAGCTATCAGTTTAATAAGCCACTGCTGCAAAATACTAACACGAATTCTTTACAGACGAATGGAAAAACTGGTAGAAGCCGACTCGGGGAAGATCAGTTTGGATTCTGTAGAAATGTTCGAACACGTGAGGCAATACTGACCCTACGACTTTTCTTAGAAAATATATTAAGAAAAGGCAAACCTACGTTTCTAGCATTTGTAGACTTAGAGAAGGCTTTTGATAATGTTGACTGGAATACTCTCTTTCAAATTCTGAAGGTGGCAGGGGTGAAACACAGAGAGCGAAAGGCTATTTACAATTTGTTCACAAACCAGATGGCAGTTATAAGAGTCGAGGGATATGAAAGGGAAGCAGTGGTTGGGAAGGGAGTGAGACAGGGTTGTAGCTTCTCCCCGATGTTATTGAATCTGTATATTGAGCAAGCAGTAAAGGAAACAAAAGAAAAATTTGGAGTAGGAATTAAAATCCATGGAGAAGAAATAAAAACTTTGAGGTTCGCGGATGACATTGTAATTCTGTCAGAGACAGCAAAGGACTTGGAAGAGCAGCTGAACGGAATGGACAGTGTCTTGAAAGGAGGATATAAGATGAACATCAACAAAAGCAAAACGAGAATAATGGAATGTAGTCGAATGATGCTGAGGGAATTAGATTAGGAAATGAGACACTTAAAGTAGTAAAGAAGTTTTCCTATTTGGGGAGCAAAATAACTGATGATGGTCGAAGTAGAGAGGATATAAAATGTAGACTGGCAATGGCAAGGAAAGCATTTCTAAAGAAGAGAAATTTTTTTAACATCGAGTATAAAAAATGGTTCAAATGGCTCTGAGTACTATGGGACTTAACATCTAGGGTCATCAGTCCCCTAGAACTTAGAACTACTTAAATCTAACTAACCTAAGGACAGCACAGAACACCCAGCCATCATGAGGCAGAGAAAATCCCTGACCCCGCCGGGAATCGAACCCGGGAAAATCGAGTATAGATTTAAGGGTCAGGAAGTCGTTTCTGTAAGTATTTGTGTGGAGTGTAGCCATGTATGGAAGTGAAACGTGGTCCATAAATAGTTTAGACAAGAAGAGAATAGAAGCTTTCGAAATGTGGTGCTACAGAAGAATGCAGAAGATTAGATGCGTAGATCACATAACTAATGAGGAGGTATTGAATAGAATTGGAGAGAAGAGAAATTTGTGGCACAGCTTGACTAGAAGAAGGGATCGGTTGGTAGGGCATATTCTGAGGCATCAAGGGATCACCAATTTAGTACTGGAAGGCAGCGTGGAGGGTAAAAATCGTAGAGGGAGACAAAGAGATGAATACACTAAACATGTTCAGGAGGATGTAGGTTGCAGTAGGTACTGGGAGATGAAGAAGCTTACACAGGATAGAGTAGCATGCAGAACTGCATCAAACCAGTCTCTGGACTGAAGCCACAACAACAACAACAACATTGTTGGGGAAAGAGACAATGAATGTGTGAGAGAGGAACTGGGAGCCGATGACTTCTTTGCTTTTTCTTCGTATTGTTCTATTTTTGCACATAATTAGAACCACACACCATTCAATTAGTCCATTGTGTATTTTATATCCTTAAAAAGCATACATTGCACTTAATAAGTAAAAAAGATTAGCTGCTCGTGTAACTGTTGTGTAACAAAAACAACTGCTGTTGATGCAAGTGTAGTTGAAGTGCACAAACACAAAAAAAAAATCTATATATTATTGTCGTTCTTTCGCACTCAACAGAAAGTTTATCATGATCAAAAGCTAGAGTTTCCTGTTATAACTGATAACTGCGAAAGTTGTTTGCTTACAAAAGAAACCTATTTTATGAAAGCTCCGCTAAGTATTGAAGCTATGTCTCATATTTTTTTGTTTGACATTTCTTTCTAATTTTATCTTTTTTAGGAGATTGCGTTTTCTAGCGTTATATGATAAATCTGTATTTTATATTTACTACAACAGCCTCTGTTTCAAATCAACTATTTTCGAGTAAAACATGAATTAAACAACGAAAATTTCAATTTTGCTATAGACTGTTAACAGATAGGAGGACAACAATTTAGAATAGAAATGTTCCGTAGGTTATACAGCCCTTTATATATCCAATATCAGTTTCTAGAGGCTTCACAGTTTCCGGTTTCTAGGGAAATATAGTAAAACTGATCGCACACGCAAACAAAGTAATCGATATGAGGTAACCCCCATTAGGTATACAACACACCTAATGGAAAATGGAAATGAGCGTTTGGCGTCATTGGCCGGGAGGCCCCTCGCGGGGCAGGTCCGGCCGCCATACCGCAGGTCTTATTACAGTCGGCGCCACATTGGGCGACCTGCACGCCGGATGGGGATGAAATGATGAGGAACACATCACAACACCCAGTCCCTGAGCGGAGAAAATCTCCGACCCAGCCGGGAATCGAACCCGGGCCCAGAGGACGGCAATCCGTCACGCTGACCACTCAGCTACTGGGGCGGACAACACACCTAATGTACTGGTATTGTGGTTACAATCTTACATGACCAAAGCTCCTAAGAAAGCTACTGTAGTTTATGCTTCCTTACGATACTCTACTGCAGTCTACAGCAGTTTCACAGTCCTTGTCTGGTTTGGAAACAAATTTGTTCCGTTCTCCCATGATACTTGCTGTTGAGAACAGTAATTCCCAGTTCACTCTTCGCTATCATGCTTGCATTCAGCACAGTTCGTTCCTGTTTGGATACGGATTTTCTGCGTGGTTAGCTGCACGTTAACAGTGATACATGGCAGTGTGGATACGTGTACTGATACATACGTGGTCGATATGCACATCTTGTACCTGTTCACTGAATGCAATACAATGCACGATTGGCCGCAGCTTTTTGGCCTCATTATGTACAAGAAAAAAGGTCATGGCGTTAATTCCTATGAGTATTGATCGATCCTCTCAAGAGTGACTCGAATTCTGCATATTGCCTTTGTGTAATGTAGAAGGCCACGAAGAAATGGACAAATTGACCAAATCTAAAACTTCATAAAATAATGTGATGGGCGATGAAAATTTCATCTAGATGATTGCGACGCTTTAAAAGTGGGGAGAGTGGAGAGCAGAAATACTGGATACATATTAAATAACCGAGGAGGGAGTTCTGTGTTAGGCATCAGAAAACGCCCTTTTCCAAAATCACAGGTAAGGTACCCGCTGATAAGGAAAGGTACGAATTCTTACTAAAGAAATTACAAAAATTAAATAGCGTACTGCTTAACACAAACAGGTGCATGCGTGGACTCAGATCATAATCTAGTACTGATAAATGATAGCCTTAAAGAGGTTACGCCGGCCAGTGTGGCCGAGCGGCTCTAGGCGCTTCAGTCTGGAACCGCGCGACCGCTACGGTCGCAGGTTCGAATCCTGCCACGGGCATTGATGTGTGTGATGTCCTTAGGTTAGTTAGGTTTCAGTACTTCTAAGTTCTCGGGGACTGATGACCTCAGATGTTAAATCCCATAGTGCTCAGAGCCATTTTTGAACCTTAAAGAAGTTAGAAGGAAAGGAGTACACAGTCAGGGATGAAATAGGTGATCCAGTAACGCTTTCAGAATTCAACTTAGCACTCACTAACATGATCTCAGACATGTCAGCAGAAGTGGATGATATTCTTTGTAAGCTACAGAACCCTTTGTGAGTTATATGAAATACAGTAAAATTGGAAGAGAGGAATGGCGCTGTCAGACAAAATACGAGATCTTAACAAATAAAAATAAAGTAAGCAATCAGAGTTAACATTCCACTATACAGTTCTCTCATATGTTACTAGATACGTCGAAGGCATATACATGTCCTGGAGTTAATATATTGCTTTACATCCCTTGTTTCCAGCTCAGTAAAGGAGAACAGCGCTCTGGGAACTATTAAATCGGAAGGCAACCCGAGACGCTCGTGAAAGCGTGGCGGTACGCGTGTTTTCCAACAGTAAGCGGCGACACGAAGCCCTTGGAAGGTCAATTTCACGCTCGAGTCGTTCGAGGTGTATTGCTACTGCCAACAGGTGCAGTTTCTCCACTAAGGCGGCAAGGCGTCATTACTGTGGCGGCCTCGCTGACGCACGAGGAAAAGCTTTGCTGCTGCTGCTGCTGCAATCTGTACCTCAGAAGGAAAGTCTGTCTCAAAAGTGTGACACAGAGTGAGTCGTGTTTACATAATGGAAAATCAGAGTCCTTGACATATACCTCATGAGTGAAGATTCCGCTTTGTGTTCCGAAATGTTGCTTCGGTTCACGAAAAAGCAATTTAATTTAATTATAATGGATGTGAGACAAACAATAACGCATTGTAGTAGTGTGTTATCCATTTATGACACATCGAACACAAAACTGTAAAGCAAAACATTCGCAATTGTTCTTTACTGATCAGAAAATGAGCTGGCGCAAGAGATGAATGTATAGTAAATATTCGAACACGCTTCGAATACGCTTTGTAGATATCTTACGTAAACGGTTACTGACAGCTTTAAGGTATTTCAGAAATTTAATTGTATATTTACACACTTGTAGTTTTTCTTTTTTTTTGTTCAGTAAACAACCGGCTTGTCGGTTTGAGATTATCTTCAGATTATGTCAGAAGTTATTACGGTGTTTAAATATGTTTTTCAGCTAATTACTTTTAATATACATGAAGATGATCCAAAATGACTGAATTCACTTCAGTAATAAAAAAAGAAAACTGTGCTAGCATACAATCCTGTTTCTTACGTATACTTTACAGTTGTATAATAAAGCGCTAACCACGATTAACAAGAAAATTACAGATAATAAACTGGCCAGAAATATCTTCTGAACAACCAAATTTGCTTATGTTAAGTGAAATAAAGATACATCCGCTAATGACGCCATACCATCACAGCAACAAGTATGGCAAAATAGGAAAAACAAGATATTGTTATCTGCTCATAATGGAATTCTCAAAATATATTTTAAACGAACAGGGACGAAAATAATGAATTTCTCTTAAAGCCTATTGACTCTTACTCTTCGTGTTGCCGGACTTGTCTCCTAAGCATGGAAGTTTGTTTTAGGTGCCTGTGATGCGTGTGTAGCGTACTACCTTTTATTACAGGGAGAAGGGAGAGGACGAAAAAGCTGGCTCTGAGGTCTTGCTTAATGTTAATGAGAAATACCGGAGGAGTGAGTTTATGACACGGGTGTGGTGCACTGTCTTCTGATCTCGGTAACGAGAATGAGATATACTCAAAAACAGTATCCTCCATTACTTTCGTACACTATCATTTGCGGGAAGCGTTGATGAAATATTAGATACATCCGGTATGTTTGTATTCAAAGACGCTTAGTTCTTTGGAGTTAAGAGATGTGCTTGGGTAAATGAAATGAGACTAGTGCGTTAATCCGTATCCGCAAGCCTTTTATTTGCATCGGCGTCTTTTATCCACATCCGAACATGTTAAAATTTTGTAAATCATTTTAAGCCGTTCCGAATGTCGGAGCTCTGACGGCATGGTTATCATTGGCCTAAATTTTCGTCAGCTGAAGTTATACCTCGTAATCTACATTTCACTGCTTGTGAACATACAAGCTGATCACGACTACCGTTTAATACAACATAGCCTGTTATGTTCTTGATATTTTTCGTCAAGCTGCAACTTCTGGCGTAGTTAATGAAACGGAGTCTGTAATATTTTGCGCAGAACATTTCCGAAGCACTGGGAAAGTTGTTGAAAGTTTTTGCGCGTAGTGAATACCGTTTAAAGTTATTCATATAGTTTAATTAACAAATACGCATTAATTTACCAATAATGATGAATCATGGTAAGGTGCTACATCTCTCAGTTGATAAACGTTGCATTGAGTCCTTGTAAATACATTTAAAACTTACGTTGAAATATTTACTAATTTTATAACGAACATTATTTGTGTCGCAAAAGACACATAAACTGGACTCAGACCATGAAGTGAAGATTCCAGTGGATGGAATATCCTGCCAACTTTGTGGCAGCTTTCAGTAACTGCACACTGTTTCTATAAACGAAACCGAGAAGACCCCCAGTCAAAGCTATTGCTAGTACGACGGAAATAAAATGCATGTGTAATTGTGTGGAAAATCAGGAAGAAGGGGCTGTCGCCATCTTTAGCCCTTGCAGATATCAACAACGCATCTACCCCTTGCAGGAAACGGCACACTGAAGCAAACATTCTGACACTCCGTCCCAGAGAATAGTAATAAAAATGGTTTAAGCAGTTACAACTGATCACATATAACCCAAATAGACGAAAATGGTGATACTGACAATGTATTTTCATTCTTAACTACAAAGTAATTCTTAACTGCGGATAGCCGTAAATATACAGCAGATATCTGAATCAAAACAAGTTTTTGTACACGAAGTAGCTGTTACTGCCGACATCCCAGCATCCGCGCAGTTTTTCTTCTTTATTTTTTTCTGTAGAGCGCAGGACAGCTGAGTCATAAAGGTCCAGGAAATGACTTAAAATGGGTCGTTTTCTAGGGAAACTGCACCTTGTTTCTTGAAATTAACCGACGCGTGCGGCCCTAAACGGCAATAGTAGGCGATAAAAACGTAACGAACGCCTAATGACAGTGAACGTGGAACGATCGTTAAAAGGCAGCGCGCAAAGTAGAAAGGTAAAATGAACAGTTGGTTTGAGAGATCATTCGGTACGGGTTTCTAGGACAATTGTTCATGGTCGACAGTTAAATCTCCTTCGCCATGGATAAGGAATAGACGCTTTCTAGAGGCTGTGCTGCGTCTGCTAAAATCACATAACTCAGGCTGGTTCAAATGGCTCTGAGCACTATGGGACTTAACAGCTATGGTCATCAGTCCCCTAGAACTGAGAACTACTTAAACCTAACTAACCTAAGGACAGCACACAACACCCAGTCATCACGAGGCAGAGAAAATCCCTGACCCCGCCGGGAATCGAACCCGGGAACCCGGGCGCGGGAAGCGAGAACGCAATCACGATAACTCAGGTGACAAACACAAACTGAAGTGCAAGAGGGTTAATCAAATGACACTGAATTAGGAAATGGCACACTGTCAGTGCTTCGTTACAATGTGAACAAAATGGTGAGGGGTCGCTGCTTAACAAATGACGATGACCTAAATAACAGTGCCCTGCACGCAGCCTAGTTGAAGTTAACTGCTCGCGACGACATGGGCGAGAGGAAGCTGCTCAAGATGCAGGGAAGGGATTAATCTCCCTGAACGGAGATACTAAATACGGTTCTCCGAAATTCCTTCACCAAAGAAGACGAAATAAATATTTCAGAATTGGCATCAACAAATGCAGCAAACGCCCGTAACTTAAAAATGGACATCCTCAGTGTAGCGACGCAACTCGAGTCACTTAATAAAGGCAAGTCTTCCGGTTTAGACTGCATACCAATTAAGTTATTTTCGGAAAAGCCGACGTAATAGCTCAAAATTTAGCATTCACATACAACCGCTTGCTCGACGAAACATTGACCTAAAGACTGAAAAGTTGAACCGGTAACACCAATTCTCAAGAAAGAAAATAAAAGTAATACGCTGAATTACAGATCCAAACTACTTAGGTCTATCTGCGATACGATTTTGAAACATATACTGTTTCAACATTATGAATTACCTCGAAAAGAAAAACTATTGAGACGTTGTTAGCACGTATTCAGAAAATATGGTTCTTGTGCAACACAACTAGATCTTTAATCTCACGAAGTAATGAGTACTATCGACACAGAATACCAAATTGGTTCCATATTTCTAGATTTCCAGAAAGCTTTTGACATCGTTCCTCACAAGAGACTTCTAATCAAATTGCGTGGCTATGGAGTATCGTATCAGCTGTGCGACTCGCTTCGAGATTTCCTATTGGGAAGGTCACTGTTCGTTGCAACTGAAAGAGAGTCATAGAGAAAAACAGAAGTGATATATCGCGTTCCCTCTGCCGTTCCTACTCTGTTATAAAAATTGAGGGGTCAACATGAACACCGATCTTAGATTTTTGCAGATGATGCTGTTATTTACCATCTAGTAAAATCATCAGAAGATCAAAACAGTTGCAAAATTATTTAGACAGTGTCTGTATAGTGCGAAAAATGTAAAGTCAACCACATGAATACAAACAACAATCCTCCAAGATTCGTACACGATAAAACAAATCTGAAATACTTAGGGATTACACTTACCAATAACTTAAGTTGGAACGATCATACAGACATGTTGTGGTGAAGGCGAATCAAAGACTGCCTTTTATTGACAGAACACTTAGAAGATGCAACAGGTCTACTAAAGAGACTGTCTATACTACGGTTGTCCGGCCTCTTCTGGAGTATTGTTGCGCCGTATGGGAACTGCATCACATAGAACTGACGGAGAATATCTAAAAAGTTCAAGGAGGGCAGCTTGTTTCGTGTTTTTCGTGAAATAGGGGAGAGAGTGTCACGGATATGATAAGAGTGTTCGGGTGGCGCGTTCTTCGTTGTGACAGGATCTTTTCGCGAAATTTCAAACAACAGCATTATTCTCCGAATGGGAAAATATCAGAGCATGCACGGAATGATTTAAGTGTTCGTTTTTCCCACATGTTATTCAAGAGTGGAACGGCAGAAAAATAATGGGAGGCGGCAGAAAAATAATGGGTGGTTGTTGTATGAACCTCTTGTCAAGCACTTAAGTGTGAACTGCAGAGTAATCACGTAGATGTAGAGCTTGTTCGCGGAGAGAGGGCTAGTGTTCGTGTCAGAGTAATAGAATGTTCCTACGTACAGCGAAACTCAGATCTAGCGACGGACAGAACTGCTAAGAAGCCTGCGTAAGGTTTTCAGCCCTGACAGCATCGTCGGCAGCGTCATTTTCCAGGAAACCATACGAACGTCGCATTAGTGTCAGCATCAGTGAACGAGTGAGGGCGTTTCTGGTTCCGTACATCGAGAGACGAAATAGTCATTCTGAGATAAAAGGGGGAACTACATGTGAATGTTGTTGTTGTGGTGTTCAGTCTGAAGACTGGTTTGAAGCAGCTCCCCGTGCTACTTTATCCTATGCAAGTTTCTTCATCTCCGAGTACCTACTGCAACTTTAATCTTCCTGGATCTGCGTACTGTATTCATCTCTTGGGCTTCCTCTACAATTTTTACCCCTCTCACTTCCCACAAGTACTAAATTGGTGAGCTCTTTGTGTCTCTGAATGGTGTCCTGTCAACCGATCCCTTCTTTTAGTGAGGTTGTGCCACAAATTTCTTTTCTCCCCAATTCTGTTTAGTACCTTTTCATTAGTCACGTGACCTACCCACCTAATCTTCAGGATTCTTCTGCACATTTCAAAAGCTTCTATTCTCCTCTTGCCTAAACTGTTTATCGTCAATGTTTCATTTCCATGCTTCCAGAAAAGACTTCGTAACACTTAAATCTATTATTCGATGTTAACAAATTTCTCTTCTTATGAAACGCTTTTCTTGCCATTGCCAGTCTACATTTTACATCCTCTCTACTTCGGCCATCATCAGTTATTTTGCTACCCAAACAGTAAAAGTCGTTTCCGAATTTAATTCCCTCACCATCACTTGATTTAATTCGACTACAATCCATTATCCTTGTTTTGCTTTTGTTGATGTTCTCCTATCAAGACACTGTCCATTCCGTTCAACTACTCTTTAAGTCCTTTGCTGTATCTAACAGAATTACAGTGTCATAGACAAACCTAAAAATTTTTATTTCTTCTCCTTGAAGTTTAATTACTACTCCAGTTTTTTCTTTTGTTTCCTTTACTGCTTGCTCAGTGTACAGACTGAATAACATGAACGTTGCGATGAACGATCAAGAACCAACGCCGCCTTAAAGATTACGCGTGTAAGCTTTCAGCAGAGCACCAACTTGAAGCGTGTGGCGAGCCGCGCCCATCATTAATTGTGCTCCCGGCCAGCGCGGCTGTGATGCAAATGAGCAGCCGGCTAACGGTACGGCGTGTCACGCGTCGTTATGGCGCTAATGGTGTCTGCTCACCACGTCGCCTAACCGCTCTTTGTCAGAGGACACGCCAGCCTACAAGCTGATAGAGTTAATCTGTCGTGAGTCGGTGAGCAGCTAACGCAAGGCCTGTCAGTCCAGGTCCGGGGTCCCGGCTCCACAAAAGAGTGTAAACAAGCTAGTCACCTCGCGGTCTGTTCCACCACACTAGTACGACGACAATCATGATGACGAAGCAGGTTGCGACCGCAACACCTCATCAGCGAGTTTACAATGCTGAGTACATGCTCTGAGTTTGTCGTTTATACATCAAAACTACATTACCAACCTTCCTTAGATCCTATTTGCGAAAAGAATAGATAATCGTGTGATAATTTGGTTAATACTGTTATTCTTCGTCTTCGTAGCATATAACGCACAATTAAAATTCGTGAATGCTGGTATTAATCACAGAAAAGTCGACAGCAGTAATTTTTATGTTATCCGCTACGCGTTTCAAAGGATAGTGGAATAAATATCTAAGTAAACTCTGGTTTCAGTCTCCCACAATGTATATTTCATGTTAAGTTAGAAACTCTCACATAAGTTCAGAAACGTAGCTACTGTCAAAACATACACATTCAACATAAAATCCTAGTGAAGGAAGCGGCTGGGACTCTTTAGGAAACAGTTCCAACATTCGCCTGAAGTGATCACAGAAAAGGTGAATCAGGATGGCTGAATGGTGGTTTTCATCCTACTGCTCCGGAATGCAACTACACTGGTTTTTGACCTTATACCAACCGCTTGTTGTCGAGGAGAGGTGCTACGTTATACTGGGTTGAGATTCATCTGACATAATCGAAATCGGACTACAGGACTCGTGCAGCTTAGTTAAGTGTTTTATTTTTATTGGGAAGCATAAAAGTAGTTTTGGCAGTCCTGAAGGTGGCAGGGATAAAATACATGCAACGAAAGGTTATCTGCAATTTATACAGAAACCAAATTGAATTATAAGAGTCGAAAGATATAAAAGTGAGGCACTAATTGCGAAAGGGGTAAGACAGGATTATAGCCTATACCTCACTTTGCTCAGTCGCTACGGTAAAGGCAGTCAAGTAGCTAATTTGGAAAGGGGATTAAAGCTTTGTTGTTGTTGTGGTCTTCAGTCCTGAGACTGGTTTGATGCAGCTCTCCATGGATATGGATAATAAATACGATCCATAATGTTTGCTGACAACGTTGTAGTTCTGTCAGAGCTGCCAAGGGAATTGCAAGATCAGTTGAAAGGAATGCGTTGCGAAGAGATTAAATCATCACCAAAATTAACACATGGGCAATGGAATGTAATCTATTAGAGAAGATAAACTTCTTTGCCAAGATCTCTAATAATAACAACCTTTATTCTCGATAACCGGTTTCTTTAATCAGTGTTACCATTTTCGGATCTCGACAGAAAGATTGCATATTTCTTAAAATAACGGTAAGTGTACTCTTTCTCATGACTTGACGGTTATCGAAAATAAAGCGAACTTGGCAAAGAAGCTTATCTTCTTTAATCTATTATCACAGATCGCCCATTGCGGCTCAAAATGAGTAAACTAAATGAATGTAATGGAATTAAATCAGATGATGCCAATGGAATTACGAGGGTTGGATCTTTAATAGTGGCAACTATTTATTTACAGCTCGTACAAAATAGATACGTGTTTGAAAGTTTTACTGACCTTCAAAGTAGTCACCAGCATTGGGTATAACCCGTTGCAACGATGTGGAAGTCGTAGGTTACTCTTAGCAGTGCCAGTTGTGTTGACAGTTCGAGCGGCGCGGTCTGTTGCCCGACGAATTTGTAGCAGTTCTGAAGCGAATGCCGTGAAGTGTTTCCTTCACTTTAGAAATTGAGCTGAACTAACGAGGGCTTAAATCAGGGGAGTGCAGTAGGTGGTACAGCACTTAGCAGCCCTATCAGTCAAACGCGCTTGAGCATTGTCCCGCAAAATGATGGTCAGGTCCTGCAGAAAGTGTCATCACTTCTGTCTCTAAGCTGGTCCAAGGTTGTGTTCCAAAAATGAACAGCATAGAGACAGAAGTGATGACACTTTCCGCAGGACCTGACCATAATTTTGCAGGACAATGCTCAAGCAGGTACAGTGCAAGCTGTTACTGATTTGTTAGACTGATGGGGTTGCTAAGTGCTATACCACGTACTGCAGTCCCCTGACTTAAGCCCTCGTGAGTTCAACTCGATTTCTAAGCTGAAAGAAACACTTCACGGCATTCGCTTCAAAACTGCTACATATTCGTCGGGCCGCCACTCGAGCTGTCAACACAACTGGCACTGTTAAGAATATCCTACGACTTCCACATCGCTAGCAACGTGTTATACACAATGCTGATGACTACTATGAAGGTCAGTAAAACATTGAAACACTTATCTATTTTGTACGAGCTGTAAATAAGTAGTTGCCACTATTGAGGTTCCAACACTGTTATATTAGGAAATGACAAACTTAAAATAGATGAGTTCTGCTTTTTGGACAGCAAAATAATTCACACTGATCAAAGTAAAGAAGACAAAAAATGCACACTGACACCATCACGAAAGGTTTTTCCGAAAAATAGAAATCTGTCAACAAGCAGTATAAACGTGTCGGGCAGTATTTTCTGGGAGCTGCATTATACGAGAGTGAAACGTGGGTGATACGCAGTACAGGTAATAGTAGAAGCATTTGTAATGTGTTGCTTCAGAAGAATGCCAAAGATTAGTGAAGCACGCACTCTTAAGACCTCAAGGAATAATTACTTCGGCCGGCCGTTGTGGCCGTGCGGTTCTAGGCGCTTCAGTCTGGTACCGCGTGACCGCTACGATCGCAGGTTCGAATCCTGCCTCGGGCATGGATGTGTGTGATGACCTTAGGTTAGTTAGGTTTAAGTAGTTCTAAGTTCTAGGGGACTGATGACCAGAGATTTAAGTCCCATAGTGCTCAGAGCCATTTGAACCAGTAATTACTTCGTACTGGAGGAGGTGTAGGCGTTCAAATGGCTCTGAGCACTATGGGACTTAACATCTGTGGTCATCAGTCCCCTAGAACTTAGAACTACTTAAACCTAACTAACCTAAGGACATCACACACATCCATGCCCGAGGCAGGATTCGAACCTGCGACCGTAACAGTCGCGCGGATCCTGACTGAGCGCCTAGAACCGCGAGACCACCGCGGCCGGCGGTGTAGGTGTAAAACAGGCCCCAAATGTTCAGTTCAGAAGTTATCACCACGATAAAATGAGGGAAATCAGAGCTCGTACGGAAAGATATAGCTGTTCGTTCTTTCCGCGCGCTATATGAGAATGGAATAATAGAGAAATGTGAAGGCGGTTCGATGAACCCTCTGCCAGGCACTTAAATGTGAGTTGCAGAGTATCGATGTAGATGTAGATGTAGACTGAATGAATCGTTTAAAACGTAGCACTGTAACGTATGAAAGGAATCGCTTCGAAATTTCCTTAATTTTTTTCCGTTGTGGCACCTAAAGAAAGCATTGGCGAGTAAAAAATTACGTTGTTAAATTAGACTGCATTGCTTCTATTAAATTTTTTACACATTACTGAACGAAAGTCGATGTCAGTACAAGCTTTACGATTTATTTGACCCAGAAATGAGGAAATTAAATAGTTCCACTGTTGAAAGACTAGTGTATTATGGATGGAGCGTAGCACCCGATCCATAGTCTCATATCCTTGTCGTTCAGAAAGACGCTAATAGATTTAAAAAGACATTCGGATTTTCCCGATTCCATTGTTACGCTGCAGTTCCTTGTTGCCGCCGACGTCAATGCCTGATCCGCAGGGCTTCCTCGTACCGCTAGCGGTAGGCACTAAAGAAAAAGAGCACCAGGTCAGGATGCAGAGGCGCCAACGCCTGCTATATAAGGTTTCCGCGAACGAAATTGGCGTCAGCACTTCAGGGAAGAGGCGGTGGAGCCTGGCCAATCAGCCCCGGGTGTTTACGAAACGCAGCCTTGAGCGCCCGCCGCTGCCGCTGCCGGCTGCGTGCTTCTGCGATGGTATCGGGCGCGCTGTTTTCCGGTCGCCGGGCACGAAAGCTGCGCAGCGCACGTGCCGCGCCTTGCTCAACGCCGACCTGCACTGCCCTTCGCTTTTCCTCGCCTTTTTTATCCGCGGGGCGCGCGAGTTTGGCCCAGATTTCGGGCATGACTTAGCAGCTACAACAGTCCCGCCTCTCCTAATCGTGTATGTGTTACTTTCAGACCGGATCCGTTTTAGCACTGGTACTACTAAGCTACTGCCCCTCCCCCCCCCCCCCCCCCCCAAAAAAAAAAAGAAAATACGCGCACGTGAACAGGCTTTCGGCTCTTATCTATGCTTTATTTCATTCTTTGTTATTTCTAAAGGAATCAACGTAAATTCCTGTCACAATATTCTACTTAACGGAAAGACGAAGAATTTGCGAGGTAGCGCAGAGGTGACCACATTGGGCTTGAATTCTGGACGGTTTGAATCCCAGTCTGGCAATCCAGATTTAGGTTTCCGTAAATTTTCTAAATCTAAAAGCCAAAACGACGGAATGATTCATTTGAAAGGGCGGATTTCCCTCCCCAGCCTCCCCTAATCAGAACTCCTGCTACCAGGTGTACCGATATGAAATGAGCGTTTTTTTGTGAGAATGAAACAATTTTGAACTGAAAAGTAAAAACATTTTATTCAAAGTACTGACCATTGCTTTCTATACATTTTGACCAGCTTTCTGGCAATTTGTGGACACCACGCCAACAGAAATGTTCGTCTCTTGAAGCAAACCAATGAGACACCCAATTTTCGACTTCTTCGTAGGAATCGAAGTGTTCCTCAGCCAATGCGTGTTCCATTGATGAAAACGAATGGTATCTGGTGAATACGGCGGCTGGGGTAGCAGCTCCCAGCCAAGTGTTTTGATTGTATCCTGAACCAGTTTTACTATGTGTGCAGGTGCATTGTCATGTAAAAATATTATTTTGCCATGTCTTCTGGCCCATTCTGGTCTTTTTTCGATCAATGCATAGTTCAAATTGATCATTTGTTGTCTGTAGCGATTAGTATTCACAGTTTTACCGGGTTTGAGAAGCTCATGATACACCACACCTTTCTGATCCCACCAAACACAGAGCATTGTCTTCTTGTCGAATCGATCTGTTTTTGCAGTCGATGATAATGGTTGTCCCGGATTAACCCATGATTTTTCCCGTTTAGGATTCTTAAAATAAATCCATTTTTCATCACAACAATTCGATGCAAAACTGATTTTATTTCATGTCTTCGAAGCAAAATTTGACAAATGGTTTTTCGGTTTTCCATCTGTCTTTCATTCAAATATGTGGCACCCATTTTCCACACTTTAGGGTCTTTCCCATAGCTTTCCAACGGTCAGAAATTGTTGTGCAACATTTAACATTGCTGCCATTTGCTTCTGACTCAAAGTATCATCTTCATCTAATATTACTTGCAATTCGGCGTCATCGAACTTTTTTGGTGGTCTTCCACGTTCTTCATTTCTTACATCAAAATCATTATTTCTGAACCGTTGAAACCACCTTTTGCATGTTGCTTCTGATAGAGCATGATCACCATATGCCTCGACAAGCATTCGATGCGACTCTGCAGCACTTTTTTTTTTTCAAATGAAAACAAAAAATTAATGCTTTCCGCAAATCATCACTTTCTGCTACAAAATTCGACATTGTTAACACGATGAAAACATATGATGTTGTTTGTTCCATGACTTGATGTATACTAAATATCTTTGACAGATGTCATACCAACCAAACAACAACAAAAATAAGGCTCGTTCACAAAAAGTGTTCCCTATCGACACATTTGTATCTTAACGCTCATTTCATATCGGTACACCTGCTACTTCTACACTGAAGCGCCAAAGAAACTGGATAGACATGCGTATTCAAATACAGAGATATGTAAACAGGCAGATTACGGCGGTGCCGTCGGCAACGCCTATATTAGACAAGGGTCTGGCGCAGTTATTAGATCAGTTGCTGCTCCTACAATGGCAAGTTATTAAGACTTAAGAGAGTTTGAACGTGGTGTTACAGTCGGCGCACGAGCGATGGGACACAGTACCTCCAAGGTAACGGTGAAGTGGGAATTTTCCAGTACGACCATTTCATGAGTGTACCGTGAATATCAGGAATCCGGTAAAACATCAAATCTCCGACATCGCTGTGGGCGGAAAAAGATCCTGCAAGAACGGGACCAACAACGACTGAAGAGAATCGTTCAACGTGACAGAAGTGCAACCCTTCCGCAAATTGCTGCAGATTTCAATGCTGGGCCATCAACAAGTGTCAGCGTGCGAACCATTCAACGAAACGTCAATGATACGGGCTTTCGGAGCCGAAGGCCCACTCGTTACCTTTGATGACTGCACGATACAAAGTTTTGCGCCTCGCCTGACCTCGTCAACACCGACATTGGACTGTTGATGACTGGAAACATGTTGCCTGACCGGACGAGTCTCGTTTCAGATTGGATCGACAGGACCCATGGACCCTGCATGCCGGTAGGGGCTGTTCAAGCTGGTGGAGGCTCTGTAATCGTGTGGGGCGCGTGCAGTTGGAGTGATATGGGACCCCTGATATGTCTAGATACGACTCTGACAGATGAGACATACGTAAGCATCCTGTCTGATCACCTGCATTCATTCATGTCCATTGGGCATTCCGACGGATTGGGCAATTCCAGCAGGACAATACGACACCTCACATGTCCAGAATTGCTACAGAATGGTTCCAGGAACACTCTTATGAGTTTAAACACTTCCACTGGCCACCAAACTCCCCATACATGAACATTATTGAGCATATCTGGGACGCCTTGCAACATGCTATTCAGAAGAGGTCCACTCCCTCGTACTCTTACGGATTTATGGACAGCCCTGCAGGATTCGTGGTGTCGGTTCCCTCCAGCACTACTAAAGACATTAGTCGAGTCGTTGCTACGTCGTGTTGCGGCACTTCGGCATGCTCGCGGAGGCCCTACACGATATTAGGCAGGTGTACCAGTTTCTTTGGCTCTTCAGTGTATAATAACCTCGTTGTCGACGCAACGTTAAATCTTAACTTTCGTTCCTTGATATTAAGCCTATGGCACGAACGTAGTTATTCAAACTGTGCAAGGCGCGATAATTGTGTGGCGGGCCTCAGTTGAAAACTGGAGCCTACGAACTTTTCAGAAATTGTGTGTTGAGGACCGAAACAATAGGAATTACTCAAGAGCTCTACTATATGATGAAACGGATACTTTAAACCAGAAAAATCGTAGTGCTTTCATGTGATCACTGACTGAGCATAGTAAGACTGTAAGAAAATGCTCCAAACACCTACGACGAGCTTCCGCCAAGCACGGCCGGCTCGATTATATTTCCCGCACAAAAAACTTATCATTCGATGCCCACCCTCTCCCTCCTTTTTCCTCGTGCACCTTCACCTGTGTTAGCTTTCGCTACTAGTTGTGATTCGCACTGTATACGAAACTTGCACTTGGGGTCCCCTGGCGCCCCTCCATTACGGCGCCCCAAGCGGTGGTTTGTGTCGTTCGGGCCTTAAACATTCACTGCCTTGAAGCAGCGAGGGTGAAGTGCGACAGTAAAATTTCGTAGTTTGGAAGACTATAACTTTTGCTGGTGAAGAGTAGTGTCGCTCTGAAAACAGGTCTCTGGAAATAGTCTCCCTATTTTGAAGAGCATTGTGTTGTACGGCGTTATTCGTGGGACAGTGTTGCAAAGTATTAAATACTGTTTGTAACTGAAACTGAAGCACGTTCTAGAAGTCCGGAACTGTCCTCCAGCGCTCTTTTCGTCCGCTTAATGTTCAGCTTGCGATGGCGACAATTTTTCACCGTCCGGATTTCGACTTCGGAGGATTTATATATTATCTCCAAAATGACAAACAACACACTCTTCACCTTGAACAAAATTATGTTTGACCGAAATTGCTATTCTGGAGCAGTGTTTATAATTAACAGAAGTTTCTATCGAGTGACCCATACATAAGTTTCTATCCAGTGACCCATAAATGTATGACTGACAGGGCAAAACGATGTTTCGAAATGCATCGCTCTGTGCAATGTCTGTCTCGGGCTGCTTCCGTAACATTAACAGGATTCGCAACTACATACGGCAATATCGGTTGGATGCTTGATTTGGAGGAGGTGACCAAACGGCGAGGTCATCGGTCTCATCGGATTAGGGAAGGACGGGGAAGAAAGTCGGCCGTGACCTTTCAAAGGAAACGTCACGGCACTTGTCTGAAGCGATTTAGGGAATTCACGGAAAACCTAAATCAGGATGACCGGACGCGGGTTTGAACCGTCGTCCTCCCGAATGCGAGTCCAGTGTGCTAACCATTGTGCCACCACTCTCGGTGGGAAATGTCGGTGTTCCATTAACTGTTATTAGGAAATTATTCTAGGGTCAACTAACTGACTCGATAACTTAATGAAACAAGTGTAGTGGCATATCAAAGTACTCTTATGTAAAATATTTGTGCCGGCCGCGGTGGCCGTGCGGTTCTAGGCGCCGCAGTCCGGAACCGCGGGACTGCTACGGTCGCAGGTTCGAATCCAGCCTCGGGCATGGATGTGTGTGATGTCCTTGGGTTAGTTAGGTTTAAGTAGTTCTAAGTTCTAGGGGACTGATGACCTCAGATGTTAAGTCCCATAGTGCTCAGAGCCATTTGAACCATTTGTTAAGTCCCACAGTGGTCAGAGCCACTTGAACCATTTTTGTAAAATCTTTGTTACCCTCGTTGTCTTCTGTGTTATTTAATGATTGCATTAAGTTAAATGTCAGGGTCATCTCTTTGCTACTAAATAACTTGCAACGGCAATAGGATTATTGTCAGTTTTACGACTGGTAAAATTGTTGTCCATTAAAACACAACCGGTTTCGTGGCTCTTTGTCGTTCGTGCCGGTCGCTTTTGCCTTGCCCTGAACCGGGCTGCCCTGCCGTCTTACTGACGCAGGCAGGTTGTAAAGAATGGAGCACGTCTTCCATACCTTTTGTTCGCCATAGTATTGACGATATTCACTGAATAGAAACTTTTGACTAGGGGCCATGGGTATGCCTATGATCTTTTGACGTTGCTGCATCGATGATATACCTTTAGGTCGTGAAACCGGTTGTGTATTAATAAACAACAATTTTACCAGCTGAAAGAGGAGTTGTTCTTATCATGCCTTTCAACAGCTGCAGTTGCCCGGTATACAAAATAGTTTGTTATTCCTCACTGTTTACTTAGTAAGATACTGAGGAAAACGTACCAAGATAAAGTGTATACGTACCGTAACATCGCTCGCCATGTGTGCAATGATCGAGGAAGGTGCGTAGTAGTTAGTACGCTGGACTTGCATTCGGGAGGACGACGGTTCAAACCCGGGTCTGGTCATCAAGATCTAGGTTTTCCGTCATTTCCCTCAATCGCTCTATGAAAATGCAGGGAAGGTTTCTTTAAAACGGTACGTCTATACCCTTCCCTATCCTTGACACCATCCGAGCTTGAGCTCCGTCTATAATGACATCGATGTGGACGGGGCGTTAAACTCAATCTTCCTTCCTTCTTCCTACCATGCGTACACTGTGCTACCGTCAGAGTGGTGAGGAAAATATGGGAGATTTCTGAGTACTTGCGAGCGCCGGCCACAATGGCCCTGCAGATGTTAGAGCTGTGCTTGTTGCCTCTGACGTATTTGTGATGGATCGGCCGTTTTTACATGCAGAACCGTTGGACATCTTGGCACATTTTTCGCTCGAGTGGGGACGGCTGCTTTGTGAGTTACGTGAGAGCACACGCGGGCGCGCGGACGTGCGTGTGGCGGCTGACTTTGAAGTGAGGCCGCCTTTCAGACTGAGTGTCAAGCGTGATCGGCGGCCGTGACGAGAGGGCAGCGTCCGCTGACATTTCGTAGCCACCTCCCTGCACACCCTCCAGCGCGAGGTCATCGCACTCTTACAGGTCACCGGCGAACGCCCGGAGCCAAGTTGAAAGGAACAGCGCGCCTAAGTAGAGCAGAGCTCTTGAGGGACGATATTGATTGCAGCTCTCGAGTATTACCACTCGTGCTCATTGCTACGGCTCAATGAAATTATTTACGGATGTTCACGTATCTTCAACAACTTTATACGTTATAACGAGGTTAATATTAATCGCCCTATTTTTATCGCTAAAAGTACTAGCAGAGAAATAATGCTGTCTCCTTGTCATCGTGGTAAATAAAATACACTATTGGCCATTAAAATTGCTACACCAAGAAGAAATGCAGATGAAAGACGGGTATTCATTGGACAAATACAGGGTGATTCAAAAAGAATACCACAACTTTAGGAATTTAAAACTCTGCAACGACAAAAGGCAGAGCTAAGCACTATCTGTCGGCGAATTAAGGGAGCTATAAAGTTACATTTAGTTGCACATTTGTTCGCTTGAGGCGCTGTTGACTAGGCGTCAGCGTCAGTTGATGCTAAGATGGCGACCGCTCAACAGAAAGCTTTTTGTGTTATTGAGTACGGCAGAAGTGAATCGACGACAGTTGTTCAGCGTGCATTTCGAACGAAGTATGGTGTTAAACCTCCTGATAGGTGGTGTATTAAACGTTGGTATAAACAGTTTACAGAGAATGGGTGTTTGTGCAAAGGGAAAAGTTCTGGACGGCCGAGAACGAGTGATGAAAATGTAGCAGGCATCCAGCAAGTATTTGTTTGCAGCCCAGGAAAATCGACTCGCAGAGCTAGCAGAGAGCTGCAAATTCCACAATCAACTGTATGGAGAGTCCTACGAAAAAGGTTAGTTATGAAACCTTATCGTCTGAAATTGGTTCAAGCACTGTCTGCAGCTGATAAGATTAAAAGAATCGATTTCTGTGATTTTATCCTTGCTCAAATGGAAACAGATGAATCTTTCGTTTCAAAGATTGTGTTTAGTGATGAAGCAACTTTCCACACTAACGGGAAAGTCAACCGTCACAATGTCTGTATATGGGGCACTGAGAATCGGCGGGAAACAACTCAGTATGAACGTGACTCGCCTAAGGTGAACGTTTTCTGTGCCATTTCAGCCAATAAAATTTTTGGTCCCTTTTTCTTCGAAGGTGCTGCTGTAACTGGATTACAGTATATGGAGATGTTAGAGAATTGGCTGTTCCCTCAGCTCGAACAAGAAGCACAACAATTCATATTTCAACAGGATGGAGCGCCACCACATTGGCACTTATCTGTCCGTAACTACCTGAACGTCAAATACCCGAGGCGATGGATCGGCCGCCAGGCAGCCCGTGACAGAGCACTTCATCACTGGCCTCCAAGAAGCGCTGATCTCATCCCCTGCGATTTTTTCTTATGGGGGTATGTTAAGGATATGGTGTTTCGGCCACCTCTCCCAGCCACCATTGATGATTTGAAACGAGAAATAACAGCAGCTATCCAAACTGTTATGCCTGATATGCTACAGAGAGTGTGGAACGAGTTGGAGTATCGGGTTGATATTGCTCGTGTGTCTGGAGGGGGCCATATTGAACATCTCTGAACTTGTTTTTGAGTGAAAAAAAACCTTTTTAAATACTCTTTGTAATGATATATAACAGAAGGTTATATTATGTTTCTTTCATTAAATACACATTTTTAAAGTTGTGGTATTCTTTTTGAATCACCCTGTATATTATAATAGAACTGACATGTGATTACATTTTCACGCAATTTGGGTGCATAGACACTGAGAAATCAATAGCCAGAACAACCACCTCTGACCGTCGTAACGGCCTTGATACGCCTGGGCATTGAGTCAAACAGAGCTTGGATGGCGTGTACAGGTACAGCTGCCCATGTAGCTTCAACACGATACCCAGTTCATCAAGAGTAGTGACTGGCGTATTGTGACGAGCCAGTTGCTCGGCCACCATTGACCAGACGTCTTCAATTGGTGAGAGATCTGGAGAATGTGCTGGCCAGGGCAGCAGTGGAACATCTTCTGTATCCAGAAAGGTCCGTACAGGACCTGTAACATGCGGTCGTGCATTATCCTGCTAAATTCCGAGTGGAATGTGACACTTGACGGATCGGGTGCAGTACCATACGGTCGTAGGCAGGGTGACACGCAAGTACGTATGCAGAAAAGGCTGGCGCATTAAGCAAACGTGTCCTTCCCCATGTCTCTCCTCGACCGTAAGGACCTCGCTGCCGGTTGGTGTTAAATCTCCGACAAAAAGAAGTGTGCTGGGCCTGCCTTGCGAGGCTCTTAGCTGCGCATTCTCAGCCGTAATGAACACCAGCGGTAGCCACGGAAAAAGCGCCGGTGGCGGTCCGAGACGGCGCTCTTTGTACGGGGCGCGTGTGACGGGCCGAGGTGTGAAGCGGTGTCAGCGCGTGACGGCGGCATTGTGTCCGCCTAAGTAGGAGCTTGTCCCGCGCTAAGCAGCGGCCTCCGCCGGCGCCGGTGTAGCTTTAACAAGGCGCTCTGTTTAACGAAACCACTTTCCCTTTCTCGCGCCCTTCATTATTATGGGATTAAAGAGGCCCGTAAATAAACAAAGAAGCCTCCTTAGAGAACGTTCCTGGCCGTCTAGATCGTGTTTCTCTCGCGCCCGAATGAATTGTCTCGGTGGCCGTTCTACAATAAAACGTCGGGCGAAATCGGATTACACTCCACGAAAAAAAAGGCCGCCGTCAACGCGTATTACGAAGACGTTTGGATATGACCCCACATTTCGTACGACGTCGACGTAATCAGAGAGACTTATACAAGAGTCTTGTTTCTGGTCATCATTGCGTTTCGAAGTAGAGGCTAACAAAATAAGTCTCGTCAGAGACTGCAAAGGACTCGGAAGATCAATTACGTGGAATGGATAATATCTTGAGAACATATGCAATGAAGTATATTCGAATTACACTACTGGCCATTAAAACTGCTACATCACGAAGATGACGTGCTACAGACGCGAAATTTAACCGACAGGAAGAAGACGCTGCGATATGCAAATGATTAGCTTTTCAGAGCATCTACACAAGGTTGGCGCCGGTGGCGACACCCACAACGTGCTGACATGAGGAAAGTTTCCAAGCGATTTCTCATACACAAACAGCAGTTGACCGGTGTTGCCTTGTGAAACGTTGTTGTGATGCCTCGTGTAAGGAGGAGAAATGCGTACCATCACGTTTCCGACTTTGACAAAGGTCGGATTGTAGCCTATCGCGATTGCTGTTTATCGTATCACGACATTGCTGCTCGCGCTGGTCGAGATCCAATGACTGTTAGCAGAATATGGAATCGGTGGGTCCAGGAGAGTAATACGGAACGCCGTTCTGGATCCCAACGGCCTCATATCACTAGCAGTCGAGATGACAGGCATCTTATCTGCAAGGCTGTAACGGATCGTGCAGCCACCTCTAGATCCCTGACTCAACAGATGGGACGTTTGCAAGACAACAACCACCTGCACGAACAGTTCGACGACGTTAGCAGCAGCATGGAGTGTCAGCTCGGAGACCATGGCTGCGGTTACCCTTGACGCTGCATCACAGACAGGAGCGCCTGCGATGGTGTACTGAACGACGAACCTGGGTGCACGAATGGCAAAACGTCATTTTTTTTATAAATCCAGGTTCTGTTTACAGCATCATGATGGTCGCATCCGTGTTTGGCGACATCGCGGTGAACGCACATTGGAAGCGTGCATTCGTCATCGCCATACTGGCGTATCACCCGGCGTGATGATATGTGGTGCCATTGGTTACACGTCTCTGTCACCTCTTGTTCGCATTGACGGCACTCTGAACAGTGGACGTTACATTTCAGATGTGTTACGACCCGTGGCTCTACCCTTCATTCTATCCCTGCGAAACCCTACATTTCAGCAGAATAATGCACGACCGCATGTTGCAGGTCCTGTACGGGCCTTTCTGGATACAGAAGATGTTCCACTGCTGCCCTGGCCAGCACATTCTCCAGATCTCTCACCAATTGAAAACGTAGGTCAATGGTGGCCGAGCAACTGGCTCTCGTCACAATACGCCAGTCACTACCCTTGATGAACTGTGGTATCGTGCTGAAGCTGCATGGACAGCTGTACCTGTACACGCCATCCACGCTCTGTTTGACTCAATGGCCAGGCGTATCAAGGCCGTTATTACGGCCAGAGGTGGTTGTTCTGGGTACTGATTTTTCAGGATATATGCACTCAAATTGCGTGAAAATGTAATCACATGTCAGTTCTAGTATAATATATTTTTCCAATGAATACCCGTTTATCATCTGCATTTGTTCTTGGTGTAGCAATTTTAATGACCAGTAGTGTAAATTAGGCGATAACGAAAAAAGTAGATTAGTAAGTTTTGCTATTTAGGCACCGAAATAGCTGACAGTAGCTGTAACAGAGATGCAGAAAAATTTAGTTTAATGCTGATGAGTAGGGAAAACAAGCCCGGAAATGTTAATATACAGCATTAGTAATGTCCTGCTTGGCACAGTCACGTCTTTATAAGTATCAAGGCGTAAAGTTGCAAAGCAATAGGAAGTGATTCGAGCATGTGAGTATTGTGGCAGGGAAGGCGAATGCTCGACTTCGGTGTACTGGAGGAATTTTTGGAAACGTGTGGTTCATCTGTAAAGGATACCTCACGTAGGACACTAAAGTGACGTATTCTTGAGTACTGCTCGAGCGTCTGGGATCCGCACCAGGTTGCATTGAAGGAAAACATCGAAGCAACCCAAAGGCGGGCTGCTAGATTTGCTACCGGTAGGTTAGAACAACACGCAAGTGTTAAGGTGATGCTTCGGGAACTCATATGGGAAATCCTGCAGGGAAGGCGAAGTTCTTTTCGGGAAATGTTGTTGAGAAAATTTAGGGAATCAGCATCTGAAGTTGACTGCAGAACGATACTATTGCCGCCAACATACGTTGCACTTAAGGACCACGAAGATATAGGAGAAATTAGGGCATACAGAAAGTCGTTTTTTCCCTGATCTATCTACGAGTGGAGCAGGAATGGAAACAAGTAATGGTACAGGGTACCCTCCGCCATGCACCTTACGGTGGCTTGCGGAGTATGTATGTGTATGCAGATGTAAATAAGAAGATATAAAATAAATGGGAATAATTGTTTGGAGTGTAGCCTTATTTGGAAGTGAAACATGGACGATAAAGAGTTCAGACAAGAATATTGCGCTACAAAAGAATGACGAAGATTAGATGCGTAGATCTAATAACAAATAAAAGGGTACTGAGTCGAATTGTGCTACAAATTTGGCAAAACAAGGGATTGATTAATAATACAGATTCTGAAGCATCACAGTATCGAATTTGCTAATGGAAGTGTCGGGAGTAAATATATTGAGGGAGATGGAGGCTTAAGTTCAGTATGCAAGTTCAGATTCGTGTACTGTTACAGGAATTATGCAGAGACGAAGAGGCTTGCTAAGGCGTCCACCAAATCAATCTTCGGACTGAAGCTCACAACACAAAGACGACAACAACAACAACAACAGTAACTTAAAACTAAATTAACAGAAAAAATGTGAAAATTCAAGTTTTATTCTCATTTCATAGGTGAAATTGGCGTTAGAAAGGACATCAGCAACAGCGGCGAGTTTCAGATCCCAGAAGGTCAAAGATTTGACAGGTACAGACCCTGTAGAAGTACATAGCATCAGGGAAAGCAGTAGTTCAGATGCGATCTTCGTCCTGAATATTAACCTGCTGTGCTTCAATTCGATAACGTTACGGGCTCTGAGACGATGTTGAACAAAAATTCGGTATTCTGACACGAAGGACTCAGTGGTTTTAATTAGTAACTATTGGATACTAACAGTCGTGAAGATGTTCGCTGCTCAATTTGCCAGCTCAGTTCAATATAGGGGAAGATTGGGCCTCACCATATCTCCATCGTTACTCTTGACTACCTTTTGCAGTAGAAATGGCACACACACACACGCACATACACTAACTATTAGAATACTAACAGTCGTGAAGATGTTCGCTGCCGCCGCGCGGGATTTGCCGAGCGGTCTAGGGCGCTGCAGTCATGGACTGTGCGGCTGGTCCCGGCGGAGGTTCGAGTCCTCCCTCGGGCTTGGGTGTGTGTGTTTGTCCTTAGGATAATTTAGATTAAGTAGTGTGTAAGCTTAGGGACTGATGACCTTAGCAGTTAAGTCCCAAAAGATTTCACACACGTTTGAACATTTTTTTTTTTTTTTTTTTTTTGTTCGCTGCCCAGTCTGCCAGCTCAGTTCAGGATTATAAGGGAAGGTTTGGCCTCACCGTATCACCACCGTTACTCTTGACTGCCTTTTGCAGCAGAAATGGTACACACACACACACACACACACACACACACACAATCTTATTCGTACATTCACATTTTTTTTCTTGCAGATCTCAGAAGTATTGAACTGCTGCTTTTTTCCGTAACGTAGAGAGACACGCCCATTTTTTGTTTAAAAAGACAAATGTCGAAAGGTAGGCAGTTTTGACTGTAACGCCAGCATGTAAGCCTGACGGCCGCCTTTGTCCTTGTTGCAGGTGCACCTGCGGTCGCACTTCATCATGAACGGCGTGTGCGTGAGGTGGCGAGGATGGATCGACCTGGAGCGCCTGGACGGAGTCGGCTGCCTCGAGTACGATGAGGAGAGAGCACAGGTACTCGCCTTCCCCAAGTACTTCGCGTCTGCTGCTCATTACGACAGCGACTTCATTTAATATTCCTCTCGAGTGAGGCAAATGAGCGTGGCAAAGACATTTGTCTCTTCAGAGCTAATTTTAGGAATGTAGTTATTTCAGTACTGTGTTTCACATATTACTGTATTTAGAATGAGGTTTTCACTCTGCAGCGGAGTGTGCGCTGATATGAAACTTCCTAGCAGATTAAAACTGTGTGCCGGGCCGAGACTCGAACTCGGAACCTTTGCGTTTCGCGGGCAAGTGCTCTGCCATCTGAGCTACCCAAGCACGACTTACGGCCCGTCCTCACAGCCTTACTTCTGCCAGTATCTCGTCTCCTACCTTCCAAACTTTACAGAAGCTCTCCTGCGAACCTAGCAGAACTGGCACTCCTGAAAGAAAGGATACTGCGGAGACATGGCTTAGCCACAGCCTGGGGAATGTTTCCAGAATGAGATTTTCACTCTGCAGCGGAGTGTACGCTGATATGAAACTTCCTGCAAGGTTCGCAGGAGAGCTTCTGTGAAGTTTGGAAGGTAGGAGACGTGATACTGGCAGACGTACGGCTGTGAGGACGGGGCGTGAGTCGTACTTGGGAAGCTCAGATGGTAGAGCACTTGCCCGCGAAACGCAAAGGTCCCGAGTTCGAGTAACGGCACGGCACACAGTTTTAATCTGCCAGGAAGTTTCATTACTGTATCTAATCAGTGGCCTGTGAAGTGTGTTCTTATCGCTTCCGCAGGCGTTATTAATTTCAGTAGCATTCATGTGTGACTGGAATCATTAAAACTGCAATCTCATATTGCACTTCATATATAAGCCATATTCTTCATTCTTAATAATGAAAACAGTTCACACTTGCTTTAACATTGTCTCATTTCTAATTTTTAGTCCTGGTATCAGGTTTATTCCGTTTGATATCTTGAGATAACTGACTGGGTGCTCTACCCTTGTGTATATGATAACTATTTTATAATATCTGAAGTAATAGCATACCAAAAGAAATTGTCAAATATTTGTCGTTTATAGAAATGCTTGAATTGCGTATTAAGTATGTAAACTTCTGTAAAAAGAGTTATTTTAAGTCCATTTTTGCAACTACTGAAAAGATGCGTATTTTGTAAATTGAAGGTGGGTGGGGGGGTGAGAGGGGGGGGGGGGAGAAGGGAAAGAAAAGGAAAGGAACTCGTGATGTTGGCTGCATCTGGACTTACGTGTGCAGGACCGGCATTCGAACCGGGGATCCTTTGCTTACTAAGCAGCTGCGTTATCGCAACTGTGCGGATTATATCGGTACGTCCTCGGCCCACTCACATTCCCACCTATCGGCGATGTTTATTTTACCGTACGCGCTTCCTTTTTACTAATTTAAAACATCAGTGGTAGCATATTTGCCTGGTTATCGCTCACGAAAGTGTTTTATATGAACAAAAGGAAACGCGTATGGCAAAACAAATATTGATTTTTTGTAGTTGCAAACATGATTTTAAATATCTTTAATAATTGTAAAGTAACTACGGGACCTGTGACCCCATAAATTACTCTATATAATGTTTTGTATCAAAGAAACTTGTGCTGGTAAGTGGTCAAAGCATGTAGAAATCCAGTTACGTCAGAGGATACTTCTCCTTAGTTAGGCGACGCAACAAGGAAACAGGCTGATTGTCTTAGCAGTATTACTCCAGGAAGCCGCAGGTCGTCTAGATTTTGAGCTTCCTGAATGGAACTCCCAGAAATAATTTGTGAAACTTCTCTGAATTCTTCATTTATATTCTACTCGTATATTTGTCAGAAAGTGCATAACTGCGGCATTATACAGGGCGAGTCAAAAGTCCTTGGACACCTTCATAAGTTGGAAGATTTAAGGGAAAATTGAAATGTGATGATGGGAACATAGGTTTGACGTGGGGCCGCAACTTTTGGAGTGAATGTCATCCATGGCCGCCAATCTTGAAATCCGCCATTTTGGATTCAAGTCTTTTTTTTTATGGGAAGGGGGTTGTATGACATATCAAATAACACTCGCTTGAGCTCTGGAATTGAGTGGTGTAATTTGTTTTTATCTATCTTGTACAGTTTAGAAGTTATTAATGTGGTTGCGGCGTCTACAGTTGTGCATTGCACGGGATGAACAACACGTAGAACATGTGTTGTAGCAGTCGGTATGAAGGTAATTTCCCAACTTTGAACATTAATAACCTCTAAACTGTACAAGATAGACAAAAACAAATTGCACCACTAAATTCCAGATCTCAAACGTGTGTTATTTTATGTGTCATACACCCCCTTCCCATTAAAAAAATGACTTGAATCCAAAATGGCGGGTTTCAACACAGCGGCTATGAATGACATTCATTCCAAAAGTTGCGACCTCACATCAAACCTATGATCCCATCATCACATTTCAATTTTCCCTTTAATCTTCCACCTTATGAAGGTGTCCAAGGACTTTTGACTCACCCTGTATTAATGATGAGCTAGTTTGCACGCAACAGACAGCATGCTGTGAGGGTTCTGAAGTGTGCAGCCCTTTCAGGCAAACTTTTACCCTCCTAGCTTCTAACCTGCTGTATCCTCAGCTTCACTGAAACTGGCTTATTCCAGAATTGTAGTTCGTAGCACTGTGTTGAGGGCAGGAGTAGAGGTTGTGTGTGCAGGAGTGTCTATGTGTTACAGCTGGAGGATTCGATGCTGCGTGACCAGATCGAGCGCTACAACCAGCGGCTGCGAGACTTCGAGGAGAAGCAGAGGGCGTACCGCCAGCACCAGGAGCGGCCCACCGACCCCGACCTCGAGGTCAGTGCCTCACTCACTCACGCCGCCTTCACACGCGCCAATACCTTGTCTCAGTCGATTACTCGTCGTCGCAAGGGAGTCTACTGCAGCGTCCCTGGCATATTATTGCTTCACCATGGTCCCTGCTGACGAAGCTCTTTCTTACATAGCTGATGTTTCCTACTGATATAATAGCTTTGTTTCGACATTGTCTATCCTCGACTTTATTTTCAATATAACAACGAGTTTTATGAACAAATTGATGGGGTGACCATGGGTAGCCCTCTAAGCCCTGCTGTTGCTAATCCATTTATGGAATTTTTCGAACAACGGGTGCTGCAGTCGGCCAAAAAAAAGCCCTTTGAAATGGTATCGATACGTGGAATCATGCTGAAAAGGAACTGAGTGATTTTTTGGTGCACATAAACAGTTTCAATCCAAGGATACAATTCACCATGGAGAAAGAGAGTAATGGACAACTAAATTTTTTGGATGTATTGGTTATTAAACGGGCACACACCGATCGTTACCTACGTAAGAATTCGAATCATCATCCTAGGCAGAAGAGAGGAGCCATAAAAACTTTAGTGGACAGAGCTAATAACATCTGTAAGCCAATTTACTTGCAAGATGAATTAAGCCATTTGCGAACAGCTTTCAAGGAAAGGAACTGACAAAGAAATAGATCGAGCACTCCACCCTAAAAGAAAAGTGTCCGAAAATACACGACAACAACAACCGTCGGCTGGAAAAGTTTTTCTTCCATTTATTCATAACATCACGTACCGTATTGGTAAAGTTTTGGCCAAGTTTCAAGTGGAGACAATCTTTCGACCTACCAAGAAAATTAGTGAAAGTTTAAGATCGGTGAAAGACGCACGACACCCCTTAGCTACCCCAGATGTGTATAAAATTCCGTGTAGCTGTGGCATGGTTCATATTGGAACAATTAAAAGGAGTGTTAATACCCGCTTAACGGAACACAAAAGGAACTGTAGATTGGGACAGATTGAGAAATAAGCTGTAGCGGAACACGTTTTCAAAGACGGTAATCACGAAATAAAATTTAGTGAGACAAACGTGATAGCTAGGACCTCACTTTATTATACTTGCACGTATGGAGAAGCTATAGAGATCTACAAGCACGGAAATAATTTTAATAGAAAAGAAGAAGGATTAAAACTAGACAAGATATGGCGTTCGACTTTGTACCAACGATGTGACAAGAGAGACGGCACTAGCCAGAGATAGTTTTAAAGTCGAAAGCACGTGACGAGTGGTGGCGCCATCTAAGCGCTCTATATAAGTGGGACCTCCAGCGCCTAGCAGCCAGTCACCGACTCACCTAAGAAGATGTTGCCCGCAGCCGGCAACGAAACGTCAGGTTCAAAATGGTTCAAATGGCTCTGAGCACCATGGGACTCAACTGCTGTGGTCATAAGTCCCCTAGAACTTAGAACTACTTAAACCTCAGTAACCTAAGGACGGCACACAACACCCAGCCATCACGAGGCAGAGAAAATCCCTGACCCCGCCGGGAATCGAACCCGGGAACCCGGGGAAACGTCAGGAAGGAGAAGAAGTTTTATATATGCACCACGGCAATTCAGCCCGGAAGTTTTAATTAATGATTATTCCTGTTCTGTCACACTCCCAAGTCACGGTTTGTCGCTTCTGCTTAGAAGTCGATAGTAAAGTTGCGTGTGTTGTGAGTGCGGCCGTCTTCTGAAAGTGAACTTATGAGAAACCTTTCTTCTTACAAAAAGTTAGCTAAAGTAACATTATTAACCAACTAGCAATGATGGTAAGTTTGTTTACAACCGAAGCCAAATTTGTATTGAATGATCTTGACGCAGGTGCATGGCAACTACTCCACAGTGCTGCAAGCTGAAAAATTAGGAACATTACAAAACGCTGATTTGCTCGAGAAAATGAATTCATGCAAACGCATCACATAATGACGTATCAGTTCACGTGTTGTAAGGGGTCCGTAGGCCCTTACTATAACTTTGCACTCGGCGCAGATCGATAGGGCGAACAGTCGATTGTGACGTGTTGCGAGAGCGAGTGTCGAGATGCGCCAGAGTGGTTGGCGGGAATGGTGTGTGTGTGTGTGGAGGCTATTATTGGAATACAGGGTTTTTAACAGAGAAGGGTGTCACCATCGCCGTGGTTAGACCCCAAAATAATAAAGAAAAACCGGGAAAGTGATGAAGTGTCTCTATAAAAGTGATCAGTGACGTTACTAGTGCCGATATTTAGTTTCGCGTCTACCGCGCCGGCCTAACCTTGGACTGCAGTGTTGGATGCAGTGATGGATTAGCATGTGACGATAATGGCAAATGAAGAAAGCCTGTGCTGAGATTAGCCGTAATTAGATATGTATGACGAAGGCAGTGGCTGTCTCCTTTTTGTGTTTTGAGGAGAATGTAAGTTCGTAATTAGTAAAACTGTGTTGGTGTTCCTTATTACCATACATTCAGTATTATAGTATTGAACAGGACGAACTGGAAAGTAACAACTTCCGTAGCAGTCAATTCCGATTACCAGCCCCATTAGGTTCACGGTCATGTTAATAATAAATATTGGGCTGCTATTCGATCAGATCAGGTCGGGATAAGAACGGAGGTGTTACACAGTGTGAATGGCCTGTTGTCGTCAGTCTGCAGTGTACACAATATTTCGGCAAGCGACGTCGTTGCCATTATCAGCAGTGGTGACGAATTGATTGCCTAGCACCTGGAGCAGGTGTTACACTGAGGTTGGACAAAGTGATGCCGGCCGGAGTGGCCGTGCGGTTCTGGGCGCTACAGTCTGTAGCCGAGCGACCGCTACGGTCGCAGGTTCGAATCCTGCCTTGGGCATGGATGTGTGTGAAGTCCTTAGGTTAGTTAGGTTTAAGTAGTTCTAAGTTCTAGGCGACTGATGACCACAGAAGTTAAGTCGCATAGTGCTCAGAGCCATTTGAACCATTTTTTTGACAAAGTGATACATTCATAAAAAAATATTTGAATCACCTCGGTTGCGAGAGTTCCGGAACCTGTACAGAAAATTGGAATAGAGATCAACATAAACATCATTTCTGCCCTTTTTATTTCTCATGAAAACCACACATTGCATGTTCTGTCACCAGACAGTGAGACCTCCAGAGGTCAGAGAGTGGTTGAAAGTTTTGATGTTCAGCTGATTTTATTTTTGGTTCAGATTTTTTGTGGAGGGGTTCATGGACAAGTTAGCGGAAAAGCGTTGGGTGGTATCGACACACACACACACACACACACACACACACACACACACACAGACATAACACAAATAAACAGACGTTAGTTTTCGGCATATATTTCGTTAGATATAAAGTGAACTCACAGTAGTTACGGCTTTACATCACAGTTTTCGATCAAACATATACGACTAGTAACACAGGACTAATAGTGCTCCACAGCAGTGAGGGCAAACAAGTGAAGTTTGGAACATGAAAACGTGTTTGCGTTACGTAAATGAATTTATGGTGCGACCTCGAACACGTGACCAGATGAGAGGAAACGCAGATGCGAACCAAAAACGCGAAGAACTGTAAGTAATCACTTATTCACGTAAAAAACGAGACGTGAATTGTTTTATAATCTACAAATATCACGTATCAAGATAAAACTGTGTCATCTAGATCACACTGAAGATGCCTTAAAGTAAAAGGCGAATCGCGTCTGGAAGAAATAAACTATGTATACTGCCGCAAGAAGAGGCGATTTTTATTTGCATACGAATATTTCGGCGGTTGCTGCGGATGACGGCCCCGCAAACAAACTTGCTATATAATTTTTTTGCTTCCTGGTGTTTGATCTCTCTTGTGGGAGAACACTCGTTGGAAAAAAAATAATAAAACTTCATGTCACCTTCGCAATGTTCGACAAAAATGAATTAAACAATAAAATAAAGATTGAAAGACAAAAAATTCATTATTGCAAGATGAATGAGCGGAGCGCGAACTGGTTAGCTTCCGATGTTAGCAGACGACGGTACTGTCCCCTGTTGCTAAGCACGTGCTGTCTTCAACATGCACACGACTTTATAACTCGACACTAGGGACAGTCAATTGATCATTGACGTCACTGATTCACTCGAGACTTGGCGGGCGGCAAATCTACACGCAGGCACTTGACGCACACCCATCTCTAGTAGCCGAAGGCTAAATACTGTCTGCTGTTCCGTACATACCTAGCCACACATAATTTATATTTTATATAGTTGTGACAGCTTGTGCGTCTTTTAATGACTTCCTGATCCAGTTTTCTAGTTCCCACTTTTATTTTTTATCTTCCCTTATGAAACGTACATGTGACTAAATAATTTTAAAATGTTAGTCACGCAGGAGCGTATGGATTAATGACATGTGAAAACAGAAACAGGAAAATTTGCTTGCGGGTGGTTACAAAAACAACTGAGGTGCAATCTAAACCCCTTAAATAGATCCAGTAGGCCTACTGCACATATGTGAAAGTGTCAAATCCCCACTGAGGGTATGTCAGAAATAACTGAAATGAAATGCTTATGGCTATATTTCAGTCTTCTATTTATTCGATAAAATGGATCTCACATAAAAAAAAATCGTAGTTGATAGCGACCAAAGAAATGGCGTACGATATCTAAGAGATGGTTAATCAACTTATTTTCGGTAGTAGTTGTGTTTGTCGATGTCTACATTACTTTCTTTCTGTCTAGTAATAAAAGCTGTCTGGCGTAACAAATACCCACCCGACATTCTCAATAATGAACACTACACATTCCAGAATATGTCCTCCTCTACAGCTTTTACCGTCAGTTTGTTATATTTCCGCCGGCCGCGGTGGTCTCGCGGTTCTAGGCGCGCAGTCCGGAACCGTGCGACTGCTACGGTCGCAGGTTCGAATCCTGCCTCGGGCATGGATGTGTGTGATGTCCTTAGGTTAGTTAGGTTTAAGTAGTTCTAAGTTCTAGGGGACTGATAACCACAGCAGCTGAGTCCCATAGTGCTCAGAGCCATTTTTTTGTTATATTTCCGTCATTCAAGCGTATGTTTCAAGGAGAGTTGAACAACATATTAACACCTCCTAAATGTCGATCTCACGAACTGATCATGATGATAAAATTAGAGGAAAAGGAGCTCACACAAAAGCGTACTGCAAGGTTTTCTTTCCGTGCTGTCACCGCGAATGGAATAGAAACGGGAGGCAGTGTAAATGGAACCCGAAGCAACAAGCGTGCACTATATAGAAGTAGATGTAAAACTATGCTTAGAATGGTGTTTTGCTGCTGATGAATACTGTCTCGTTACTGGATGCGGGTTTACATAGATATCACAGCTTTTATTTGAAGATATTTACTTGTAAGGAAGTAGCTATTTACGCTTGCGCAATATGTGTCGGGGATCGGAGGAACTAATACTCAATGGCAAAAATAGAAATTTTCTGTAAAAGCTATTTCCTTTTCGTAAAAAGTACAATAATTATTTAACGTTCGGCTCATGGTTCGGAGGATTTTAATAAGCTGATCATCTAGCAACAGAAGACGACATAGCTGTTCAAATTGATTTCGAAAAGACGGTTGGTTTTTTGACTGATGCGAAAGCAACTAAAAGCTTCCGTTTAGTTTTGTCGCACTTACTGCAGTTGTAGTTGTTGGTAGTATTGCCCAGCACCATACGTGAATACCGGTTATTATTTGACCTTCTAAGGACTGCAAACATAAAATTTCACGACAGAAATGAGGAGGAACACAAATGCGATATTTTAATAGACTTGTACGCCTAAATTATGTAAATACTGTCCTCAATGAAAGTATCCAAAGCCTTCGTTAGCCACACCAGTACTTATTAGAAATATTGTGGTAACCATCCAAGTGTATGAGCTCAACTTTATTTGCAAATCATTAACAGTTTGGGAGTGTCTGCTATCATGAGTTCAAAATGTGGTACGAAGGTAAGTGTGGAACAGCAAAACAATACTACGGAATACGGACCGTTTACTTTCTCCCGTCAATAAAAATAAAGAACGGAAAAATGCTATATTGCTTTATCTTTTCCATCAGTACTATGCAGTGGAGAATTTGGGTCATTTTTTTGGGATTAGATTAGATTAGTACTTGTTCCATAGATCATGAATACGACATTTTGTAATGATGTGAACGTGTCAGGTTAATAAAAGGTGTCTAAACAAGATATTACATTAGACAAAATATTACTTGACACTCAATAGTTTTAATTTTTTTGTGGGGGTTGGGAAATTACCCACTTACTATATCCAAAAATTCATCTAATGAGTAGAAGGAGGTGCCACTAAGAAATTCTTTTAATTTCCTTTTAAATACTATATGGCTATCTGTCAGACTTTTGATGCTATTAGGTAAGTGACCAAAGACTTTTGTGGCAGCATAATTTACCCCCTTCAGAGCCAAAGTTAGATTTAATCTTGAGTAGTGAAGATCATCCTTTCTCCTAGTGTTATAGCCACGTACACTGCTATTACTTTTGAGTTCGTTCGGATTGTTGATAACAAATTTCATAAGTGAATATATATATTGTGAGGCTACAGCGAAGATTTCTAGCTCTTTAAATAAGTGTCTGCAGCATGATCTTGGATGAGCTCCGGCAATTATTCTGATTACACGCTTTTGTGCATTGAACACTATTTTACTCTATGATGAGTTACCCCAGAAAATGATTCCATACGAAAGCAGAGAATGAAAATAGGCGTGGTAAGCTAATTTACTCAGCTATATATCGCCAAAATCTGCAATGACCCTAATAGCATAAGTAGCTGAACTCAATCGTTTCAGCAAATCCTCAGTGTGTTTTTTCCAGTTCAACCCCTCACCAATGCATACACCTAGAAATTTTGAATATTCTACCTTAGCTACCGATTTCTGATCGAAGTCTATATTTATTAATGGGGTCATTCCATTTATTGTGTGGAACTGTATATACTGTGAGTCATTGCTTCTTGTGAATGTCGTAGCCTTCCGTCTGCACTAATTAAAATTTACTGCAATCTCTTCTGAGTTAAATTATAGCCATACACTCAATGGTCACAAAGCAGCGGCGGCTCGGTTTTTATGTCGTCATTAGGTGGAAAGTGACGCAACCCGCTGTGAAGCTGCCTTTAATACTCGCCGGGAAGCCCAGAAAATTATGCGGAGTCACGCATCAGTCGTGCGTAGGCGCTCACCGAAAGGGATCACGCACCGCAAACCGCCCACCGAATACGCCCAACTGCCGCACAGCTGTCGACTCTAGCCCTCAGCAGTCCCCAAAGCTCGAGCCCATATCTTTCTTGGCACACTTTTCTTACCCACAAAGACAAGCATTGTACGATACCTCCATTCCTCATTCATTTGTCCTCGATATCAATGGCATTTTTATAATTTAACCGGCCCACAGACGCCAAATTTCCGATATTTATTATAGCAATGAAATACTAATCGCAGGAAGTTAGCTTATAAAGAGAAAAAATTTAACTCTTGAATTCTTCTCTACATACATAGACTCCTGGAAATTGAAATAAGAACACCGTGAATTCATTGTCCCAGGAAGGGGAAACTTTATTGACACATTCCTGGGGTCAGATACATCACATGATCACACTGACAGAACCACAGGCACATAGACACAGGCAACAGAGCATGCACAATGTCGGCACTAGTACAGTGTATATCCACCTTTCGCAGCAATGCAGGCTGCTATTCTCCCATGGAGACGATCGTAGAGATGCTGGATGTAGTCCTGTGGAACGGCTTGCCATGCCATTTCCACCTGGCGCCTCAGTTGGACCAGCGTTCGTGCTGGACGTGCAGACCGCGTGAGACGACGCTTTATCCAGTCCCAAACATGCTCAATGGGGGACAGATCCGGAGATCTTGCTGGCCAGGGTAGTTGACTTACACCTTCTAGAGCACGTTGGGTGGCACGGGATACATGCGGACGTGCATTGTCCTGTTGGAACAGCAAGTTCCCTTGCCGGTCTAGGAATGGTAGAACGATGGGTTCGATGACGGTTTGGATGTACCGTGCACTATTCAGTGTCCCCTCGACGATCACCAGTAGTGTACGGCCAGTGTAGGAGATCGCTCCCCACACCATGATGCCGGGTGTTGGCCCTGTGTGCCTCGGTCGTATGCAGTCCTGATTGTGGCGCTCACCTCCACGGCGCCAAACACGCATACGACCATCATTGGCACCAAGGCAGAAGCGACTCTCATCGCTGAAGACGACACGTCTCCATTCGTCACTCCATTCACGCCTGTCGCGACACCACTGGAGGCGGGCTGCACGATGTTGGGGCGTGAGCGGAAGACGGCCTAACGGTGTGCGGGACCGTAGCCCAGCTTCATGGAGACGGTTGCGAATGGTCCTCGCCGATACCCCAGGAGCAACAGTGTCCCTAATTTGCTGGGAAGTGGCGATGCGGTCCCCTACGGCACTGCGTAGGATCCTACGGTCTTGGCGTGCATCCGTGCGTCGCTGCGGTCCAGTCCCAGGTCGACGGGCACGTGCACCTTCCGCCGACCACTGGCGACAACATCGATGTACTGTGGAGACCTCACGCCCCACGTGTTGAGCAATTGGGCGGTACGTCCACCCGGCCTCCCGCATGCCCACTATACGCCCTCGCTCAAAGTCCGTCAACTGCACATACGGTTCACGTCCACGCTGTCGCGGCATGCTACCAGTGTTAAAGACTGCGATGGAGCTCCGTATGCCACGGCAAACTGGCTGACACTGACGGCGGCGGTGCACAAATGCTGCGCAGCTAGCGCCATTCGACGGCCAACACCGCGGTTCCTGGTGTGTCCGCTGTGCCGTGCGTGTGATAATTGGTTGTACAGCCCTCTCGCAGTGTCCGGAGCAAGTATGGTGGGTCTGACACACCGGTGTCAATGTGTTCTTTTTTCCATTTCCAGGAGTGTATTAAATTTCAAGTTGCCAAAATTACTAGAAAACCTGTCGAGCTTTAGTTTTATATGTCTCTGCGAAATGCGTCGAGTAAATTGCTACATAAAAGGAGAAATAAAAGATAAATCGAAATCTATGTCTCCACGCTTTATAAGGGGGAGACACATGAAAACGAGATAGGTGTAAAAAAGCAATTAAACTATTTATTATTCCAAAAGTAATCTATGTAATTGTTAATACATTTATCCCACCGTGGAACAAGACAGTCGATGTCTTCATGGAAAAATGATTGGAGTTGCACACGGTGGCACGATTGTACCCAGGAGTGCACCTCTTCGTCCAAAGGAAGTCGATGGGCATGACGTCTTTCTTCAGGTCTCCAAAAATGTGGAAATCGTATGAGGAGAGATCCGGGCTGTATGGACGATGGGTAAGGTTTTCCCAGCGAAACTTCCGCAAAGTAGTCGAAACAACCTGCCAACAAAGTAACCGCCCACATGTTGCCAAGGCTGTTTCGATTGCGCTGCAGAAGTTTCGCTGGGAAGCCTTACACATCCTCCTTACAGTCGCGATCCCTCCACATACATTTCCATATTTGGAGCCCTGAAGAAAGACATTCGCGGCAGTCGATTTGCTTTGGACGAAGAGGTGCATGCGTGGCTGCAATCATGGTTCCGTAGGAAACCGCAAACGATTGTCCCGCACTGTGGTTTAACTGTATTAACAGTTGTGGTGACAACATTTGAAATAATAAACAATTTTTCTCCATCTGCTTCGTTTTCATTTGACTGCCTCATACGCCTGCGACGAGGGACATACAAACAACCATTTCAAATTTCTGGAACTATCGGAAGCAAAAAATGACTCTGAGCACTATGGGACTTAACGTCTGTGGTCATCAGTCCCCTAGAACTTAGAACTACTTAAACCTAACTAACCTAAGGACATCACAAACATCCACGCCCGAGGCAGGATTCGAGCCTGCGACCGTAGCGGTCGCGCGGCTCCAGACTGTAGCGCCTAGAACCGCTCGGCCACCTGGCCGGCTATCGGAAGCACACCGCTCTTTAATAAGAAATCTATAAGGTGGAATGACAACGTGTTTAGATGTTAGAACCATTGGGGAATATGCTGGAACTTTTATTACAGTGAGAGGAAATGAAAACACATCCACTGCTACCGTAACACTGCGAAACATTCAAGCATCAGTTGGCGACTCGTCTCATGGCATTCTCGAGGCTTGTCCGTGTAATGATGTCACAGAGAGGTTTTAATGCAACTCAAAAAGGTGTTTTCGAAGAAGGGTAGTCGTGCGCCATTGTGGCTAGAAGCTCCCTAAGGCTTGATGTGATTCAACAGGAAAGACTTAAATTATTCTTACTTAATTGCGGCGTATCAGTAGAATGTTGTGATGTTGTGGATGATGATGATGATGATGATGATGATGATGATGAAAGAGAGAACATGAAAGGCAGCGCCTCTCAAATATCCGAGCTCAATGGCGTCATCTGACCATTCTGTCACGCTGTGAGATATTTCAGAGAGGTTTGGGAATTAAACCAGCTTAGTTTGGCCTTTAGAAACTTTAGGCCCCCACATATCCTTCTCTTCGTGGCTAAATAAAAGAAATGTAAATTTACACCATCATCAGCTTCTTGATGGAATGTAATATAATTACGTTGTAGCATACAGCGACCCACTGTTGAAAACTTGTTGAGTAAATTCAAAACAGTCTTTGACTGCAAAATTATTTATATCATGACTGGTTTCGATCCATGAGATGATCATCAGGTGCGTCTGTCATCCTGAACTAATAAACGAAGCATAAATTTTCACTCGAGATAGGCACCATCAAAAGATGTAAACATAATCGTAACAAAAATAAAAAGTTGCTGACTGTGACTCTACATTATGTGTCAATAGTTTTATCGAAGTTTTGTTATGTTTTCACGCCTTTTAACGGTGCCTATGTTGGATGTAAGGTTCCTTGGATGTAGGGTTCCTTGGGTGTAAGGTTCCTGGCTTACTGGTTTAGGATGACACATGCATCTGATGATTTCATAGATCGAAACCGGTCGTGAAATAAAAAAAAAAGTCATACAGACTGTTTCAGTTCCACGCCATGATTCTATCCGAATACGTCTCGGTTCTGAAAGCAGGTATTCCTAGAAGACAGACTGGTAACCACATCTATTACACTAAAGGAAGGGGAAAAGAACGCCTTGGGACAGCATCGCATACGTAAGCACTAGAAGTACATTTCTGAAGTCCTCTTAGAGTAAGACGAGTTGGAGGATCCGCAGAGGCACTCGCGCTTGAAGTGGTGTTGAAGGAGCGCTGCCCGCACACGGGAGGCTGAGTCACGCCATTATTTGCCTCGTTAGCTGCGCTCTCCACACTCTCCGTCATTATTTGTTTAAACACAACTCCTTTGTTTCTTCCACGCAAACTTTGAGCTGCGACATACAGCGCTTGCGTGGAAACGTAACGTGAGTGAACCTCTTGCTGTGTATACGTTCTAGAGAGCCAATTAACAGTGCAGTGAGCGTGCCTTGCTTTGAGTCATGAATGGAAGATTTTATTAAGACCGGAAATAAGGGAAATCACAGCTACATTTCAAAAGCAGAAGGTAATCGATTATAAAAGAATAAAAAGAGAGTTCTAGGCGCTCAGTCCGGAGCCGCGCGACTGCTACGGTCGCAGGTTCGAATCCTGCCTCGGGCATGGATGTGTGTGATGTCCTTAGGTTAGTTAGATTTAAGTAGTTCTAAGTTCTAGGGGACTGATGACCTCAGAAGTTTAGTCCCATAGTGCTCAGAGCCAATAAAAAGAGAAATACGTGGTCTCTCTTTACCCTTCTGTGGTGTCATAGCTTCCATCTGTGAACAATCTAGGTTGTGGGAGTTTATGCTCAAATGCTCAGATAACGGGTGATAATGAATAACTAATTCCGAAACCAGTAACTTAAATACACGAACACATAGCACCAGTTGACATGATGTTGTGGTCTTCACTCCGAAGACTGGTTCTGCTCTACGTCCTGCTCTATCCTGTACAAGCCTCTTCATCTCCGAATCTTACCGTATTCATCTCTTGGTCTCCTTCTATGATGTTACCCCCCCCCCCCCCCCCCCCCCCACACACACACACACTTCCCTCCAATACTTAACATAATGATTATAATTTTAGTACAGTGAACTTCTCGAGAGGTACAGAACAAAAATAAGTTATTAAGAGAATATACACTCCTGGAAATTGAAATAAGAACACCGTGAATTCATTGTCCCAGGAAGGGGAAACTTTATTGACACATTCCTGGGGTCAGATACATCACATGATCACACTGACAGAACCACAGGCACATAGACACAGGTAACAGAGCATGCACAATGTCGGCACTAGTACAGTGTATATCCACCTTTCGCAGCAATGCAGGCTGCTATTCTCCCATGGAGACGATCGTAGAGAAGCTGGATGTAGTCCTGTGGAACGGCTTGCCATGCCATTTCCACCTGGCGCCTCAGTTGGACCAGCGTTCGTGCTGGACGTGCAGACCGCGTGAGACGACGCTTCATCCAGTCCCAAACATGCTCAATGGGGGACAGATCCGGAGATCTTTCTGGCCAGGGTAGTTGACTTACACCTTCTAGAGCACGTTGGGTGGCACGGGATACATGCGGACGTGCATTGTCCTGTTGGAACAGCAAGTTCCCTTGCCGGTCTAGGAATGGTAGAACGATGGGTTCGATGACGGTTTGGATGTACCGTGCACTATTCAGTGTCCCCTCGACGATCACCAGTGGTGTACGGCCAGTGTAGGAGATCGCTCCCCACACCATGATGCCGAGTGTTGGCCCTGTGTGCCTCGGTCGTATGCAGTCCTGATTGTGGCGCTCACCTGCACGGCGCCAAACACGCATACGACCATCATTGGCACCAAGGCAGAAGCGACTCTCATCGCTGAAGACGACACGTCTCCATTCGTCCCTCCATTCACGCCTGTCGCGACACCACTGGAGGCGGGCTGCACGATGTTGGGGCGTGAGCGGAAGACGGCCTAACGGTGTGCGGGACCGTAGCCCAGCTTCATGGAGACGGTTGCGAATGGTCCTCGCCGATACCCCAGGAGCAACAGTGTCCCTAATTTGCTGGGAAGTGGCGGTGCGGTCCCCTAAGGCACTGCGTAGGATCCTACGGTCTTGGCGTGCATCCGTGCGTCGCTGCGGTCCGGTCCCAGGTCGACAGGCACGTGCACCTTCCGCCGACCACTGGCGACAACATCGATGTACTGTGGAGACCTCACGCCCCACGTGTTGAGCAATTGGGCGGTACGTCCACCCGGCCTCCCGCATGCCCACTATACGCCCTCGCTCAAAGTCCGTCAACTGCACATACGGTTCACGTCCACGCTGTCGCGGCATACTACCAGTGTTAAAGACTGCGATGGAGCTCCGTATGCCACGGCAAACTGGCTGACACTGACGGCGGCGGTGCACAAATGCTGCGCAGCTAGCGCCATTCGATGGCCAACACCGCGGTTCCTGGTGTGTCCGCTGTGCCGTGCGTGTGATCATTGCTTGTACAGCCCTCTCGTAGTGTCCGGAGCAAGTATGGTGGGTCTGACACACCGGTGTCAATGTGTTCTTTTTTCCATTTCCAGGAGTGTAGTATGGCTTAAAAGAGTAATTTGGCTTCAAAGAATAATTTGGCTTAAAAGAATAATTTGGCTTAAAAGAATAATTTGGCTTAAAAGAATAATCTGGCTTAAACTATGTCGTCGAGGAGAGAAAATGCTGAAAATGGGAATTATAGGGGCCATGGTATGAAACTGGAGGCAGATATAATTTTAACGTCAGGTCGACAATACAGTTATTGCCAGTCACTACTAAGTTACGATCTGTGTCTATGTCTGCCTGGGTATTTGGTTTCTAACCACGTGATAATATCGTTTTGAAAACATATCTCATCCAGTTCTTGTCGTGGATAACATGTCCCAGCACAAACAATATCGTAAAATCCATGCAAAGGGACGATACTTTCGACGAAATACACTAGTGTATGCAGGGGAGTCATCATGCTATACCGTTCGTTCAACGTGATTTTTTTCTGTGGATAATTGTTGTTTTATATACGCCACATTACAATTAGTCTTGTCATTAGTATAGTTATCTTTATCCATCAAGTGACAACTGCACTGAAGCTCATTCCCTTTCCTTTATCTGCCCTTTGGCAAACACGAGTTTGCCAATGAAAAAGTATAACAGACCTACAGAGAAAAACGAATTGCCGATTTTGTTAATCTTTTGCACAATTGTAGTACATACTTCCGTAAAAGGAAAGCTGAGCTGGTGCGGTGTGCTTCTGGAGGGTTTCGAGAGATAGAGGGAATTTTGCTGTTACTGCTACCAATACTATTAGAACTATAACTATACTGCCTAATACTGTTAAATACCATATGAGAGCGTCAGCCGTCGCACAGGGGAGTTTGTTAGAACTGAGTAAGTCCGCCCTATTGCTTCCGAGAGTATAATCAGGCTATAACAAGGAACTGTGATGATATGATAATTGATTTATCGGTACATTTATACGCATATCGCAGTGAACACATACGAAGTTATACCAACTTTCAATAACACACATTTTATTTGCGAGACACATACTAATGTTTGACGGAACAGTCTACCGCCTTAGTTAGTTGTGTTAATCGCCGCACCACGAATGTTAGCGCCATCGTATGTTTACAACAAACTAGTTATACTTCGAATCTCGAAAACACATTTGAAGTGCATTGTACGAGAATGATTCGTAACATCTAAGCATCAACGATAACGGTCCGAAAGATGAAACAATTGGTGTCCGTTGGGTGTGTACTTCGCTTGTTAGTTGGACAAAGGAACGGTACGAAGGAAAAGTGGATCACCTCACCTCTAATGGACGTGGCTGGGTCTCGCCGTGGGCTCTGATAGCCGGTCGGTAATGCGCTTATGGGCGGCTGTTAGCTGGCGACCCCGGTAGCCTCCGGGACAAGCAGTTTGTGCGGCTCGCGGATACGATGAGGCGCGTCAAAAGCCGGCGCAGGGAAACAGAGCTGTCCGCACGGCGGAGGGGGATGGGGAGGCGGTGTATTTTTCGTTTGGAGCGATACTGCGATGTTTGGCTCTTAACTCCGTGAAGGGCCGCGCGGCCCTCGCGCAGTAAGCGACCCCAGAATCTGCGGACAATGGCGGCCATTCAGCTGTCAGCCGGCCTCTTCCTTGGACCTCAATGGCCATTGTTGACCGGCGGGTCGGCAGCCGCCCGCGCGCGGCGCGGTATGCAGATGGCGAGCTGCGCCGCGAGCTTCTCTCTGGAGCCTACGCGCGCCCATAAGCCGGTTTCTACACTGTGAACGAGATATCACAACTCGGATACGCGTGCGCCCCCTTCCGTGTAAGTATAACAGGAAGCGTGGCATCTGCGCACCCCTGCCTCTAAACTGTCACACACTCGGTCATACTGTCTCCACTCGTACGTATGTACACTGCAAGCCACTGCACAGTGCATGCTGGAAGGTGCATCGTACCAATATGATCGATTTTCTTTCCTATTTCGTTCGCGCATCGAGCGAGAAAAAAATGGCTGTCTGTACGCCTCTGTATGTGCTCTAATCTCTTATCCTATTCTATAGTGAAAACGCCGACTTTTTCGAAGACATATCCCGTAGTTTTACTTAAGTGTTTCGTGAAAAATCCTCGTCTTTCCTCCAAGGATTCCCATTTAGAAATTTGAGCCTCGCCTATCGAATATCTAAATAACTTACGCGGATACAACCGAATAAACGACAGGTGAACTGCCCGTCATTTTGTGACCATAGAGAGACCGAGGATTTTCTGTAAATCCTGGTTACAATCCAGCTCTCTCTCTCTCTCTCTCTCTCTCTCTCTCTCTTACAAAACAGAAGGATGAAATACGTGCTACTTGCTTCACTGTCGTTAATTAATATTTCACTAGCGATAATGCCTGATGTTGCTCATCTTTGGTTGTATGGTGCCACTAGTTGTTTACGGTTTGTGTTGCCTTCTAGCATCCCCGTCTTTGGTTCCAGATCAGCGTTGCCCAGCATCTGTCATGCACAGCGATCTCTCGTTTCATTTATGTCCGGCAAATGAGAGGGTGTTCGGTGTTCACCTGTAAAAACATCCGCGGTTGTCGAGAACGTCGCCGGGTTGCAATCCCGTAAATTATTTATACGAGGGTTTGAACTTTAATAGTGGCAACTATTTATTTACAGCTCGTACAAAAGATGTACGTGTTTCAAAGTTTTACTGACCTTCAAAGTAGTCACTAGCATTGTGTATAACCCGTTGCCAGTGACGTGGAGGACGTAGGATACTCTTAGCAGTGCCAGTTGTGTAGACAGTTCGAGCGGCGCTATTGCCCGACAAATTTTTAGCAGTTCTGAAGCGAATGCCGTGAAGTGTTTCCTTCAGTTTACAACTCGAATTGAACTTAAGAGGACTTAAGTCGGGGGAGTAGATGGTATAGCACTTAGCCCCATCAGTCAAGTAAATCAGTAACAGCTTGCACTGTACGTGCTTCAGCGTTGTCCTGCAAAATGATGGTCAGGCCCTGCAGAAAGTGTCATCACTTCTGCCTCTATGCTATTCATTTTTGGAACACAACCTACGACCACCAATGCTCAAGCACGTACAGTGCAAGCTGTTACTGATTTGTTTGACTGATGGGGCTGCTAAGTGCTATACCACCTACTGCACTCCACTGACTTAAGCACTCTTTAAGCTCAACTCTATTTCTAAACTGAAGGAAACAGTTCGCTTCAGAACTGCTACAATTTCGTCGGGCAATAGACCGCGCGGCTCGAACTGTCAACACAGCTGGCACTGCTAAGAGTATCCTACGACTTCTACATCACTGGCAACGGGTTATATACAATGCTGGTGATTACTTTGAAGGTCAGTAAAACTCTGAAACACGTATCTATTTTGTATGAGCAGTAAATAAATAGTTGCCACTATTAAAGTTCCAACCCTCGTAGATTTACATTTATGTCAGACTTCCGCAAGGGCTATACACACCAATTACGAACCTAGCAGCGCTTTTCTCAATTAATTCAATGCCTTTTATCATGTCTACTTGACAAGGACTACAAACGCTGGAGCAATACTCCAGAACTGATGAACTAGCATCTTGTCTGTGGTTTCTTTGCAAACGTACTGACTTCACCGGAATTCTTCTCTTCGGCTACCTTGATACTAATTCTACGCGTTTGTCTCTTCTTGTAACGGTACGGTCGCTCTCACAGTTTTATGAGTAACTATTTTTATGATGCACAACCTATTTCTTAGCAGCATCTCCCACAAGAAGACTAATAGCTGTGGAAATGGATTATTTGCGTAGGAGTGCCAGAATATCAAGAATCGAAAGAAAAACTAATGATTAAGTAAGCGCTAGAATGAAGGCAAATGATACAGTGATAGATAGAATTGAAAGAAAATCATTAAAATGGTACGGACACATGATAATGCCAGCTCATCGGTGAGCAAAGAAGGTTTATGAATGGAAACCACCCGGCAGACGTAAGCGCGGAAGATCACAACATTCTTGGACAGTCCACATAAATGGAGTAATGGAACGTCGCAGCAACGACAAGGAAGATGCGCTGGATGAAGAGGCTTGGCGGAGGATAACAGGAATACAACAAGATGTTATTAATTAATCTTTGTATTGATTAATCCTGTAATAACAATAATTTTCCTCATGATATTATTGGGGATTTCTGCGACTGTATGAGTGTGGGCAAACTGTGTCTTTCGACACTCCAACTTCATGCAGATGAGTAACTATATTCAGCAGTTTGTTTTGTGGGCGATAATCTACATTCTTCGTGGCTGATTCTTCAGATGAATCTATCTGGCGTTGCCCTTCAACGTAAACTTACGCTGTCTGTCTGAAATCAGTCCAAATGGAAATCTCTAGACGTTTAACGAATATGATTGAGCCTATTGATCCTTCACGATGAAATCAAAGAATGATACGCATTTTCGTATATTCAAAAATGGTTCAAATGGCTCTGAGCACTATGGGACTTAACATCTGAGGTCAACAGTCGCCTAGAACTTAGACCTACTTAAACGTAACTAACCTAAGGACATCACACACATCCATGTCCGAGGCAGGATTCGAACCTGCAACCGTAGCGGTCGCGCGGTTCCAGACTGTAGCGCCTATAACCGCTCGGGCACTTCGTATATTCATCTCAGAACATTACATGTGTTTATGTTTGGAGTCAGCTTCAGCAGTTTCAGTGAAGATCTCCCATTTATCGCGAATAGTAATTGACAATCTGAAACAATTCACTGAGATACACCACATGTCACTTCCATTTCTTACGATGTATCCGCACTATGTACCATACAACTTGATGGCCGTGCTTGTTAAAACTTCATCAGTCTAATCGCATATACGGTCTTACATTCCTTTTGAGCGTATATCTGCTTCCGTAACTGAGCGGTCAGCAGAATATTTGAGTCAAATTAGATTATTTAGAAAATTTGTAAACATAAGAAACTAATGAATTAATAAACACGAAAAAATCTGAGAGTATACAAATAAATTTTAAAGATTTTTATTTATGTAACCTGGCAAGATTAGGGCCATTTAGCTCTCTTACGAGAGTCGTTCAATAAGTAAAGCAACACATTTTTATCCTTGGCCAATTTCGGTTGAAAAATGCAGAATTTGTTGTGGGACTTAGTGGAATATTCCCGTTTGAGCCCCTATAGTTTCATGAAATGCCAATAGGTGGCAGCGCTATCCGCAACCTTCAAAATGGCGTCCGTAACGGAGGTGCATACCAAGCAGAGCACTATTGGCGGAAAATCAGAGCATCGCAAATATTCATTGGCGCTTGCAGAATATCTACGGAAACTTGGCAGTGAACAAAAGCACGCAGAGTCGTTGGGCGAGGCGTCCGCCATCATCGCAACAAGGTCGTGCAAAGCTGTCCGATCTCCCACGCGCCAGCCGGCCGCACACAGCTGTAGCTCCTGCAACGTTGGAACGCGCGGGCACTCCCATTCGAGGTTCTCGACGGATCTCCTTTGGTAGTGCTGACACAATCATCCACCAGTTGGGGTTCTCAAAGGTATGTGCCACAGTTTCCTCGTCACTTAAAAGAAACCACAAGCAGCAACTAACGACCATCTGTGCGGAATCGCTTGTGCGTTACGAGGCTGCTCCTGACAATTTGTATCGGACATCGTACTGCGATGAAACATGCGTTCATCACTTCGAACTGTAAACAAAACGGCAATTCATGGACAGACGCCACACTACCTCTCCTCCGAAGAAAAAGTTAAAAGCCGCACCCTCTGCCGGTAAATTCATGGCGACGGACTTCCGGGACTCTGAAGGGGTTATTATTATGGTGCAACGATAAACTCTGAAGTGTATTGCGCTACTCTCAGGAAACTGCAGAAACGACTTCAGCGTGTTCGTCGCCACAAAAATACAAATGAACTTCTCCATCAGAACGCAATGGCTCACACAAGAGCAGCTTATAAAACTTCAGTGGACTGTTCTTCCTTATCCACCCTACAGCCCGGATCTCGCACCGCACTCCGCGGGATGAAGTATGTGGATGATGGGGAGGTCACTAATGCACCAAGACATTGGCTCTGACGTCTATCAATGGAGTGGCACCATGCAGGTATACAGGCCCTCCCAGTAAGGCCGCACTGAACGGAGATAATGTTGAAAGCCAAACACGTGGGGAATTATATGGTGTACTGGACTTCTGAACACCAAGATGCTTTCAGAAAAAAAATGCATTATTTATTGAACGCCCTTCGTACATGTAATCAAGCATTCTACATATTTTGCATTTCATTCATCGTAAAAGTATGTTATATCTCATATCGAGCATTATAAAGCAATTGATAATTACTGTATTGCAGAAAGAGAAAAAATGTGCAGTTTACATTCGGAATACAACAGATACTAGTTACAGAAAGGTCGATTTAAAATGTGAGGCCTAAAAGCAGTAGACATCAGAGAACGACTGGAGGAGGGAGATACGTGGCTGACTGAGAAATGCCGGCCGAGGTGGCCGAGCGGTTCCAGGCGATTCAGTCCACAACCGCGCGACTGCTACCGTCGCAGGTTCGAATCCTGCCTCGGGCATGGATGTCTGTGAAGTCCTTAGGTTAGTTAGGTTTAAGTAGTTCTAAGTTCTAGGGGACTGATGACCTCAGATGTTAAGTCCCATAGTGCTCAGAGGCATTTCTTTTTTTTTTTAACTGAGAAATGAAAAGAGGATGAAGCGTAAGTAGGAGGAGTATTTGTTTTCCTGTTTGACAGAGGGAAAGCAGGTCATCTATCTTTGTGTTTGGGAAACGTTTTGAAGCTGGCGAAAGGAGGTGTTTCAGCTTCTTCCTAAAAGGAACATGGCATTTAATTGTGCGTAGAGTGCATGGTAGTTTGTTCCACAGGCGGACTTAAGAGAATACTTTTATTTTACTGATTAGCACGGTTAGGATACTAGCTGAGACCTTGGCTCGATTACGATGTTAAAAGGTATAAAAGGGCAGTGCATTGGCGGAGCTGTCATTTGTACTCAGGTGAAATGGTGTCCGACGTGATTATGGACGCACGACGGCAATTAAGAGACTTCGGGCGTGGAATGGTGATTGAAGCCAGACGCATAGGACATTTCATTTCGTAAATCGTTAGGGAATTCAATATTCAGAGAAACACAGTATCAAGAGAGTGTCCACAGTACCAAATTGCTGGTATTCTCTCACCACGGACAACGCAGTGGACGAAGATCCTCACCTAACGACCGAGAGCCGCGACGTTCACGTAGAATTGTCAATGCTAACAGACAAGCAATATCGCATGAAATAACCGCAGAAATCAATGTCGGATCCACGGCGAACGCATCCGTTAGGACACTGAGGCGAAATTTGGCGTTTGAGGGCTCTGGCAGCAGACGACAGACGCGAGTGCCTTTGCTAAGAGCAAGACATCGCTTTCAGTGTTTCTCCTGGGCTCGGGAGCGTATAGCAAGGTTAGAGTGCGGCGCAGCCCCCACGAAGACGTGGACCTAAGTTAGTAACAAGCACTGTGTGGGCCGTTGGTGGCTCCATAATGGTGTGGGCTGTGTTTACATGGAATGGACAGGATCCTTTGGTCCAACTGATTGATCATTGACTGGGAATGGTTGTGTTAGGCTAAAGAATTTTTATGGATGACAATACCCTAAGTCACTGGCCCCTACTGTTCGCGACTGGTCTGAAGAACATTCTGGACAATTCGAGCGAATGGTTTGTGCAATCATATCACCCGACATAAGTCCCATCGAACACATATGGGACGTAAGCGAGAGGTCAATGCGGACACAAACTCCTGCACCGCCAATACTTTCGCTGTGAAGGCAGCATGGCTGAATATTTCTACAGACGGCTACCAACGACTTGTTGAGTCCATGCCACGCCGAGTTGCTGCACAACGCCGCACAAAAGGAGGTCCGACAGGGTATTAGGAGGTATCACATGGTTCCTGTCACGTCAGTGTATATGCACAACTATCTAGAAATTACGGGAGTTGTTTACTGTATCGTCATCGCATGAGGCACAGTGCAATAATATCTTGGCCGGGTAGCTGAGGAGCTATTTCAACACTGGCTCTAGTAGCAAATGCCGATATTAATGTCAAGGAGAGAAGTATGAAGAACACGTGCCCCTCACGTACTTCCGTCCAGCGCCGCCTTTAAGCCGTCGGCACACGGACCGTGCATCCGAACGTTGAGCGTTGAGCGTGCCGAGTATCTGACGTCATAGCGTGGAATAGCACGTTCGGGAGTCTTTCCGAACGTGCAGAGCAATATACGGCATGTCAGATATACTGAGCGTGCATCTGAGCGTTGACCAATGAGATGGCACAACGCCACCTACGTCATAAGCCCGCCGTCTCCCTTCAGTACAGAGTTGTGAGGCGCCATATACAGGGTGTTTCAAAAATGACCGGTATATTTGAAACGGTAATAAAAACTAAACGAGCAGCGATAGAAATACACCGTTTGTTGCAATATGCTTGGGACAACAGTACATTATCAGGCAGACAAACTTTCGAAATTACAGTAGTTACAATTGTCAACAACAGATGGCGCTGCGGTCTGGGAAACTCTATAGTACGATATTTTCCACATATCCACCATGCGTAGCAATAATATGGCGTAGTCTCTGAATGAAATTACCCGAAACCTTTCACAACGTGTCTGGCGGAATGGCTTCACATGCAGATGAGATGTACTGCTTCAGCTGTTCAATTGTTTCTGGATTCTGGCGGTACACCTGGTCTTTCAAGTGTCCCCACAGAAAGAAGTCACAGGGGTTCATGCCTGGCGAATAGGGAGGCCAATCCACGCCGCCTCCTGTATGTTTCGGATAGCCCAAAGCAATCACACAATCATCGAAATATTCATTCAGGAAATTAAAGACGTCGGCCGTGCGATGTGGCCGGGCACCATCTTGCATAAACCACGAGGTGTTCGCAGTGTCGTCTAAGGCAGTTTGTACCGCCACAAATTCACGAAGAATGTCCAGATAGCGTGATGCAGTAATCGTTTCGGATCTGAAAAATGGGCCAATGATTCCTTTGGAAGAAATGGCGGCCCAGACCAGTACTTTTTGAGGATGCAGGGACGATGGGACTGCAACATGGGGCTTTTCGGTTCCCCATATGCGCCAGTTCTGTTTATTGACGAAGCCGTCCAGGTAAAAATAAGCTTCGTCAGTAAACCAAATGCTGTCCACATGCATATCGCCGTCATCAATCCTGTGCACTATATCGTTAGCGAATGTCTCTCGTGCAGCAATGGTAGCGGCGCTGAGGGGTTGCCGCGTTTGAATTTTGTATGGATAGAGGTGTAAACTCTGGCGCATGAGACGATACGTGGACGTTGGCGTCATTTGGACCGCAGCTGCAACACGGCGAACGGAAACCCGAGGCCGCTGTTGGATCACCTGCTGCACTAGCTGCGCGTTGCCCTCTGTGGTTGCCGTACGCAGTCGCCCTACCTTTCCAGCACGTTCATCCGTCACGTTCCCAGTCCGTTGAAATTTTTCAAACAGATCCTTTATTGTATCGCTTTTCGGTCCTTTGGTTACATTAAACCTCCGTTGAAAACTTCGTCTTGTTGCAACAACACTGTGTTCTAGGCGGTGGAATTCCAACACCAGAAAAATCCTCTGTTCTAAGGAATAAACCATGTTGTCCACAGCACACTTGCACGTTGTGAACAGCACACGCTTACAGCAGAAAGACGACGTACAGAATGGCGCACCCACAGACTGCGTTGTCTTCTATATCTTTCACATCACTTGCAGCGCCATCTGTTGTTGAAAATTGTAACTACTGTAATTTCGAAAGTTTGTCCGCCTGAAAATGTACTGTTGTCCCAAGCATATTGCAACAAACGGTGTATTTCTATCGCTGCTCGTTTAGTTTTTATTGCCGTTTCAAATATACCGGTCATTTTTGAAACACCCTGTATATGCATATATGACGTTTATGAGCACCAGCAAATTGAGAATCACTGGAAAACCCGTTCTTAACTGTGTGATTCGTTCCAATAAAATAATGAGAAACAACATATTCGTGACAAAAGAATTATTGTAACTTGCGTATTATGAGAGTAGGCTATTTGAAGGCAGCGACGCACTGAAGATCCACCCAAAACGCATTGTTCTTGGTACAATTTTTATAATTAACTTTCAATTAGTAACATATCTACGATTAAGGTTTTGAGCAAAGAGTAACATACTATGATCAGTTAGGTAGGCTGTGTTGTTGGCTTAGCGTAATGAGTAGGGTCACTGTTCTCTAGTGAGTTAATTGTTGGGGCGGTGGTTCGCGTCGCAACACTTCCATTTTTTTCCCGTAACATTCGCGTTTTTATTAGATTCTGATGCTCTATTATATTCTGATACTTCATTATTAGTTTTATATAAGTATATACTATAATATTTGATGTTATGTAAATAGAAGTTCATCTTTTTTTGAGGGGTGGCTTTGTTCGATTGGCTTAATCTACAGGACAGCTTGCGCTACTTGTATAAAGATATTTTGCTCTTTTTTCTTTTACGCTTCGTAATTCACATGTTACAAAGATTGTGCTACTGAGTAGGAACAGTGTCAAGTAAGACTGACCCGCATCTCGTGGTCGTGCGGTAGCGTTCTCGCTTCCCACGCCCGGGTTCCCGGGTTCGATTCCCGGCGGGGTCAGGGATTTTCTCTGCCTCGTGGTGGCTGGGTGTTGTGTGCTGTCCTTAGGTTAGTTAGGTTTAATTAGTTCTAAGTTCTAGGCGACTGATGACCTCAGCAGTTGAGTCGCATAGTGCTCAGAGCCAAGTAAGACTGACATTGGGGTTTTACTAAAATGTGGGAATGATGAAATAATGTTTATCTTATGCGGAGGAGTATTTCAAATTTGTTCCGCACTGTTTGTAATGGAACTTTAATTAGCCTGTGTCCTTATTGATTGGAGATGGTACTTTTCTTTTCGTGGACGATGTAGGAAATTTACGCGCGTCCGTTGAGTAAACAGTGTGATTTACGGACTAGAAACATCCCTCAACTACCGCTGGAGTGCGTTGCGATCGCGTATACCACGTTGGGGCCCACGTATCGTATGCACAAGTGGCATCGTTCCTCAGCGTTTAACAGCGCGTTGAACTTGGCACGCTGAACGTTAACGTTCGACAGCACGGTCCGTGTGCCGACGGCTTTAGAGGGCGTAGCCGCAGGCTGATGACATCGCTGAATTAGGTTTTGCTACACACCAGGACCAAAGTGTGACACGCTTTCGGGCAAAACGGAGCGTACCCACCTGCGGGCCGTGTATGCAAGCGGGCCGGGAGGATATTTTGACACGGCGGAGGCCCTTGACGTACCCCAGCCCTCGAAGCGCCGGCCGCGACACGAGAGGACTCCGCTCCCGCGACGCGTCGACACCTCGGCGAGACCCCGCCACGCCGCGCCGTGCCGTGTTCGCTCCCCGAGGGGCCAACAGCTCTATTTCGAGCGCGCCCCGGACTGGAGCGCCCTTTCATCGATTGTGACATTTGCCAACAAGAAGTTGACACGCGCATTGTGCAGCGGCAACAGGCCGGCAAATGGCCCCCCGCGGCGCTTTGTGCACCCCTCGCCGGGCGCCTCCTCCCCTTCCCCCCTCCCCCCCCCCCTTATGCGACGACAAAAACGGCCCCGGGGCAGAGAGGGCCGCGGCGAGGCGCTAAGCCCGCTGCGACAACTCATAAATCGAGTTTAAAGTAGCCATTGTGCACGCGGTGACTAATGACGGCCCGATATCGGCGCGCGCCCGTTATTTACGCCCGATTCTCTATATTAACTGCCCTCTTCGGAGAGCGCGCGGCTTCTGTATTCCGTCTGCGATAGCGGCGCCGATACGGCCCTCGCCGTGCACAATACCGTCCGTCGCCACTTCGATTCGTCACGCGTGTCCACCGATGCGCAGATTTCTCATCCTCGAAGGCTGTCCCTGACTTTCAGGAATCCCAGTACGGTCGCCGCTGGCGCACGCCAAAGAGTCGAAGCATGATAGCCTAATTACTGAACGCCTGAGAGGAACTGATTTCCATAATGAACTTCCTAGGCACATTAAAACCTCGTGCTGTACCACAATTCGAACCGAAACTTGCCTTCCGTGGAAAATGTCCTCTTGTCGGGTATCCAGGCACGCTTCGCGTCCAGAATATCTCTCGCTCTCTCTCTCTCTCAAAGGCCTTGATTAAACTGTATTCTGCCATTACTTTATATCCTTCCCTCCTGTCCAAGAATCGCTATTTCAGTAGAAACTAGCATACCTTCACCTCCGATCGTTTAACCCTCTTTGAGCCCCAAAAATACGAAAAAATATAAATTTAAAAATGTTCACATAATTAACCTTTCTTTTATCGTGGTAAGCAACAAATACAACAACAAAATTGGCAAGAAGTAAACAATCACTTGTTTTAATGAGGTTATGGTGTAATATAAATGTAAAATTTTCACGACATTAATATTTATTATCATACAAAGCAACGATCATAAGATGAAATCGGCAAAACATAAACAATTGTTTTAGGGAGATTGTTTCAGTCTGGAACGACCAGGACATGGAGTTTTGATCCACCCATCATTCCATGTGACATATTTCAAGGAAATTTATCATTTTTCCTAGACGCAATCCCGCATCTCGAAACTTCCAAGAACTCATAACACCTGAAACAAATTATAGTCCTATATAGCAAAATAGGACGAAAAATTTAACAAATTTTGCATCAGCTATATTCTACCCCAATGGTTTCATTTCGGTAATACTCACATACGCAGTAGTACAAATCCAAATTTACGTTACAATAACTTAAGATATACTTACTTTCACTGTCAATGAACTCCAACTCCACTATAAAAAAGGAAAAAAACCGCTCCGCACCGACTGTTGCTTTGAACACTTGATTGCTACAATGCACTAAATTCGTAGAATTAGCTAGGTGTACCTCCAGAAGTCTCTGTTTTGCAGTAGTATCTGTGGTTTCCTTGCAAAAGGCACTTGTACTTATAATAATAACAATAAAATGCTGGTTTCAGGCAGAAACCACTGAGGCTCAGAGGCTTAAAGAATTGAGCTCCAGCGTGTAAAACAGTTTCAAACGTCTGATTACTTTACAAATGAGTCAACGGGTTAAATAATTGACGTTAAGAATGTAAACGAGCAAAAGTTTAGAAAAGGTTTCTAATGATGTTTGAAGTTGGTTGGAGGTAGATAAGTGTTCTTTTTCTTAAAGAATGGACGAACATACTGTTGGTAACTTGCGCGATGTGATGTTCGCTGCCGCACGAAATATACACAGTTTTTAAAACTTTTGTCTTTCCGTGTGAAAGTTTTAACATAAGATTATACGCCGCAAGTGGGTCTGTGCATCATGAACTAGGTTAGTCGATTAGTAAAATAGTTGCCAAACAGCTTTGCGCAGTTCAAAAAGTAGGAGGGAGATACTGGCTCAATGAGATTTTGAAATAAGCCATTAAGTCTGATAGCTCAGTCGATAACTGCATTATCCGCAAGAGAGATCTGGCCTAAGGATTTAGTCTGGCACTTGTTTTTAAACTGACAGGAAAGCACATTACAACTGATGAATTTTTAAAATTATTTATAAAATGTATGAATGTAAAAAAACAGTAATATGAAACGAATTAAACACACAGAAATGAAATGAATTGATCGATGAGTATAAAATCAAGGAAACTGTAATAATATGGAATGAGATCAATGCAAACTCCTTCGTAGATGCTAAAGTTGCAATGTAATGAACGTCATAACACGTGAGACTGGAACCTGCGTTTCCTCCTTTTGGTAGCAGTCGCCTTAACCATTAGGCTAACAGACCACGCGTCTCGGGCAACTCAAACTTTTACTTATCACGTTGCACGTTCAGTATATCTCAACGGTTTGTACAGATATCAGCTCATACAACTGCATCTTCTTTCATTTCATCTTCATCCATTATTCATTTAATTGCATTTCAGTGCATATAAATTATTCCATATTACTGCTGTGTGCTTCAACAAAAATAAGTGCTGTACTGCATTCTTTGAAGGGTATCCGCAAGACTGAAAAGAGATGCAGGATCAACTATCATTTGCGGGTGACATTTTTTTCTATTTGCTCAGAGTGAAGAAAGAATGAAAACAGTGGAGAAAGTGTGCTAATGGAGCTGAAAATTTACTAGAGCAAGATTAATAATATGTATTATCAGCATGCTGAAAGGAATACAACGAAACTGAACAATGATATTATTAAATCAGCGACGCGTATATTGGGGCAACTGAAAGCGACCAAAAAGATAGATTCTGAGGTAAATGAAAACGAGTATAAAAACAGTATGCAGACTGAGAAACCGATTGCCGTAGGTGAAAGAGACTGTTTTGACACCATTTAGGAATTACTGGGGCGTTTGTAATATCGTCTGCCGCCACAAAATTCCAAACACGACAAATATATTGAAACATTAGAGATAAATAGTTGCAGGACACGAAGGACAGGAAAACTTAATCGATTCTCTTAACTTATTTTCTAGTAATTTCGAACTGGCAACATGACCCTTCTTTTGCGAGGAGTATTAGTACCAGCGGGATGATGCAACATTTATGGCAAACTCTACTATTGCATTGTGCTGATAATCACACCACCTTCATCACATCACTGTTAAACCCCTTGTTATGCGCTGCTTCATATCCACTGATGCACTGGTCTCCGCGCTTCCTGTGCAGAAACCGCTCTTTTCCCATTGTTCCGCAACAGAAACAGGCACATGAAAGGACTGTTATAAAGCAATAGATACATGCGTGTGTATGCAATCCAAAGTCATTTTTACAATTTCATATTGACCTAATTGTCTTTTTTGTTTATAGTTATCAGATGCGAGATGACGGCATACACACTGAAGCTAGTGGCACATTTCAATAAAGTTTATACAGCAGGTAATGACGTATATAAACATGTCTCTCACTGAAGATAGAGTTTGAAGTCTGTTCGAATTGAATGTTATTTACGATGTCGCTCTACCTCAGCTGGTCAGGAATGTTAAAGCCTATCGTTTATGTCGCTATTGACAAAAGTCAGTCGGACACGATTTGAGCCCAATATAGCATGAATACCGTATCTGTGTCTTCTGTACTAAGGTCTATGCCCCTCAATCGATAAATTACAGGAAATTACTGTCTCTTTTATATTTATCATTTTCCACCCCGATGGGTAGAGCAGTCTTGTAGCAGGTCAAACGTCTTGTAGAGCACAGATCTTTTCAGCCAAATACCAGTTGAGGGGCAAAAGGGGCTAATATTGGCGAGGGAATTACCAGTTTCGGTATTTCTCTTTCAACCAAGGAAAACCTTCCTAAAATCTTGTTCAGAATAGAGGGACTGGAATTATTTTTAATTTAATTCTGAAATATTATAGCCGAGAATATGAAGCATAATGCGTGGTCCAATATATGATTGTGTCTTAAAGTCCATGGCTTTACTATCAAGAAGTCACAATTGGAATAAAAGCATAGAAATATATTGGTGTAAAATTTTTTAGGGATCCGAAATGGATTGATCACAAACACTCAGTCGTAGGTAAAGCAGGCGGCACACTTTGGTTCACTTGTAGAGTACTAGGCAAATGCAGTCAATCTACAAAGGAGACTGCTTACAAAACACTTGTGCGACCCCCTCAGAATATTGCTGAAGTATCAAATGCAACTAACAGGAGACATTAAACGTACGCAAAGAAGAGATGCACGAATGTATGAAGGTTTGCTTGACCCAGGGGAGAGTATGACAGAGATGCTGAAAACATTTAACTGTTGGGTGCCTAAGGTAGACACAAACTATCCTATAAAATTCTACTTAATAAGTTCCAAGAACTAACTTTTTCATGAACGTCGGTATACAGTACAGCCCCATACTTACCGCTACCGTATGGATAGCGAAGTCAAGATCTGACTAGTTACAGAGCGCACACGGGCATTTATGCAGTCGTTCTTCCCACGCTCACTAAAGGAACAGAACGTAATGGAATGGTTTCCTAATAACTGTTACAGTGGGAGCTACCATCTGCACAGTGGTGTACTGAGCCTGGATGTGGAAGCAGAGCAACTACCCATGTGCAGAAAGAGGGAACTTACCACGGCCTGTTGTTGTTGTGGTCTTCAGTCCTGAGGCTGGTTTGATGCAACTCTCCATGCTACTCTATCCTGTGCAAGCTGCTTCATCTCCCAGTACACACTGCAGCCTACATCCTTCGGAATCTGCTTAGTGTATTCATCTCTTGGTCTCTCTCTACGATTTTTACCCTCCACGCTGCCCTCCAATGCTAAATTGGTGATCGATGTCTCAAAACATGTCCTACCAACCGATCCTTTCTTCTTGTCAAGTTGTGCCACAAACTCCTCTTCTCCCCAATTCTATTCAATACCTCCTCATTAGTTATGTGATCTACCCATCTAATCTTCAGCATTCTTCTGTGGCACCACATTTCGAAAGCTTCTATTCTCTTCTTATCTAAACTATTTATTGTCCATGTTTCACTTCCATACATGGCTACACTCCATACAAATACCTTCAGAGACGACTTCCTGATACTAAAATCTATACTCGATGTTAACAAATTACTCTTCTTCAGAAACGCTTTCCTTGCCATTGTCAGTCTACATTTTATATCCTCTCTACTTCGACCATCATCAGTTATTTTGCTCCCCAAATAGCGAAACTCCTTTACTACTTTAGTGTCTCATTTCCTCATCTAATTCCTGCAGCATCACCCGAGTAAACTCGACTACAGTCCATTATCCTTGTTTTGCTTTTGTTGATGTTCATCTTATATCCTCCTTTCAAGACACTGTCCATTCCGTTCAACTGCTCTTCCAAGTCCTTTGCTGTCTCTGACAGAATTACAATGTCATCGGCGAATCTTAAAGTTTTTATTTCTTCTCCATGGATTTTAATACCTACTCCAAATTTTTCTCACGGCCTAAGCGGTCTGAAATAAATGTTGTTCACTCGAAAGTGTTTATAAACCCAGCCCATGAAATGAAGAAGTAGGGTTATGAAACACGTCTAGCAGTGTGCCGCACGTGTTGCTGAAATATCGTAATTCTTCGTCGGCTGCGAACTCTCTGCCGCCGTGTCGTCAACAGCGCGGCGTGGCGTGCGTTGCTGACTGCCCCGACCCTCTGCGAAGAGCCGAACGTCAGTCGTGGCAGGCGGTGGGGCGGCCGGAGGGCTAAGCGGATTCATAAAGCGCTGCCCCCCGGGGCTAAGTGTTTTCGCTAACTCGTTAATGAAATTCTTCCCCGGAGAAGGGTAGCCGGGCCCCGAGGGGGCGAATGAAATATGGCGCACCTGACTCTGCAGCTGACGTTAAAACGTCTGTACGAGTTGCTGTCTCACGTACCGGCCTCCCTTGCATTAATCACCGGCCCTAAAAATAAAGCCGGCGCCATCGGGGTGTTGACCGGGCCGCAGCTGTGCCTCTGGTGCCAGTACAACAGCGTCACTCGGTGCAAGTCACTTCCCGTCTTTTGTTTCGTATCGATAATAGCGGTTCGACCAAAAGTTCAGATCTATGTCCTACAGTCTTCCACTGTCTCGCACTCTAACCTTGGTGTTGTCGAGGTGACGTTTAGAATCACCGAATCGATAACATTTTGATCGTAATATGAAGATTTCCGCCGCGCGGGATTAGCCGAGCGGTCTCAGGCGATGCAGTCATGGACTGTGCGGCTGGTCCCGGCGGAGGTTTCGAGTCCTCCCTCGGCCATGGCTGTGTGTGTTTGTCCTTAGGATGATTTAGGTTAAGTAGTGTGTAAGCTTAGGGACTGATGACCTTAGCAGTTAAGTCCCATAAGATTTCACACACATTTGAACATTTTTTTGCAGATTTCCTATCAGCAGAACTGAAAAATGTAAGAGATAAAGCACAGCTTTTCGGATCTAAATTGAAATTCTTCCTTGTAGAATTACTTTATTCTGCGACGGAACGTCTCCCAAAATTTAGTACCTTTCAGTGCGTTATGTTAATGATACATATACACCATCGGAAAACTTTATTGTCAATTTTTTCTGTTTGTAAACAAACATTGTGTGGATTACGTTCGTAGAAGTTTGTTCCATTATGATCCAGTCCCTTTGACCCTAGCATATAAGTAATTCTGGTGGAACATTTGTTTCCGCTCCCGAGTAGCACTGTTACATGTGTGACATCGAGGGGAGGGGGTAGGGAACACTTTCGTTAGTATGTCGGAGTCATACTGGCAATAAGAGTTTGTCACCATCCACTTACCTTTAGTTAGGTCTCCAAGATATTCCTTAAATAACTTCGTGTGAACACACAAATGGAACCTTCATGAGTGCTCTACACGATATTTTCTCACATTTTTATCGAATTAAAGGCTTTGAAGATAGACGCCAGTTATCACGCGAAATCCTACTTACAAAGTTCAGTGCTAAGTGAAGATTTATATGAGTGCATGGTGTCTGTTCTTTCGGACATGTCCGATAGAATAGACACCACGCATTCATATAACTGATTCGCCTCGATCGGCTATTAATCCATTAATCCATCACCTTCAGTGCGTATGCACAATTACGTCCGACCTCCTGCACAAAAATCAAAGTAGCGAGCATTGAGGATATGGCCGGGGACTGCGGTTAAGTAGCGCTCGGTGGGAGCGAAGGTCGGTCGGGAGGTGGGCAGAGATAAACACTATATCCGGATGGTGCAGCGGTTAAAGTAATGGTCTAGTAAGCAGGAGATCCTGGGTTCGAGTCCTGCTCCGGTACACATTTTCACTCGTCGCCACTGATTCCGCATATGTCCCGAAACAGCTAACATCAGTAATTCCTACCCTTTCCTCACCTTCTATCCCCCCCCCTCCATGTTCAGTTTACATACTAAGTGAATACTAACACTTTAGCTCTTTTCGTATCGCTGCAGTAGGAACCGCGAAGACAAGACTGGACTAATTACATGCGCTCCGAGACATTCAAGCAGTCGTTCTTCCGCCCTCCACGTGGGAATAGTACGGGGAGAAACCTCAATTTACACACAAATAAGCGAAAGCAACAACATAAAAACGACGTTCCTCGCACAACAAGAGCCCTCAAACACATTTTCTATACTTTTCTAAGCTAAGAAAAGGCATCACACTATCTCGCTAAGTCAGATAAAAGAAAATGTCATTGTTTTTCTACATATTTGTAAAAGTCATTGCATTTATTTACGTATCTACATTCCACATCTCCAAATAAATCAGCCAAACCATTCAGCCAAACTACTATATTATTTAATATTTGGAAATAAGCAACGTTGGTGCACTGCGGGAGTGGGGGGTGGAAAAGGAGTGATATAGAAGCATACCTCAGGAACGTCTGGAGCAACTTCAACCAAATTTTGCATATACATGACTCATTATTTCCGTAAAAATACTTTTCATTAATATGTCCCTACCATCTCTTCATTTTTCTGTAACACGTGAAAGGAATTTCTACCAAATCTGGCGTGAGTATCACTTGCTATGTATAAAAGATTACTGTGCCAGTAAAAGACAACCTTGGCTGTGTAGCAGGAGTAAGGCGTCAAGTAGTAGTCAGCCTTCAAAGAGTGTTTCATCAACAGAACGAACTCGTTTGTTTTTAGAGTAATGCTTATAAGTTGAAATAAATGTTTCTTTCAAGACTCTTGGACTTTTTATTTAAACTCACGCTCTTGCATTAATCAAACTAAAAAAAAAAAAAAAAAAAAAAGTCCGTGAATGTGAGTAAATGAGATGAAATACTTACCATATTACGTATTATGTAAAAGACGTCTGTTCCACTTTCACGCGTAAAAAGTTGAACTAATGTCCACAACTTTTTGCACATTTCTTACCCAGGGAGAATTACAGACCTCGCAATTCAGATGAAACTTAGGGAAGAAATTCGTTACAAATAGAGATGAAATATGTGTACAATAATGAGTGAAATGTTAAAAGTACGAGAAATATATGAAGGGCTTATTTCAATAGTGGTACAAGCCCATTACCTCCACTTTTCTGCCTATAATGCTTCTGAAATTATTGATCCAAACAAACAGAAAGAAGCCATGTGCTTGAATATTTCTGGTATCTCAACTGCAGATTTTTCAGCTCTCATTTAACTTTGGGACTCTGTGTCTCAAAATGAACAAAAATTGACTTGTACCACTATTGAAATAAGCTCTTCATATGTGACATTTGTGTACGCGGGCGAAGCCGCTGGCAAAAGGCCCGTTGTTACATATTTCTGCCACAGGTCACACAAATAGTGTCGTTTCGAGTTTGGACTTAATACTGAGATATCGTCGCATGATATGCATAAGCTACATAGCAACTATCAATTGAACAGGTCCGGATAGGCGGTCACAAATAGGGACACGGTGCCGAACGAAAAGTATCGATACTTTTCTCATGAGCAGTATCGCAAGAAACGTATCTTACTCATAAGAGAAGCGAAAGAAGGCTATCGATACCTTCAGTTAGCAGTACTCGCCTTTGATTAAAAAAAAAAAAAAAAAAGATTAAAGCATCGTGCATGTGTGGCTAGATGACTCAATGGTGTAGGGATGAATCCTTGGTCAATCCTAGGATTTTTATCTTTCTTCTCCGGCAATATTTGTTGCTATGACAAATGTCGAGTTACACCGTGGTTCGGAATCCACGTTAAAATGTATACCCCTCTATAATTAACCGGATAAGTCAGTTCAAAGTTTGGAGGAAGGCAACGATATACCACCTCCAACAGGGCCATGCCTAGTAACGCACTATTGACTACGGTGTTATACCCAATCACGGGAATGCTTTACTTTAGAAACACAATATGGGCTCCAGTCTCTCCAGTTCTGTTTCTAAAATCTACCTATAATAGAGACAGTCGACTTTCACAAGTCTTAAACAGAATAACACAGGCAATGTTTTTATTTTCATTAAAAATTACAATAAAAAATAATGCAACTTGTAAAATAAAATTACAGAACAGATTATCAGCAAAACAACTGAACAGAACCCACAGTTCCTAAATTTATAGTTTATGATTTTCTAAGACACCTTTTTGATACCGTAATTTTTGAAACTGGATTACCTCAAAATTAAATTTTTCTATTTATGTCCTTCTTCCTCCTATGTCGTCGTGTATTTATACTAACAAATGTATAACGCACAAGTCACCCTCTTATTATCTTGCTCAGTAAATAGCTTCAGTTTGCTGTTGTAGCGGGGCGTTTCCTTAAATGCCTTTTCATGTTCGAAGTATTTGCCGAAGACTTCAAACTTTTTAAAGTAATTGTGCAAATCACGTTATTATTACGCAGTTTATCGAAATACTGCAAAGTTGTACTTTTCGTAGACATCCTATCTGCTGATTCAATCATTCTTGTACTTAAAGCGTTTAAAAGAAAATTACAAAAACAAACAAACAAATCGAATCGTGAAAACGTGGGTATTCCTGCGAACGAAACGTTGCCAAGTTTGGCGAAGCGTCGCAAAGATTTTCGTACATTCCCTTTATGCTCGCACGCACTCCAATCGGTCAGCTGTTATTCTATTGGAGCTCGCACTTGCAATTGTTAAAAGTACTGGAACTGTGTGATAGGCCAAAATTTTCGGTTAATAGTAAAAAATAATAAATTATTACTAGGATCATTTGATACGATATATGCTATAAAGTACTGATACGAGTAAAAGTGTCGGATCGAAACAAAAGTAGTCGATACCATGAAGTGTCACCCCTTCGCACAAGACGAGACTGTTCAGTTCAAGATGATCGCTGTGTTTCCTTAAGGGGGACGTTAATGGAAAACACATACTATGTAAAAGATGCACCAAATCCACAATTTTGAAAATGCGGCAATGAAATTTTGCACCATACTTTACAAGAAATTAACACATTTACTGTTAATTGCCTTGAGTTATATATATATTTATCTGTTTTACTGAATTTAAAATTTTTATTTTCAAAACGTAACATATGTATGTTTTTCGAAGAAACGAGTGAAAATGTGTGCCGGAGCTACTTTGATATTAGTGCAGGAGGTCGGACGTAATTGTGCATACTCACTGAAGGTGATGGATTAATAGCCCATTGAGGCGAATCAGTTATTTGAATGCGTAGAGTGTGTTCTATCGGACATGTCCGATGGATAGTTTCTTCGAAACTATCTCATAGATCCGTACAAAAAATTTTGTGTTTAATCTCTTTGCATACAATAAGCTTGTCTCATGAGTTTTTGAATATATCGAATAGGAGAATTCCAGTATTTTTCAAATTATAATTCTATAAGTATAACACAAAATTCAAGTAAAATTCGAAGCACTTTGCCCCACGGGTCTACACTTGGAATTTCAAAATTTTGCTCTTGGGACAACATTTATTCGGTTTATAGAAACAAATGTACAAAACTGGGTAATTATAGCATTCGTAGCTTCTGGGAAAAGTACATAAACTTCGAAAAACAGTTTTCAGGAAATGCAACTTAATGTTTAACCTAACGTTTTCTCTTATGTCATCGCTTCAGAAGGCCTCAGATTTGTACTCAGGCCCTCTTTCCCTTTAAGGCTTCTCTCCTGGTTTCTTGTTATCTTCTGCCCTTTTCCCTTTACCAGGCCTTTAATGACTTTTCTGCTGAAGAGATGCGCTGTAATTCTTTTTTTTTTCAAGATCTATTGATGACATTTCCTATCTTAAAGACCAGTCTCTGCAATACCTTCATCCTCCCCAAGGTCCCATCATTAAACACAAGAACTGCATCACAAGGTGCAATGCTGAAAACTGTAACAGATGAAAATGTGGCAAAACAAGAATTGCTTCTTCATAAACAAATCAGCTAGTTTGTTATTGCTTCTAATATACGGAAGAGAGTTACAAATGATCTATAAAAGCAAAGAGCGTGTATCACAGCCTTTTGGATGGATACAGGGCAAGTTTGCTGGAAAGTAATCTACTGAACCGTTGTTCAGAGCTCGCACGGAGAGATATAGCGCTTCGTTTCTTCCGCGTGCTGTTAGAGATTGGAATAACAGAGAATTATGTGAAGGTGCTTCGATGAATCCTCTGCCAAGAACTTAAGTGTGATATGCAGAGTATCGATGCAGATATAGGTCTAATACTGAAGTGTTGCTTTAATAAACCTTAAATTAAAAATAAAAAAACTGCCACAAAACCCCCTCTAAAAAGTACAAAAAAACGTAGTAATATTTGGTGCAAGTGTCGTCTTTACGGGGGCCATCTAACTAAATAAGAAAGAAAGTTAACAACAGTTAGAACAGCAAACTTTCATTATTGCTGGGTATAAGCCTCTGCTGTTTGGCGTTCTCTCTTCCAGTCCTCCACGTCCCCCTTCCACACCTCAAAATAGCTAGTGAAGATATAATTACTTATTATATAAAATATGAAAACCAATCCGTCTTTAACATCACATTTTTACGTAATTACGTACCAAGTTAGTTCCATCCATTAATCTATTACGAGGCCTATGTCCTGCAGTGGTTTGATGATGGCGTCCTGGCTCACGTTTCATTAAGCCTTGATAGCGAGTCACGCGGTGCGCGCATCGTGATCAACTGCGGCGAACCCGTACAGGCAGCTGGGTTCACATTTGTGTCTATGTTGCAAATTTTTTGGAATAAATTAATTAACACTTAGACTCAACGACTTGATACTGTTGTTTTGATATTTACTTACGTTGCCTAGGTAGTTTACTTGTGTTTAAATTTCATACTTTGCCGTTTTTAGATGTGTCTGTTCTTATTTTATTTACTTAGCGTTCCCTCGACGCGACGATGCTTGGATCAAAATATTACTACTTATATTACCTTTAAAGAGGCAACACATATTTTTTTATTTTTTAGTTTTCTGTCTCGGATTTTTTAAAATTTGTATTTTAAGTTTTATTTCATGGTTTTATTTTACTAATAAACACGGTACGATCGACACTCATTCCCAAATTCACACAAATACTTCCCCATACGAAATTGCGACACGAGATCTTTCCCACTTACGCGACTTACGTGAGTCTTTTTTTTTAAATCAGACATATATTCATTGACTATGTTTTAGAACATATTTAGCTAATTTATGTAATATAAGCAATAAGCAGTGGCGGTAATCCTAAATCAGGTCGATATTTAGCTACTTTACGTAATATAAGCGATAAGCAATGGTGATAATTCTAGCCTATTGGCTTCTGTCTCGGGTTCTTCGGCCGACGTTCATCTAATGATTTTTCTGACGTTTCGCCAGCACGAGTGGCTGGTATTGTCAAAGCTTCACCCTCCATTGCCGGTGGTGAACAATGCCAGCCACTCGTGCTGGCGAAACGTCAGAAAAATCATTAGATGAACGTCGGCCGAAGAACCCGAGACAGAAGCCAATAGGCAGTTTGTCAACAAGTGGCCACGAAAGCCTTAACAATTTTGTGATAATTCTACATCATGTCGGAAGAAAGTGGGATGTCATTGCGTTCTCTTGCAACAATTGCCTTCGAGGGCATATGTTTATCTTTTACAGCTGTATCACAATACACTTTTTCTGCTTTGGAGGTACTGAAACGGGCGACTTCAAAAGACAGAAATCATCACTGTTGGTCAATCGTGAAAAATAAACATATATTACGACAGACTTTTATTTAGACCTTTCGGAGCTCTACAATCTGGTACTACATAAACTTATATAGCTCTTATGTATTACGTAGCGTATGTCAAGAGATCGCGCTGGTAAAAAACACTTTTACTTAATTTAAATGATGAAATTTTAACGCCTGAACAGACTATCACGAAACATAGCTAAGAACCAGGTCGATTAAACCAGCTTTCAACCAAAAAAAGGAGGAAAATTTCGTTTGGGAGCTACGATGCCACAGACAGATACACTGAAACACAAGTTAAACTTATGACAATCCTCTGTTTGCGTCGGGGGTTAAAAAGTGGGCGTGGCATGAAGTTCGCATCACACATTTAATTATTTATATCGGATGCAATTTCATCAATGATACTTAGGGAAATTGTTGTCCGTGAGTTCTTCTAAAAAAGAAATTTGACACTTTCGGCCAATTTCACGAGCTTCCCCTCTTAAGGCAGTGTGTTATTCCAAGTGTCATTGATTAATGTCAGCGCAGTAGCAAAGAACGGTCGAGTGCATTTCAGTGTTGCAGCAATGCTGGAATTCCTGCGACGCTACGTTTAACGGTTCGCCGTCCCGGCCCTTTTCAGCTAAACCTGGGTACATGTTTTGAAAGCCGTCGAACATTTATCTTTCCCCCTCAAAATATCTCACACAGCTGGACAACCCCGAATGGGAAGCCGGCAGCTCCTCGAAGACGGCGACGGTCCGCCGCCCCCTCACGCGACCCTGGCGGAGACACTGCCCGCCCCCGCCCCGCCTCACAATATGGGCGACGACATTAGTCACCAGCTGTCCGCCGTGGCTCGACGTAAACACAGCGGCCGGAACGCGCGGAATGCCAGTTGGCTGCGCGAAAAGCCGGCGCCGGCCGTGAGAAAGCCGGCCGGCTGGCTGCTGCGTCGAGCTGCCCGCGGCGGCGCGCTCAAAGCGCCGCGCTCCTCAAAGGCGACCCTCATTTTCGACTCACATGCCTGATATGTCACCGGCAGGTTCCACAGTCGCCCTCCTGTTTAAGCGCCTCTAATCCCATTGCGAAACGACAATGCTAATCTGCTCCGGGTCGCAGGTAACTGCCGCGTCCCCCGCACCCCGCCACCCCTTTGTGTCTTTTATCTCTTTTAAGGAATAATAGGATGACACTGTATCTCGCGCAGCCCCGAGGGCGCCGGCCTCGTCGCGAATCTTTTGACGGCGGAGGGGACATTTTGGTTTTCTCCGGCTCGCTTTTTTGTGTCATCTGCATGCTTGCAGAGGGAATACCCTGGCGTGGGTGGGGCGTGCGCAGAGCGGGGTTGTGGCTCCAGATATTGATCAGCGCCGGGTGCCGACCGGCCCCTGGGAATGCCTCCCTCCTCCTTGCGCCTGCGTACCTCGCACCACGCAACTGCGCTCGCGCCGTTTGCCTGCACCAGTACGGCAGCCCAGAGACTCTTGCCTACAGCCTCCAAAAAGTCTGCACGTAAAAGAACCTAACAAGGACCACCTCAATAGAAGAAGACAAGGTACCACACTGACTGAACCCAGTACTAAATTTTTAGCATAGTGTGGGACCTGTGCTCTGTTGTCATACAGGGTGACACGAAATCCTCCGTCATATTTTCGGGGACTATTCACGGGTATTTTCAGAATAATTTGGTATAAAAAAATACAGGGCGCGAAAGGCTATTTACAATCTGTACAGAAACCAGATGGCAGTTATAAGAGTCGAGGGGCATGAAAGGGAAGCAGTGGTTGGGAAGGGCGTGAGACAGGGTTGTAGCCTATCCCCGATGTTATTCAATCTGTCTATTGAGCAAGCAATAAAGGAAACAAAAGAAAAGTTCGGAGTACGTATTAAAATCCATGGAGAAGAAATAAAAACTTTGAGGTTCGCCGATGACATTGTAATTCTGTCAGAGACAGCAAAGAACTTGGAAGAGCAGTTGAACGGAATGGACAGTGTCTTGAAAGGAGGATATAAGATGAACATCAACAAAAGCAAAACGAGGATAATGAAATGTATTCGAATAAAGTAGAGAGGATATTAAATGTAGACTGGCACTGGCAAGGAAAGCGTTTCTGAAAAAGAGAAATTTGTTAACATCGAGTATAGATTTAAGTGTCAGGAAGTTATTTCTGAAAGTATTTGTATGGAGTGTAGCCGTGTATGGAAGTGAAACATGGACGATAAATAGTTTAGACAAGAAGAGAATAGAAGCTTTCGAAATGTGGTGCTACAGAAGAATGCTGAAGATTAGATGGGTAGATCACATAACTAATGAGGAGGTATTGAATAGAATTGGGGAGAAGAGGAGGTTGTGCCACAACTTGACTAGAAGAAGGGATCGGATGGTAGGAGATGTTCTGAGACGTCGAGGGATCACCAATTTAGTATTGGAGGGCAGCGTGGAGGGTAAAAATCGTCGAGGGAGACCAAGAGATGAATACACTAAGCAGATTCAGAAGGATGTAGGCTGCAGTTGGTACTGCACAGGACAGAGTAGCATGGAGAACTGCATCAAACCAGTCTCAGAACTGAAGACCACAATAACAACAACAACAACAACAACAAGGGATCAATTGTTTCTAGTGGCGCGTTACAGAGTATTAAAATTTCGTTCGATTTGTTACCTCCATTTAACTTCACATCTGTCATCTGGCTTCACACAGGTATTTGCGACCGGACGACTTGCCTGATGTAGCGATAATTTTGTTTAAGCCCCACTGCAAAGGTTTATGATTAAATTCAGAGCCGGCCGAAGTGGCCGTGCGGTTAAAGGCGCTGCAGCCTGGAACTGCAAGACCGCTACGGTCGCAGGTTCGAATCCTGCCTCGGGCATGGATGTTTGTGATGTCCTTAGGTTAGTTAGGTTTAACTAGTTCTAAGTTCTAGGGGACTAATGACCTCAGCAGTTGAGTCCCATAGTGCTCAGAGCCATTAAATTCAGAGAACAACGTTATGCTATTGAATTTTTACTCCAAACTGTTGTATAATTAGAACGATTTTAGCAGCGCACGCCAGGAAAGTTGTCAGGAGGCACGAAGACATCGATAAACATCACTTCCAGTTTTTACGAAATATTTATAAAGCAGCTGACGAATCCGGAACTACCGGGGTATTCATTTTGCCAATTTTATATCAGAAACGGAAACAAAAATTGAACTGTGTTTGTAGTATAGTGTCGAAAAAATTCAATTTCCATCTATTCGTGAAAACATCTTTGAAATTGTGAAAGAGTCGTACAAAGAATTATGAATAATGTATACATACACTATTCAAATCAAGTATCATGATTACAGACAGTTTCTGTGCTTGTCGTATCAAAATCCCTACAGTACTTCCTGAGATCAGACTTCACAGAGAGACAGAAAAACCGGCGGGTGTGTTTATATTTTCAGCGTTATCTACACACATATGATACACACAACGCTTTGGATGTCGACAACATGCGCTGTGTGCGTTGTTTGAAAAGAAACTTGTTCCACTGACTCTCGGTACTTCCTTTTGACAACAGTGATACCCACTTAACTCTTCTCCCTGAAGTCGGTATTTAGCAGTTTGCATTTAGCACCAGGTCTGTTTTGCCGGCAGTGTTAGCTGTACGATAAAAGTCAATACACAACAGTCTGGACAGCGTTACTGCTAAAGAGTTGCAAAAACGTGCAGATGCAAAATAAATGAAGTGGCGGACGTCGCTGCGGGAACAATTCAACATAGCGTCGTTCTACCATTGTATTCAATAAACGCGAGGCGCGTATCAGGAAATTCTTCATCGACAAAGCTATCTATTCTTATGTATAGCATTTATAACACTCTTAAGGTACAACTAACACTAACGGAAAAGCGAACTCGAGACAGAACCGAACATTAGCCTCCTGAATGCAAGCTTGCGGGCGAAGAGTAACGTCGGCTTTACTGTTGTCACCGGCAAGCAAATACCGTGGGGATTGTGAGCACCAAACTTGTTTCATCACTTATATCAAAAAATTCAAAAAATATCCGTGAACAATCTCCGAAATTTTGGCGGTGGAGCTCGGGCTCATCCTGTATATCGTCTGTTTCTCTAACAGGTCCGCCTTTTACACAGAAGTCTGAAATCAGTGACGCTCTGATCTGAGGACAGGCCTTTTATTCTGGAGGAACTTAGCTTCAACGTAGCAGAAAAATAGTCCTTGAAAAGTCTGACATGCAATGATTAATTAGTTTCATGTATGAAAATTGATTTACATGATGGAAGTACTTCGTAGCCACGTCGTACCAACGTGGACGTAAATGAGTCTACACACGTACTCTGTTGCAAGCCACGGTGCGATGATTATTGAAACTCTTAAAATATTGAAGGGCAGACAGCGCAATGTAACATCATAACATGTAGCCTCGTATCATTGTAAAAATTGAGTACAGTTAGTTACCAAAAATATACTATTTTCAGTTGGGGATCGGATGAGCCTGCCGTTGTGGCCGAGCGGTTCTAGGCGCTTCAGTCTAGAATCACGCGACCGCTACGGTCGCAGGTTCGAATCCAGCCTCGGGTATGGATGTGTGTGATGTCCTTAGGCTAGTTAGGTTTAGCAGTTCTAAGTTCTAGGGGACTGATGACCTCAGATGTTGAGTCCCATAGTGCTCAGAGCCATTTGAACCATTTTTGGGGATCGGATCACGAAATATTTGATTTGTAGTCATCCGCACACTAATGCACATATCAGGGAAGGTTTTAACTGAGAGAATGGGAGGATAATTTGCTTAATAAGATAGTCGTTATATGTGGACGCTATCGGGAAAGCAATTGCCTTGAGTTAATAATGACGTGAACAAATATTTGACAGAATTTCACGCCATTTTCAACTACAGGATTACTACTACTACTTTTACTACAAAATAATAATAATAAGCCGGCCGCGGTCATCTAGCGGTTCTAGGCGCGCAGTCCGGAACCGCGCGACTGCTACGGTCGCAGGTTCGAATCCTGCCTCGGGCATGGATGTGTGTGATGTCCTTAGGTTAGTTAGGTTGAAATAGTTCTAAGTTCTAGGGGACTGATGACCACAGATGTTAAGTCCCATAGTGCTCAGAACCATTTGAACCATTTGAACCAATAATAATAATAATAATAATAGTAGAAGTACCAGTACTTTCCTTGACAACAGAGCTCGTGAAACAAAGCGCTCGTGTGAATTGAGCAACTTCTTATCATTACAGTATTAGCTGCAGAAATATTCGTCAGGACTATAGTATTAAATCAGTACTGACATGTTTTACGAAGCGTAGTAAAGAATTTCTTTTTCGTCTAATGGACACAATGGTCTGCGCCATAACAACGCCTAAAATTTCTAGAGCAATATCTACAAATAGAAACAAATACGCTCAAGTACACATATATAAGATTACATGACAAAAGCATGCCCATTTGCTCTCAGTTGTGAACTAGGGTCATTACTAAAATACTGAATCTGTCCGGAAGGAACCAACTGATGTTTTTATCGGATGTCCTGATTCGGGTTTGCTTCAACTATTACAAGCGAATTTTGATTGGCTCTTTTAACAAACCCATAGCGATTTCATTTCCACCCGCTGGTCCACTTGAACAAGTACTTCATATGTAACACCCTTGCTCTCAGTGACAAGCATCTATGCAGCAAAAACAAATTACTTCAGCGATGTAGGGGGAAGGATAGGCAATATTTAGCGCTACTGTAACTAAGGGGCCACTTTCTCTGTCATACGTCCGCCCCGCTAGCTGAGTGGTCAGCGCGGCGGTCTGTCATGCCAAGGGGCCCGGGTTCGATTCCCGGCTGGGTCGGAGATTTTCTCCGCTCAGGGACTGGGTGTTGTGTTGTCCTCATCATTTCATCATTATCAGTGGAAGGCAAAGGGCAACCACCACTGGAATCACTTCCCTAGACGCTCATGCGGTGGACCTCTCTGACGAGGCTTCCCCCATGACAAGACCTGCCGTAAGGCAGAACACAAAGTTAGTTTCTCCGTCATACATGTCTCTTCCGATCGGTCATCAAGGTAAGCCTTCTTGAAGAAATGTGTGGGGTAAATCTTTCGCAGTACTAGCTATAGTTTTGTGTTCCCAATTCCTCACCGACTGCAAGTAAGACTCGGGTTTGCTTTTATTTATCACGGAGTCGCTAATGATAAGTGCAGAAAGATTGTCACAGTCTAAGCCACAGATTTAAGTCCGACAACACCATAGACAGGAAATTCTCGGAATGGCTACATCGTGTTTTCTGATACGAAAAAGAAGATAAGCAAGTGAGCACAAATACAAATAGCTTCCAGTGAGACTGTATATGTTACTGGAGTGGACGGGCGGCCCACATCGCTGGCCAGCAGCCGGCTGCTAGCTGGAGCGCGTGAAGCGGAGCGGTCTGCCCCTTCCTACCTGCACACGGCCTTGGCTCTAACGGCGCCATTACCACTTCCTTACAAAATTATCAGCTTTCTGCTTTTTTTACGCCGGCCTAATTTCCTGTTCTGTAGTCTGAAACCTTTTGTTAGGTCCTCGAGTCTAAAATATTTAACGACGCGCTTAATGGACAGTCCGTAAATGGGGCGAACGTTTTTACGAGCGTGCGTCCTTTACGGGAGGATGGCTAACACAGGCTGAAGTTTCAAGCGGTCTCCGGTTGTATTTTTTTGCAACCTGGCGTTTGCAACTTGCTACTGGAACGGTAAAAAAGTCCGGCACTCCACCCTGTCGATAAATAAGATAGTAACTGTAAACTTCAAGAGTAATGCAAATCACATTTACATTTTATTTTGCGTTCTCGAAAAGTGTATCCAAGATGATACGCCTACATCAGTTTGACTTCAGTCTCCTAGGAAGAAAATTATTTTTTGGATCTTATTGAGTGAATTCCTCCAGAATGATAAGCCTGGCTTTTAATTTGTATTTCCATTACTGCGGCAGGAACCTTCTTAACAAAACAGATGTGGAAATTATTTTACCTTATGTTTTTATTCTGGGCAGGGGGCCCTGGCACGACTGATGCGTAATACCCCTGTCTTAATCACATACACGTCTTTAGTCCAGTTTCTCATATTGCTCTCCTTTATCTTCATCATAACAATATGCCTGTATTTGATGCGTTTGTGTCGTCACACTTAGGTTCATGGAAGGACAAAAATTCACATATGATGGCACATTTCATCACAGTGATAGCAACGCGAACGATAACCGATTCTGCATAAGTACTTCGCAAGGCACTGTGCTAAGGTTATTTGAACTATTGGGGTATTTAAGGTATGAAGATCTTTCCCAGCGGAAGCCGTTAGTTCAGTTGTGGCGTTAAAGTCGAGACATTTCGCGTCACGTACAGGATTGTAACAACTCGAATACAGTTTCGGCGAACTGCGAACGAATTATCTGAAGACAGATCAACTCGTGCAAAGAGAAACCTTAGGATTGGTGACTCACACTGGTTTCTATTCCTCTCCCACGTTGAGTATGGGTCTCCTGTATCCATAGATATTGATACAAATTTAGAGCTAGCCCCCTGTCCGATATGAGATTTGTAACTGTTTTGTTTCTTTGCCGGTGCACGTGTCACGTGTCAGTGAGTAATTACCGTGTCCTTTTATTGTCTGTCGTAATGTAGGCTATTCTTTAGGCAGAACGGTGATGGTTAGGTTGACGCTTTGAGTCCTTTCGTAAGGCACACAACTTTAACTTTCCGCAAGTATTCAATACACCGTGTAATTCGAATTTTTAAAAGTCGCCATTTAAATTTTCTTTTTCTAGCTTATTACCTGTTAAGTGATCGTTAAGATTGTATTTTGTATGCTGTACATATTTAAGACTTCAGACTGCTAGTAAGAATTTATATGCTGTTTGATTAACGGCGTTACAGGGCCATCTGTTCAGAGTGCCAGAGCCATCTTAGCTGGCACAATTAAAACTCACTTTAATGTACAGTGACAAGTGTTACCTCTGTGCAGTTTTGTCTTTTGTTTCTCATAGTATTTCATGTTGTAAACTGATAATTATTACACATCTTTGTATATAGTATAATGTGATCTCGTTGGTGTTGGGCTATTGCACTGATTAATAAGTAATTTAAATGAAACATATGCAATGAGTAACTTACAGCTAGTGTTGTACTTCAAAACACATTTTGACGCAGTTCTTCTAATTGATCTAATTATCGACACTGCATTACAAGAACACTTCTTGTTTGAGGTCCTCACCATAGTTCAAGATTCCCGCAGCGACTGAAAGACGCTTTAAGCGTATCATGTTTTACTAATATCATCGTAATATTTCGGAAGCAATAATGTTCCACGCTTTCAGAATTGTTTTTATGCACTGCACGAGCAATTAACAACTCGAGCTTAGCTGACAAGGTGGGGAGCAGCCGCCTGCAAAGGGCTGGAGTGAATATGAAAGTTAATTGCCGTAAATATGTAGGTGCTGTGTTATTTTTTCACTATGCTTTGGTAGATACCTGCTCGATGGGTTGTCTTTCGCCTTTGTAAAGTTACCGAGTTGCAAGAAAATATATCAAAATAGCGGTAGAACGAGTAATCCAAGAAAAATCTGATTCCCGGGGAATAACGGCAAGATATTGTCCATTTCAAAGCTTTCCCCAGTTATTGCTATATACTGCTAGAGAGCGCGAAGTTGATACCAGGAGATAACTCTCAATTTCTATCATCTAAACATTACAACTTTGTAACAGTTGTAGAGGTCAGACGGTTCACAACGGTTCAAGGAGTATGACTGAATGACACCTCGTTACAAGTAAAGACGTCATTCTGCCGGGGCTGGACGCCTTTTTCCAAAATTAAAAGTTACTGGGCAATCGTGACTGGTCACTTTCGGCATTAGAGGCTATTTTCAGAAGATACCAACAAAAAGTCAAATAGCTGTCATAACCAAAGAAAAAAAAAAAACACAAATGTGTCTCCAACTCATATCGATACGCTGCTGATCTATTTGGCCTCTTCGATACAAGTTAGAACCATGCTCTGTTTTCCAAAATATTGACGCATGACTCACTTGGAAACTTCCAGATGTTACTATAAAATGACTAATGACTAACCTAGGAAGTCATGGTTCTCTAGCAAATTATCATTTTTAACAAAAAGCTTATTGCCCCGGTGGAGTAACGCATTTAACTTTCTAACAAGTTCGTATAGCTGTGGAACGTAGCATAAATAAAGTGACTGATCCATATATTTAATGTCTGTAAGATTATAAATTGATAGTAACCAAAAACAATAACAGCGGTGCTTGGAAAACATAATGAATATAAAAGCATAAAAAAGAAACACTTTATATGATGTAACTATTAATTATTTATACACTCACCGGTTTTCGGCTTTGTAGGCGCTCATCAGACGAGAACTGGATGTCCCGAACAAACAAGAGGAATATCTTTGGAGCAAGCCGTAGCGTAATGCGCTAATCGGCAACATGAAACTCAGACTCTTTGGTTCTTTCATACAACGCCGTTAGTTTTCGTTTTGCGCTAACATTGAAAGTTTAACGTTGCGCGTATATGTTCTATTTTTAAGTATTTATTTATTAGCAACAGCAACGGTGAATAATCCCTACTACGGATGTATATCAAAATATGTCAAACGCAAAGTTACTTTTCACAGTAAACACCACAAAAGTTGAATTACAGGTATCATGGCAGTAATAGACGCTTTGTGTTGAAGAAATCTAGACACACTGTAATAAAGAGTTCATAACGTAGTGCTAATTTACATGGCTGCATGATCATACATTTAGAGACACGTCACTGCATAAATCCGTTAGTTCGTAAGTGTGCTGCAAGTGGATCCCTTGAATGCGTACAGCAATGTTCATATGCAATATGATTTATGCACGACAGTCTGACAACCTTCGGATTATGCAGATCTGCAAGACGTTACGCTTGTTTTGAAGTACTATTAACCGCAATAGAAATCTGTATTACTATGTATCTATGACGTGGATAATGATTATGTCTGACTAATATTTAAGTTTCCCTAAAGATAAATGAAGATTAACAAGGTTGTACCAGGAAGGAAAAACTGAAGAATTTCGTCATCGAAAACTATTTCAAAATGTGACAGATTGTTACTTTGCTTCATGTCCTAGCTACAAATTGAAAGTTTTTCGGGACACTTTCACTTTGGTGACCTAGGAAGCCATTTTGCAATACTGTCATATCTTAATTTTTTGAAATAGACTCGGCAATACGATTGTGCAGTTCAAATCCTAAAAAATATGTTACCTCTTGTAATAAAAAAAGAGAAAATATAGTTGAGTCTCAGCTCTGATACATGTCGCAAACGTGCCCTTACGTTGCACTCAACAAAGCTTTAAATTAAATTCTGTATGTTGTTGTTGTTTGTTGTGGTCTTCAGTCCTGAGACTGGTTTGATGCAGCTCTCCATGCTACTCTATCGTGTGCACGCTTCTTCATCTCCCAGTACCTACTGCAGCCCACATCCTTCTGAATCTGCTTAGTGTATTCATCTCTTGGTCTCCCTCTACGATTTTTACCCTCCACGCTGCCCTCCAATACTAAATTTGTGATCCCTTGATGCCTCAGAACATGTCCTACCAAGTGGTCCCTTCTTCTCGTCAATTTGTGCCACTAACTCCTCTTCTCCCCAATTCTATTCAATAACTCCTCATTAGTTATTTGATCAACCCACCTAATCTTCAGCATTCTTCTGTAGCACCACGTTTCGAAAGCTTCTATTCTCTTCTTGTCTAAGCTATTTATCGTCCACGTTTCACTTCCATACATGGCTACACTCCATACAAATACTTTCAGAAACGACTTCCTGACAGTTAAATCTATACTAGATGTTAACAAATTTCTCTTCTTCAGAAACGCTTTCCTTCCCATTGCCAGTCTACGTTATATATCCTTTCTACTTCGACCATCATCAGTTATTTTGCTCCCCAAATAGCAAAACTCCTTTACTACTTTAAGTGTCTCATTTCCTAATCTAATTCCCTCAGCATCACCAGACTTAATTCGGCTACATTCCATTATCCTCGTTTTGCTTTTGTTGATGTTCATCTTATATCCTCCTTTCAAGACACTGTCCATTCCGTTCAACTGCTCTTCCAAGACCTTTGCTGTCTCTTACAGAATTACAATGTCATTCGCGAACCTCAAATTTTTTATTTCTTCTCCTTGGATTTTAATACCTACTCCGAATTTTTCTTTTGCTTCCTTTACTGCTTGCTCAATATACAGATTGAATAACATCGGGCGGGGTCAGGGATTTTCTCTGCCTCGTGATGACTGAGTGTTGTGTGATGTCCTAAAGATAGTTAGGTTTAAGTAGTTCTAAGTTCTAGGGGACTGATGACCATAGATGTTAAGTCCCTTAGTGCTCAGAGCCATTTTTGAACCAATAACATCGGGGATAGGCTACAAGCCTGTCTCACTCCCTTCCCAACCATTGCTTCCTTTTCATGTCCCTCGACTCTTACAACTGCCATCTGGTTTCTGTACAAATTGTAAATAGGCTTTCGCTCCCTGTATTTTACCCCTGCCACCTTCAGAATATGAAAGAGAGTATTCCAGTCAACATTGTCAAAAGCTTTCTCTAAGTCTACAAATGCTACAACCGTAGGTTTGCCTTTTCTTAAACTATATTCTAAGATAAGTCGTAGGGTCAGTATTGCCTCACGTGTTCCAACATTTCTACGGAATCCAAACTGATCTTCCCCGAGGTCGGCTTCTACAAGTTTTTCCATTCGTCAGTAAGGAATTCGCGTTAGTATTTTGCAGCTGTGACTTATTAACCTGATAGTTCGGTAATTTTCACATCTGTCAACACCTGCCTTCTTTGGGATTGGAATTGTTATATTCTTCTTGAAGTCTGACGGGATTTCGAAGGTCTCATACATCTTGCTCATCTCATACATCTTGCTCACCAGATGGTAGAGTTTTGTCAGGACTGGCTCTCCCAAGGCTGTCAGTAGTTCTAATGGAATGTTGTCTACAACTGGGGCCTTGTTTCGACTCAGGTCTTTCAGTGCTCTGTCAAACTCTTCACGCAGTATCGTATCTCCCATTTCGTCTTCATCTACATCTCTTCCATTTCCAGAATATTGTTCTCAAGTACATCGCCCTTGTATAGATCGTCTATATACTCCTTCCACCTTTCTGCTTTCCCTTCTTTGCTTAGAACTGGGTTTCCATCTGAGCTCTTGATATTCATACAAGAAGTTCTCTTTTCTCCAAAGGTCTCTTTAACTTTCCTGTAGGCTGTATCTATCTTACCCCTAGTGAGATAAGCCTCTAGATCCTTACATTTGTCCTCTAGCCGTCCCTGCTTAGCCATTTTGCACTTCCTGTCGATCTCATTTTTGAGACGTTGGTATTCCTTTTTGCCTGCTTCATTTATTGCATTTTTATATTTTCTCCTTTCATCAATTGAATTGAATATTTCTTCTGTTACCCAAGGATTTCTACCAGCCCTCGTCTTTTTACCTACTTGATCCTCTGCTGCCTTCACTACTTCATCCCCCAACGCCACCCATTCTATTTGTACTGTATTTATTTCATCCATTCCTGTCAATTTTTTCCTTATGCTCTCCCTGAAACTCTGCACAACCTCTGGTTCAGTCAGTTCATCCAGGTCCCAGCTCCTTAAACTCCCACATTTTTGCAGTTTCTTCAGTTTTAACCTACAGTTCATAACCAATAAATTGTGGTCAGATTCCACATCTGGCCCTGGAAATGTCTTACAATTTAAAACCTGGTTCCTAAATCTCTGTCTTACCAGTATATAATCTATCTCAAACTTGTCAGTATAATATCCTGTCAGTATAATATCCGAACTGGGTTCGATCGCGGCGCGAACGAACCCAGTTCCCCCTGAGCAGCCATACCGTACGGATCTCCGTACCGGCACGTTCACAGGAGCTCAGTCCGTCAGTTCACCTGATGATGGCGACATGTATGATCGCCGAAATATTGTGCCCGTTGGACACTGTAGACCGGCAGTACACCCGTGGATATTTTGATTAAAATATTGAGTGATTGCTTGTTACTTAGCGGAGGAGACGACAGCTTCTGAGACGTGTTTGTGTGTCGTGTTGCAGCTGCGGATGGGCGGCGGTTTGGGCGGCCACCACCAGGTGTCGGGGCGGTGCCACGGCGGCGCGGGCGGCGGCCCGCAGCGCGTGGGCGTCGGCGTCGGGCTCTCCCTGCAAGTAGGCCTGCCCGTGTCCCCGCCATAGGCGACACGCGCCAGCCAGCGCGCCGCATGGGAACGCTCGAGCCGCACCGCCCACCCTCACTGAGGCAGGCAAATCCTGCCCTGTCTCTGTGTAAAAAGCCAAACAAACACCACACTCCGCCGTTCGTTTCTGCAGATGCATTATTTAAGTTTTCCACGTGTGGAGCCGTGATGTACCGCACTGCAGAGGATACTATGTGCAGCCTGAAACTGATTTACTGCTTTAACACTTCACTGGCATACTTGGAGAGAAAGTCATTTAGTCACCAGCATCGCAACGTGGCAAAAAAAAAGAAAAAAAATGAACGTTTACAGGAAGAAGACATTTAAACGTCTTTCTGAAAAGTCTGCGGGAAGAACAATAATTTCCTGCTACCCTTATGTCACTTCAGTTTTTTAGTCATTTCCGTAAGAGTCTGGTATTCACTGTATGAATAGGTTCGTTAGTTGTCCAGTTAGTACATTCAAATAAGTGACGAGGAATTCTGTCTTTTGCACACGTAGCAATGTAACAGTCAGTGCTAAAAAAATCTGCCAACGCTTCAAACTACCTGTGCAGTGCGAGGGCTAAAGTATTTCAGAATTTCCCTTCCAACTAGAGCCTCTCACTGCAGACAGAATCAGAGGGTGGCGCAAAATAGGTGTTAGAAAGTATTTGCCTACTGTGGTTTAACTGTGCGCCTTTGCCGTAAATATTTCTCCTTGTGATACAGCTCTGAAAATTCTATAGGTCACTCACCGATGACTCAGTTCACATTTCAGAATAGAAGCACTACTAACAGTGGAACCGCGTTTGTTGATTGTAAAGACATTTGAAGTAAATTTTAAATGTGGCGTATTCAACAGCACGTTGTTCCAAGAACTGCACCATCCAGGATGACCACTTCTCGACGAGGTTACGGTACAGAACTGAGGTCAAATCGTGATAATAAAACTTAAGCCTCCTCTGATACAGATTCTGTGTAATGTTTTCCCTGTTTTTTAACAGGCTGATAAACTGTTTTGAAAAGACCAAATCTCCGGGAAGGCTCAGTCAGGACGACGAGCCTCAGTTGTAGCCCTGGAGAATGTGGAACGAGTGCGAACGTAATTCAATGAGGAGCTGACTTTATCAATAAGATATGCAGCACAGCAACTCAAGATGTCACGAGGAACTCTCCAGAGATTAATGCAAGAGAAATTTAACTTTTGCCTCACAAAATTCAACGGTGTCAAAGTCTGAGGGCACGGGTGTAGAGCGGCGATACTCTTTTCGAAATGAAATGACTGAGGCCTTTAAAAATGAAACAGTTGATACGGATCAGATCTGGTTTAGTGATGAGACACACTTGCATCTCCGTGGGTACGTCTGAACTGGCGCCACTGGGCTACTGAGAATCTACACGTTCAATCTCCTGCTCCATTTCATCGACAAAAAGTGGCTGTTTGGTGCGCAATCAGTACGAGAGGTATTATTGTTCCTATTTTTATAGACGCTTCTGTCACAGCAGGCAATTACAGACATATTACTAGAACATGAATTTGTACCTGTTGCACGGCGCGGGGCGAATGCTCCGAAACTGCTGGTTCATGCAGGACGGCGCACGTGTCTAAGGAGACGTTCAGTGATTAGATCATTGCACTGGACACATTAGCATTCACTGGGGACTCCAGGATTTTGATTTTACAGTTATCAGAGACAGTCATGGAGTGTAAGATAATGTTATTCAAAAACTCACCTAGGAATCTAGTTCAAGGCTCTACACACTCGCTACTGCAGAAGGAAAGAACCTTCAAAACTTTCTGTATTAAATATCAGGTTGTCTGCTATGGCATAGATATGATAATAAGAATCTATCCCCACATTTTATGTTGTAGTCAACAAAAACTTTCTATAACCTATTTTGCGCCACCCTGTATGAAATCTTTCGTTGCTGGAAATTTGTATCAGATATTACTATTTTCATCAATATACCCTTTAAACAGAATGATAGATTATCGTACACTTTACAACAGTAGACTATATTCAAACGTAAAAAAGTCCGCGTTATAGGCCTACTTGTCAAACACTTTTGCATGGGACTGACAGCCACTACACCTCAGATATTCGGTCGAAGATGTTACTGCTGCTACTTATTGTCTGACACAGTATCCTTAGACTAAATTAAAATCGCTGTGGATGGAAACGGAAGTTTGTAAGTGTCTCCTGACCTGGATATCGACATTTGCTTCCAGAGATGTCATCTTCTCCACCTCTGATTCAGGCAATATACGTAGTACCACCTAACATAGATCCCTACACTATTGATCAACGGTTACTTATATCGAACTGCTGTTTGAAAGCAGTGAGTGCAAGCAGCTGAATATTGGTTACATTTTACGTACTGAAATATTAAACCGTGTTTTCATTTTATGTATGAGCTTTTCAATAGCCTTCTAGTGCTTGGAACGAAGAATACAGCGATATAGCGTTTCTTAATGTTTATTTTGAAATATTTCGCAAAAATAGAGAGAAAATTTTGATGGGACTGTCAAAACGGCAATTTCACCTCCCTTACACATGAAAGGCATTTGCACAGATGCCATGGCACTTGTATTAGAGTATTTCTTTCATATTTTTGCAAAAAGTATTTTTGGAATCATCAGCTAGCGTTGTATCACTGTACCGTACTGCTCGAGACTGCCTTTTATAAAAGTGCATCGTTCCATAAAAATGAATGGTCATTTCAGCACGTCAGTTGCTTGAAATGCTAGAAAAATTACGGTATAGAGCAATACTCGCAACTTTCAATGCTTTCACTTGCCACCGTTTATTGTCTCGAACCATTTGCTGAAAATTAGGGGCATGACAACAGTCGATAAGGATCCTATTAAATTTCTGTTCGTTGTTGCTTGTGATGTCAATTTAAGCTTCAGTAATTTATCGGAGTTGTAAGTGTGCGACGCGCCAAGTCGCTCTCCACCATCTGTTTGCAATTCTTAAGGAAAGCAAAACTTCATCTTTGACTATTTTCGATAGTTCACCTGTGGCTACAACTAGTTTGTCGTGTTACTGGAATTTTCATTATTTTGCTTATTTCGTGTAGTGATTCGAAAAATGTTTGCACAATAGCTGAAATTTCGGCCCCCCTATCTGCCAAAGATTGTGCCTTCATCACACCAGTGATAATTACTGTTAAAGGGTGGGGAATTACTTCACTAGAGGCCTCATTTTCTTCAAGCAGGCCAATTATTATGGCTGCCATACGCCCGTCCTCTGCTTGGCAACCCTGCGATTTATGCGATTTGCAGCCGGATACATTTCATGAATTCTTTCAATTTTTGCTGCAGTTAGTCTTCCACTGGCATAAAAGATGTGTTTGTGAAGGAGCGAGTACCAGATATTTCCTCGATGTTCTATATAAAGGGTTTGACTGCCACGAAAAAAAAAAAAAGTAAGTGGTTGTGCATTGTTCCCGTACGGCGGTAGGCAGCCCCCTGCGTACTTACACAGCGGGTAATCCTCGAGCATATGTCCAAGATGGAGATTTAGGCGGAGGGCTCGGACTGGCAGCCTTCTCGCGTAGCGGCTGGCGTGACGCATTGGCAAACAGCGGGATCAGCCGTGATCCGGCCTGGGAGCGAGCGCAGCCGACGCCCAAATCCGGGCGCAAACAGCGCTTTGCTGTCCCGTGTCCTCTGAACGAGGGCGCTATGTCGCGAAAATTAAGCTACGCCACGAGCACGGAATTACAAACCGCTCATGGACTTTTTGCGTGATTCAGCACACAGGGGCAATTCAGCAACTCCCCTAAATGTTCGTGTCGACACTTAAATTCTTCAGAAGCGCCTCTAATAGGGCTCTTTCTTCCATTGCTGTTGATCACCAACCAAAAGCCGTTGCACATAAGCGTTTGTTTACTTCCGTGCTAAATTTTCACAAGCGCCATTATTGACCAGGCCTGCACAGTTCTAAATTACGCGCGCTTTCCAAATCACACAAATTCTACCTACAACAAAATTCCAGCAGCAAATGATCTCCTACTTTCTTAATGCACAGTCCCGTAGAAGTCCTACATTCTTTGCTTAATGTCAGCAAAATCATTATATTATTTGCTCCACGAAATGTTTAACGTTGAAGTACGTGAGAGAATCCCTTCAATTGTCCTATTTTGTTCGACCACTGTCTTGTATATACGAGGGCTGTTCAGAAAGTAACCTCCGGTTGATTTAAAAAAATACACCAAGTTAAATAAAAATATTTTAATATATACATCTTACAACTACATCTTTGCACTATTTTTCTACATAGTTTCCATAGCGATTGAGGCACTTATCGTATCTCTTCACAAGCTTTGAAATTCCTTCTGCATAAAAATCACCCGCTTGTGCCTAGAGCCAGCCTGTGACCGCATCTTTGAGCTCTTCGTCGTCATCAAACCGCTGTGACCCGAGCCATTTCTTCAAATGCATGAAAAGGTGATAATCACTTGGCGTCAGGTCTGGGCTGTAAGGTGGATGGTTGATAACGTCCCACTTGAAGGACTCAAGAAGGGCCGTTGTTCTGCGAGCAGAGTGAGGACGGGCGTTATCGTGCAAAAAAACGATACCGGAAGTCAGCATACCACGGCGTTTGTTCTGTATAGCCCGTCGTAACTTTTTTATTGTTTCACAGTACACGTCTTGATTAATGGTTGTACCACATTCCATGAATTCAACCAACAACACCCCTTTGGCATCCCAAAACACCGTTGCCATCAGTTTTCTGGCAGAAAAATCTTGCGAGGCTTTTCTTGGTTTGGTAGGCGAATTTGAATGTGCCCACATCTATGATGTTCTTTTGTCTCAGGGTTCACGTACTTAATCCAGGTTTCGTCACCGGTCACGATTCTGTTTAACAATGGTTCTCCTTCGTCCTCATAACGTGACAGAAAGTCTAATGCAGAGGCCATTCTTTGAGTTTTGTGGTGGTCGGTAAGAATTTTGGGCACCCATCGTGCACAGAACTTACGGTAACCCAATCTTGCTGTCACTATCTCGTACAAGAGAGTCTTAGAAATCTGTGGAAAACCAGTAGACAACTCCGACATTGAGAAACGTCGATTTTCACGAACTTTTGCATCAACTGTCTGAACGAGTTCGTCAGTCACCAATGATGGTCTACCACTCCTCTCTTCATCATGAACGTTTTCTCGTCCACTTTTAAATAAACGTACCCATTCACGGACAACTCCTTCACTCATAACTCTTGGTCCGTACACGGCACAAAGCTCACGATGAATAGCTGCTGCAGAATATCCTTTGGCTGTAAAAAACTTATGACAGCACGCACTTCACATTTGGCGGGGTTTTCTATTGCAGCACACATTTCAAACTGCCACAAAAACTAAACTAGCGCAGGTACGACGTTCACTCGACCACGGCTTGATGCCGACTGACCTGTTGAGTGCGTGAACGCACAGATCGCGTCGCTACTCCCCCCACAACCCGCACTGTGACCAATCGGAGGTTACTTTCTGAACGGCCCTCGTATTTTGCATTTTTTTTACAGATCAAACATTACAGCACTGTGTCGTATTTCTAGCCTTGAATTTGTCACTTCAACGACGTTCGTAATGTGCCTTATATTTTAAATGTAATACGATTAGCACAATACTAGAATTAAAATGGCACAGTTCTTCCAGTTTCAAGTGACTCACAACTAACGAACTAAGACACTGGCATTTCTTTTCATAGATTTTTCAGTATATATTGTAAACTAAATGCTTTGCAAATTTACATTTATGGCAAATAACAATCAATGCATATTTGTTGTTACCTTAAGACAGGAATCTTCCATTCTGTCTTCTTGACAAACGTTCATGCATGAAGTCACAATCTCGAAACGACACTTCCATCAAACGCACATATAATACACATAATGTCATCACGATTGTGTAAGAATTACTTTTTTTCCTTCAAATCAACATGCTCGATCTTTCCCATGCTGTGTAGCAATTTCTTCGTAATTTGATATGTGTTTTCATCCAAAAAAGTTCTTTGCATGCTTTGTTGCAATGCATCGAGTTCTTAACATTCGTAAGTACTGGAAACATTTACCACGGTACGTAGCCGTAAACGAGAGCATCCGTTTAATGTCGAAACTTTGTAAATTTAGTCGTGTATATTTGGAAAGTTATATGTATTGTATATTCTCCTGACGCTTATAATTGTTTTGATTGCTATTGTATTATTTGACGAGTTGTATGATTTTATGAATTGTGTATAAATAAATATTTTCGTAAAATTAGTTGAATTTTGTTTTCTTTTTTATTTTTGCACGTTACATTCCTTTAATTTTGTAACTGCACTGTAGTTGTAATTTTCAATCATTGCTTTATTAGATTATAAACGATTTTACATTTTAAGATATGTGCTCCACGGATTACACTTCATGATGTGGTTACCCGTTCTTTGTGTCACCATAATTATGAAAGATACTTTTCGAAAGGCACTATACTATAGAGTCGCTAGTCTGCACACGTAGCTATTACCGGGGACAGAAATATGAAGTCGTCTTACTTTAGTATTCCTTTTAACAAAAATATTTCTAAATAACCAAGGGTTGGCGTCGAGGGGTATGAAAGGGAAGCAGTGGTAGAGAGAGGAATGAGATCGGGTTGCGACCTATTGCCGATGTTATTCAGTCTGCACTCTGACACTGAGCACGCAGTAAAGGAAACCAAAGAAGAACTCGGAGTAAAAATTAAAGTTGAAAGATGAGAAACAAAAACTGAGGTTTGCCGGTGACATTTTAATTCTTTCAGGGACAGCAAAGGACTTGGAAGCGCAGTTGAACGGAGGATAAAGTCTTTATTATTATTTATTTAACCTGATCAGATTAGGGCCATCAGGCACTCTCTTACATCGGACCAGTGTTCCACACATGCAGCATTTCACACATCAGAGTTACATCATGACAATAGTTTAAATAAGAAAATTAGATTACTCTAGTGACAATATGAATAAAGAGTAATGACTAAGACCTAATAAAGTAAATGCTGGCAGTATTTTTACAACAGATGCTATACATACAAATTATGATAAAAGCAATAATAATAACAGTAAAAAAACAAAATCAAATGATAATGATAAACATGCGAAAATTGGCAATAGTAATGAAGATTTGTGCAGATGTACATTAATATCTTGGTGTGTAAAGTAGATGTTTACTAGTATAGCGAGTTTTGGGGAAGGGAGATTTAAGGAGGGGGAAAGAGGGAAGTAATCAGGTGAAGTGCATTCATGTACAGAGGAAGGCATTACTGTTGCTTAAGTAGATACGTCATTAACTGTTTCGTGAAGCCAGACGTGTTTTTAAGTTCTCTAACATAACGGGGGAGGTTATTCCAGAGTCGGGTTCCCGCTACTGTAAAGGACTTGGAGAAGGTGACTGAGCGATGCAGTGGAACAGAGAGGATTTTATTATGATGGGAACGTGTGTTTCTGTTATGTTGTTCCGACATAAGCGTTAAGGACGAGGAGAGATATGATGGACAGTGTACATTTATGAGGCAGTAGATGAGACAGAGTGTATGGAAATCTCTGCGTTTTTCCGCACGCAGCCAGGACAATTTTGCATATGCTGGTGAAATGTGATCAAAAAGTCGAACGTCACAGATATATCGGACGCAGGCATTCATGACCAGTTCCAGACGTCGCGAATTTTCTTGAGAGAGGCCTTGTAGGATAATATCGCTGTAGTCAATGATTGGGAGTATAAGCGTTTGTACTAATTTCTTTTTCAGATCGAAAGGGAAAAGTTTTTTATATTTTTGTAGGACATGAAGGGATACTGATGCTTTTTCGCACACTGCAGTTACGTGCTCTGTCCAATTTAGATTTTCATCTATTGTTACTCCCAAACTCTTTGCTGAGGGAGAGAAGTTAATATTTATCCCATTTAGGATAAGAGATGGTACGAATTCCCGATGTTTTGGGCTAATGAGCTTAGAGTGACCAACAAGTACTGCTTGGGTTTTAGATGGGTTTAGTTTTAGTCCTATGTCCTGTGCCCATTTTGATAGTGCATTGAGGTCAGTATTGAAATTTTCAATAGCTTTCTTAAGATTGCTTGGTTTCGCACTTAGATACAACTGAAGGTCATCAGCATACATATGATACTTCCAATAGATCAGAACCCATGACACATCATTGACATACAGAGAGAAGTGTATAGGACCTAATACCTAGCCTTGGGGAACGCCTGACACTACTTGCCGCCATTGAGACTTTATATTCCCGGACAGGACGCGTTGCTGACGAGACGTCATGTATGAGCGAAACCACTGCACTGCACTTGGTGAGAAATTTAGAGCGCTAGGTTTGGCTAGTAAGATGTCGAAGTCGACAGTATCAAATGCTTTGCTGAAATCTAAGAAGCAAATGATAGTCGCTTCTTGTCTGTCCATGGCAAGTTTCAGGTCATCTGTCACCTTTATCAGTGCGGATGTTGTGCTTCGATGTTTACGGAAACCTGATTGGTATTCGTCTAGTAGGTTGTTAGTAGTTAGGTAGTTGCTGAGCTGGTCATGGACTATATATTCTAAGTCCTTTGATAGTGCAGGAAGAAGGCAGATGGGGCGGTAGTCAGAGGGTGCTGTGGCGATGTCCTTTTTAGGCAGTGGTTTAATTTGTCCCAGTTTCCAGGCCTCAGGGAAAACACTTGTGATTAATGAATCGTTGAAAATGTCTGTTATAGAGGGCAGTAGTTGATCAATAATAAGTTTTACCATCTGGATAGTGATGCCATCATGTCCAGTAGATGCTGATCTAATCCGCATTATGGCTTTCTTGACAGTATTGCAAGTGACGTGCTGTAGATAGAATTTTTCTTTACTACAGTCGTTCATCAACATGAAGTAATCAATGGTCCTGTTTTTTTTTTTTTTGCGCTTCAATTGTGGTTGTAGGTAACGTGAAGAATCGGTTTAGTTCTTCAGCTGGGACCATGGGATTTTCTACAACTTTTATTTTGCCTAAACCGAGACTACGGAGATTTTTCCACAGCATAGCAGGAGAATATAAACAAAACAAGGATAATCGAATGTAGTCGAATTAAATCAGCTGATGCTGAGGGAATTAGATTACGAAGCGAGACACTTAAAGCAGTAGATGAATTTTGTTATTTGGGCAGCAAACTAACCGATGATGGCTCACGTAGAAAAGATATAAAATATGGACTGACAATGGCAAGAAAAGCGTTTCTGTAGAAGAGAAATTTGCTAACGTTGAATATAGTTTTAAGTGTTAGGAAGTTTTTTCTGAAAGTATTTGTATGGAGTGTAGCCGTGTATGGAAATTAAACATGTACGAAAGACAGTTTATACAAGACGAGAACAGAAGCTTTTGAAATGTGGTACCACAGAAGAATGCTGAAGATTAGATGGGTAGATCATGTAACTAATGGAGAGATACTGAACAGAACTGGGGAGGAAAGAAATTTATGGCACAACCTCACTAAAAGAAGGGATCGGTTGATAGGACACATTCTGAGATATAAAGGGATCGCCAGTGTAGTGCTGGAGGGAAGTGTGAGGGGTAAAGATCGTAGAGGGCCACCAAGAGATGAATATAGTACGCAGATCCAGAAGCAACTAAGTTGCATTAGTTATTCAGAGATGAAGAGGCGTGCACAGAATAGAGCAGCGTGGAGAGCGGCATGAAACCAGTCTTCGGACGGAAGACCACCATCACCATCACCACCATCGCAACAACAACAACAAAATTTATTGTGTTACTGGTATGTTTTTAGTTGTTCGTAACATCACACTGCATAATTTTACATATCGCTGCCCCAAATAAAATTTTGTTTCACATATACTCTAAAGAACCCCACATACTAGTGACGGATATCGGAAATCTGAGGCGAAGTCGCGCGACAGCCCGTATATCTGAAACGTGTACAAATCGCAGACAGCAGCGATGGATCGCTGATCGCTCCTGATCCTAACCAGTCTCTTGAATATAAGAGGACGAGTCCCCATTGTGTGGGAAAATGGCTGTCTTGCGACTCGTTTGTCGAGCTGCGAGTAATAAGTGTTATTGTGTAATTGATTTTCTGCTACGCCCACGTCTAGTATGGACTAACATTAGAATTTCTTATTGCTCAGGGAGCGCAAACCGCTCTGAAAAGTGAACTTGAAGCCGTAGTTGCCACTTATATTAAGAATGACTACAAATATAATAACTCTAATATTATTTGCTTTTGTAATGGTCACCCGTATGAGGTTTATGCTCTAGAACCAGAAATTCATTGGAAGTTCACAGTAATGATCACAATATATTAGTTTGCAGCTGGTGATACTGAGTTGTTAATCAAACAACTTGACGAATATTAACCTTGTAATTTCCGTACCGAATTAAGTGGAGATTTTAATACAAATATTTATGGCACGCCTACTCTAGAGCTGTACTTAAGGCTTTTGCGTTTCATATAATCTAGCTCTCCTTCATATAGTTTGTGACAAGAGTTATGGGAACCAACAGTGCTGGTATTGATAACATTTTTGTACACGCATCGACACTTAAAAGGCATTGAGTAGATCAAATACTTGTAGTTAAACCAGAAGACAAATAATGGAAAATTAAATGAAGGACTTCAAACGGTATTTGCGAAATATGGCCTAGAGAGTTGTACACAAGCAATCTGACATTAATGAAGAGTATGAGGAATTGTTTAAGACACTTAGAGAACTACTGTACAAAAAATTAACCTGGCGAGATAATTAAATGGTGCCAAATACTGGCTTGCAAATAGAATCAGAATATCATGCAAACTAAGCACCACAGGACATGTATAGTGACAGGCTTAAATCAGATTACGAACTGATTGGTAAAATTCAAAGAAAATCATCAGAGCATCAAAATGAACATATTTTCAAGAAAAAAATAGTTTCGACAGCCACAAGATAAATACTGTTTCGGACATAGTAAAGAGTGAGATAGAAAAAAGAACTCAGGAAAATGACGAAATTTCTTCAATGGTACGTAAATAATGAACTGATCAAATACAGCCCCTAAATTTCCAAGCACTTTAATAAGGCCACACAAATGACGACTTCAATTTATTTATTTATTTATTTTAAGGTAAGTAGCACATGATATGTCTGGACAGTTCGTTAGTGGCAGACTACAGTTATAAATTTCGACTCCCGGATCAAAAGAAAAAGACACGTATTTGTCGATTCAGATCAACTACTAGCGCTGCTAAACACAGCAGCTTAGTATTCATAAAAGAAGTTCTCGACACAGGGGTGTTCGAAGTGCTGGTTGGAACTGCTTGGTGAATCGCTCGTTTGTGGCGGGTTCGTAGCGAGTGACCGATTGCAGGCGATATCGCTATCTCCATCGGCACTCAACGACCACTACTTCGGTTTTTTAAAAAAAATAGCTTTCGAGTTAGTTAGAATCCCTACGGTGAGACGACTATTTTATAAGTAGTAGTTGGCAGGTGACAAGAGGAGAGACGGTGGCGTCTAATAACTGATGGCCAGACTGTGTGACAAGTCAGGTGATATGTCATCGGCCTTTGCGCAATGTCTCCTGGAGTGAAGGAGTATGACACTGGTGACGGAGATCCGCCAGTCGCACTGAAACATTAAAATCAGTGTCTATTTGAGTGGACTAGGCCATAGGGTAGGACATACTAGATTTCACTTTCTACCTTGTAGCGCGGGTGGCCGTGCGGTCTACGGCGCCTTGCCACGGTTCGCGCGGCTCCCTTTTCGGAGGGGGGTCTATTGTCCGTCTGTCTGTCCGACTATTAATAACTCTTTTCTACTTTTCTCAGGAACAGGTAGACATTATATGTGAAATTTGTCACATACTAGGACCTACGGTCGCCTGGCGGTATAAAAAGTTGAAGCTTCTCAGTCAATGCAGTCAAAAGATACGGACATTTAAGTCATATATTTTGAGACTCACAAACTCACTCGTCAAAGCCTATAGGATATCTCCTGTTCACCTAGAATCATTAAATTTGGCAAGAAGCAAGGATCTACAATACAACTAACCAAAAACATTCGGAAAGCGTTAATTTGTAATTATACCATATGAAAAAATATTTTTTTGGCATTTATTGTCCTACTTCAAACTTGAAATCGGAATATCCTCGAAAGTCTTTCAATTTCCAGGACCGATGTCACGCCAGTATCATTATCGATTACAGGCAAAAATCGTAGAGATTCTCGATTCCTGGGATGGATGAATTGTCTATAAAGATAATTAAGTTCAGAGCGCGAATCCCACTCGCACCTGGCCAATTTTTATCCTCTTCGTCGTCTTCATATAGTCGCGAATGGTACACGAGAACAACATCTGTCTGTATGTTACGTATAAATTCAAAATCATCTGATTTTACTGTCTCGGTCATTTCGCGAGAGATATGTAGCACGAAATAATATGCAGCCTGACACTTTGTGGGAGGTGCGTTCTCGGTGTTTTTGACAACACGCCTCCTTGTCATGTACATCGGCTCTTTAATACAGGGTGTTTGAAAAAGAACTCCCTTAGTTTTAAATATAAATTTAATGGGGAAATTAATGAAAAATTACATTAATGAGTACATATCATGAGAGAGGTTTCCGTCAAGTTTTGTTTAATGTTGGCAGACGTCAACGTGGGATCCATTTGTTGCCCTGCACACGTAGAGACGATATTCCACGTCTCACCACGTATTCACCAACATTTCAGGTGTAACTTTCCCAACCGCCGCGACGGTTCTTTCGCGTAAATGATTGATGTCTCTCATCTTTTCACTATACATAACATTTTGTTAAGTCTGGGCTTTGTGGTACTGGGCCAGCCCTGCCTATCCACCTTCATGGAAAGCGAATGTCAAGAGCCGCACTCATATGGTTACTGTAATGACGTGGAGCGCCATATTGTTGGAAAAACACAAGGCCCTTTCCGCCTCAATATAGTCCATTTGGGGAAAGACGTACTCTGTCTACATGTCACAGTAAACGTCCTCGTTTATTGTTTTTTCAACAAAAATGAAACGACCAATCACACGATCTTCCATCAAACCGCACCAGAAATTAACTTTGGGAGAGTCACGTTACAGCTGAATAATTTCATGAGGATGCTCTGCCCCCCACTCCCAAATTCTGCAGTTCTGACGACCAAATGTTCCACCGACCTGAAATGTTGCTGAGTTGTTCTGCACTGCACTGCATGCACGCCTGGACTGAACTGGGAGAACAGAGGAAAAGAAACAGCACTGTGCCGTCTGAAGGTCAAGCAGACCTGCTAACAGCAGGTGAGCCAAACTTGGAGAGTTTATGAATCACACACCACAAACTAGAACAGTGTATGTCACTTTCTAGAGATTCTAGGACACATTAAAACTAGGAAGTTCTTTTTGAAACACCCTGTACAGTAAGCTGAAGAGGGAGCAAGCTAGTCTCCACTCACATTGGAGTGATAAGGTTGTAACTGTTTCCAGGGTTTGCAAAGTAAATCTACACATACTACAAAAATAGGTGTGTGCATGTACAGCATGTATGCACATATTTACAGTATGTTCTACGTATCCTCCTAAACACGGGACCGATTTCGACCAAACTTGGTACATGTACCAAGTGGAAAGAATTGCTGTGAGGGTGAGAACCACCTATTTATCAAAAAAAGGGGGGTGGTATAGAAAGTAGTGTAGTCCACAACGCGCGAACACCCATATTCTGTTCATCCAGTATTTGAGAATGAGAGCATTTAGTGACTTGCAACATACCATTACGAAACTTTTTCTCGCTGAGAACCACCACAAAATGATGAAAGGAAACGGTTCATCGCTTATTACATTTGTGCTATTCACACAGAAAATTATCACATCGGGCATGACGTTTTAATTTATTACTTCCTTTAGTCCTAACTGTATTCGCAAATCTTTTGCAGACAGTATTCACATATAGCACTCAATGTACCTGCAAAAATATATCATTATGCGACACACAGTTTAGGAGATGTGACGTCATAACCACTGTGATGCTTGAAACATTGCCGCATCATTCATGAGTTTAAATTTATTACTTCTTTGATACTAACTCCACTCGCAATCTATTTTGTAAACAGTGTTCGCACATGCCGCTGAATGTAGGTGCAAAATTATGATTGTACGACATATAGTTCTGGAGATATGACATCATAAACATTGAGTTGCGTGAAAACGAAACTGCAAGGCGAAATTTGCTAAAGATACAGGCAAAATATATTTACAAAAACGTGTGAAAAAAATGTGACATGTGTGTATACATCAAAAGCCACTGATCCATTTCAACCAAACATGGTAACATATTTGTGGTGTGCATACTGTAAGACCTTCAGTGCACACAAAATCAGATTATTTGACTCGTCGCTCTAACGAAGTAGGCGAGTGTCAGCAATATGTCTCGTGGTCTTATCGTGACGTGTTTATCTTCTGCCGTTAGGTCAGATGATAGAAATGCCACTTGCACCGTTAGAGTAGCAGATTGACGGTGACCAACTTTAAACAGAACTTGATTAATTTTCACACACATTTATTAAAAAAATAACAAGCATAAAAATTACTTAACTTGGTTCTGGATGATATTTACAATTGACAATCTGAAGTTCCTTTGGTACTGGTAGGTTAATCTTATTCTCACATATATCTCTGATACTTGGCAAAAGTGTCTATACATTTATCTTCATGGCTATGTACAGGAATATGGTAATCTTATTGGGCGCAGACTGAAGCTTGACTATAGACTGGTACAGACATATGTAGAACTCGTACCGACTGGTACAGACTAATGCAGACTGGTACAGACTGGTGCAGACAAATGCAGACTCACTAATTGGAGGTCTGTACACTCGTATCACCGTGCGAGTGTGATCCGCGTGGAGAAAAGGTTCTATGTTAGCAGCAATCTCATTGGCTGCGTTACATATTAATACGCGGATTGGGGGAAGCAGAATTTGGTCCGTCTCTATGGCAGCGCCATCTCGTAGTGCGGAGACGGACGAGGGCTGCGCCTGCGCTGTTGTGCTTAGCGGGGCGTGCTCTAGTGGGAAAGTTGTGTACGCGCTGACTACGCGGAACTATGTAAACAACAATATTACTGTCCAGAAGGGAATACTGCGAGGCTAAGGTCTAGCAACCTTCTATTGGGGTGTGGGTGATAACGTGGAGAGAAGATGGGGTAGGAAGAGACGGACAGGCAAACAAGGGGAAGGAGGACAAAACAAGGGTATGGAGGAGGAGGAGGAGGAGATGGAGAGAGAGTAAGGGAGGGGGGAAAAGGCAGAGAAATGAGAGATGAGGAAATGGAAAGTGAGAGGGGAGGAGTAAATGAACAGAGGAAGAGATGGATAGAGAGATTAGAAGGGAAGAGGAAGAGCTGGATATAGAGATTATTGTGTCAGCTGCTGTGGGAGTCAGCACAGATACAAACGAGGAAGGAGAGAAGTTGCGATGGCTGGTGGCAGGAATGCAAAATGATCTGTACATTAAATTTTTTCTAATTAATAGGCCACTTTATTTCTAAAAAGAAAAGAAACATGAGTTAGCTTCTTTGTATGAGGTGTCGTGCTGCACTTCCTGTATCTCCTATGTGCAATTAATTTGACACATTATTACTACTCGGAGAACGCAGGCTAAGTAACGTCTTCCTATCACTCAATACTGATGCTTTCGAACTGGGCCGACCAGTGATGGGCGGCTGGTTAAGTCAACGTCGACAAGGGGCGCTCAACTCTGTCTTCCTGGTAGTGTGTCGCTGACCACTCTTTCCATTGGCGAGCTGGTCAGCGCCTTCTTGACGCCGTTACATAGCGCTGCGCTGCTCGGTGTGCAGTCGATGCTTAAGGACTGCAGAGAGGTGAGGCAGGAGGGGGTGGACGGAAGGAGTGGGGAGAGGGAGACGTCAGAGAGGAGTGTTGTGATGGGCAGACAGTGGGAAGGAGATGGAATTGGAAGGAAGGAAGGAAGATTAGGCCTCACTTCCCGTCGACATCGAGGTCATTAGAGACGGAGCACAACCTGGGATTGTGTCAAGGATGGGGAAGGAAATCGGCCGTGCCCTTTCGAAGGAACCGCTTCGTCATTCGCCTAGAGCGATTTAGGGAAATCACAGAAAACCTAAATCTCGAAGAACCGCCGTCCTCCCGAATGCGAGTACAGTGTGGTAACCACTGCGCCACGTCACTTGGTGATGAAATGGGAGTAAAAACAGGGTGGCGCACGAAATGTGTTACCATTTTGTTTTTGAATATAAACTTTATTGCCAATACAATTTGAAAGGAACATATACTACAATGAAGAGCCGTTCATGGAGATTTGTTGTAACTCAGCACATGTTCAATATGTCCACCATTTCGTTTCCTAACTCCCTTAAAACGAACACTGAAGTTAGTGACTACCCTACGGCACATGTCTTCCGTAATTTCACTGCAAGCTTGAATAAAAGTCTTCTGAGCTCCATTAAATCACGTGGACGTTTCGGGAAAATTTTTTCCTTTAGGTACCCCCAAAGAAAAAAGTCACATGGATTGAGGTCTGGACTATTTGGTGGCCAATTTTGTCCGTCATTGAACCGACCTGGAAACCTGCGAGAAATGATCCACATGTCGAAATGCTCGTGTAAAAACTCCAACACAGCGTTTGCAGTATGTGGCCTTGCTCCATCTTGCATGAACCACTGCGTGTTGAAGGGCAAGACAGTAGCAAGAAGCTGTGGAATGAAGCTGTTGCGAAGCATGCTCAAATAACGCTCGCTGTTCACAGTTTATTCAAAGAAAAAGGGTTCAATAAGTCCGCGACTGGAAATTACTGACCACGCTGTAATCCTCAGAGCATAATGTTGTCGTTCATGAAGCACTTGTGGGTTTTCGGTGGACCAAAAGCGTACATCTGGTTTGTTAACCACACCGTTTAAATGAAAATGCGCCTCGCCTGAAAACCAAACGTTGTTGAGAGTCTCTTCCCTATCCTCCGCCCACTGAGCAAACAGTAGTCTCTGCTGCTTGTGTTCTTCAGTGAGCTTCTGTGCACAGGCCATCTTGTGTGGGTACATATGGAGGTCACTTTTAAGAATGCGTTGAACGGAGCGTCTGGATATTCGCAGTTGTACTGCTGCCTTTCTACACGATTTCCCGGGACTTTTCTGTACAGCAACTCGTACCGCTTCAATATTCTCTGGCGAACAAACAGGCTTAGCCCGAGGTCGCTTCGCTTCGAATACTGTTCCTTCCTGTACAAATTTATCGTACAACCTGTGGATGGTCTTCTTGCAAGGGACCCATCCTGTGTTAAACTGTTGTCGAAAACGCCTCTGAGTCACAACAAGGCTTTTCGTTTCACGAAAAAATTGCTGCTTACTAGTCTCCTAGCGGCAGTATCGTGAATTACACGTCATTTCGTAAGTCATTTGTTTTTCCAAGCTCATCTGGTACTGCTGTAGAGATCTCAGCGGGATATCTAATGTGCGTCGTAAATTGTGAAAGAAACAATTGGTAACACATTTCGTGCGCCACCCTGTACCTGGGCAACGCTGTGTACACAGCTGGTGTGCGATTAAACAACAACGGTTTTGTTGCAACATTTTAGTATATTCCACAAACTCCCACGAAAATGGGTGAGAATGTTCAGAACTGAATAAATGCTAGGTGTGTTATGGCTACTCGACAATAATCGTATTGATGCTCACTCTGTGTAGGCACAGACCGAAATGATCAGCTACCGAGCATTTCGACACGAACTTGAAGGTGGTTTGCAGCGCGTGAAATGCTAATGTTGTGTCCGCTTTTATTTCCCGTTTTTTTGGTAACGCCGCAGCCGCGACCGCGCGCATTAATGACGGAGGCAGAGCGGAAACCTCAACGCAGATGGATTCCGACGCGAAACCGCCGGCGTCCCCCGCGCGCTGTCGCTCGGTTCACCGACGCGCGGTCGCCCCGGCGCCGACGTCAATTATGCACGCCAGCGGATGTGGCCGGCTCGCCCCCGCACCTGAATATTTCCTTCCGTCCGCTGCCAGCGTCCGTCTCTTCGCGTGCGGCGGGATGGCCACAATAGACGCTGGCATATCAATGTCTTAAGCCGAGCCAGTCACGTTTGGCAGAAGGCGTTTTGTAACGTAGATCGTCGAACGTAGTCTTCCGGCTGGCGCCCACAACGAGAAACTTTGGCAGCAACAGTAACTGGGATGCCTTTGGTAACAGAGATAGGTGTATCAAGCAGTCTGAGTGGCCACAATAGCGTCAAACTTATTGTTCGTGATCCTCTCGAGTTTTTATTCTGTTCTGAGGAACTAGCAGGTGAGAGTTATTTCGATTCCTTCAAATACCTGTGCGTAATATGTTGTTGTTGTTGTAGTCTTCGGTCCTGAGACTGGTTTGATGCAGCTCTCCATGCTACCCTATCCTGTGCAAGCTTCTTCATCTCCCAGTACTTACTGCAACCTACATCCTTCAGAATCTGCTTAGTGTATTCATCTCTTGGTCTCCTCTACGATTTTTACCCTCCACGCTGCCCCCCAATGCTAAATTTGTGATCCCTTGATGCCTCAGAACATGTCCTACCAACCGGTCCCTTCTTCTAGTCAAGTTGTGCCACAAACTCCTCTTCTCCCCAGTTCTATTCAATACCTCCTCATTAGTTATGTGATCTACCCATCGAATCTTCAGCACTCTTCTGTAGCACCACATTTCGAAAGCTTCTATTCTCTTCTTGTCCAAACTAGTTATCGTCCATGTTTCACTTCCATACATGGCTACACTCCATACAAATACTTTCACGAACGACTTCCTGACACTTAAATTTATACTCGATGTTAACAAATTTCTCTTCTTCAGAAACGCTTTCCTTGCCATTGCCAGTCTACATTTTATATCCTCTCTACTTCGACCATCATCAGTTATTTTGCTCCCCAAATAGCAAAACTCCTTTACTACTTTAAGTTTCTCATTTCCCAATCTAATTCCCTCAGCATCCCCCGACTTAATTCGACTACATTCCATTATCCTTGTTTTGCTTTTGTTGATGTTAATCTTATATCCTGCTTTCAAGACACTGTCCATTCAGTTCAACTGCTCTTCCAAGTCCTTTGCTGTATCTGACAGGATTACAATGTCATCGGCGAACCTCAATGTTTTTATTTCTTCTCCATGAATTTTAATACCTACTCCGAATTTTTCTTTTGTTTCCTTTGCTGCTTGCTCAATATACAGATAGAATAACATCGGGGATAGGCTACAATTTGACCCTGCGAGAAGTGCGTCCTGTATTCAGTGGGACTGTGGTCAGGAGTGTACAGGGCGTTTCAAATCAAGTGTATGTTTCTGTAACTTACAAAATAACAGATTACATTGACATTTATTGTGACAGGTCCACATAAGAAACATTACACTGAGGTGAAAAAGGTCATGGATATGTAAGTGTACAGGATTTTCTTCCCCAGAATAAAAGCGGGAAAAATTTCTTTCTAACCAATGGGGGCCACAGGAGTTTTAGCCAATGACCCCCTTCTTCGGCATAAGCGCAGGTTAACTCCTGTTACTGTCCAATGACGGCGCTCCACCAATGGTAGCCCTAGGCATTTTACCCATTAATCCCACATCTCCAGCACAAGCGTGGGAAAACTCTCCTTTATAAGAGAAGGTGACACTGGACTGTCACAGTGCTCAATCTACAGTTGACACCCCAGATCTTGGAGAGGATCCCAGCAGAGGGATCGAAACGTCCAGTGTTTGAAGAAATATGACGCGACCGAACAACCCAGAAGATTTTAACTTCAGTCATGGGATACCTCTTAATATCATGTCGGATCTGCTTTTGCATAGCGTGACATGGACTCAACAAGTCGCTGGAAGTTCCCTGCAGAAATATTCAGCCATTCTCCCTCTATGGCCGTCCATAATTGCGACAATGTTGCCGGTGTAGAACCTTGTGCACGAACTGGTCTTTCGATTATGTCCAATAAATGTTCGATCTCGGGCGATCAGTTCGCTCGAATTGTCCAGAACGATCTTCAAACCAATCGCGAACAATTATGGCCCGGTAGCACGGCGCACTGTCAACGATAAAACGTTGTTTAGGAAAATGAAGTCTACGAATAGCTACAAATAGTGGCCGAACATAACCATAACGTCAATGACCGATTCGGTTGCACCGGAGCAGCAGCACATTTGATGGAAATATAGCCGACGACACTATGGAGACACCACCAGCTTGCACGGTGCCTTGTTGACAACTTGGCACCGCGGCATTATGACCACCCTACCAACAGCTCTTACCAACTGCAATCGGGACTCATATGACCAGGTCAAGGTTTTCCATTCGTCTGTGGTCCAATCGATGTAATCACGAGGTCAGGGGGGGCTGTGCAGGCAATATCTTGCTGTTAGCAAAGGCACTCGCGCCGAACAACGCCGCACTGTCCTAACCAATACGTTCGTCGTACCTCCGGCACTGCTTCCTGGGATTATTTCACGCAGTGTCGCTTGCCTGTTAACACTGATAACTTTAAGCAAACGCCGCTTGTCTCGAGAGAAGGTCATCGGCCACTACGTTGTACGTCGACAGTTATTACTTGGCCACAGGAAATCCTACGTGGGTACGTCCTATCGATCGTCAACTTAGCTGGTACATTAACACGTGATTTGGATTCCTTGGGGATGAAACCAATGGTCCCACTACTTCGTAGGAACCGCGTGATTTGCAAGAAATGAACAACAGGTTCCCTAAGGATTGGTCCGAATGCTCGCCCGATTTAACACCAGCTGGTTTCTTCTTGTGGGGACATCTAAAGAATAGTGTTTATGCCAATGAACCCACAACCCGGAATGAGTCAAACGGCGCATCGAGGAAACACGTTGCTCTCTGACACCAGCGATGTTACACCTCGTCCGCAGGTCTTTTAGAATGCGTGCTGTGTTGTGCATTCACGAACGTGGGCACACATTTGAACATCTCACTTAAATCAACATTTCGCCACTTGAACATTTATCTGCACACAACCAAGTACCTTATACAGTATGTTGCATCCACCTCTAACACTTTGAAGATCTCTAGTTCAGAAAATAACCATATTAGAACTATGATTTAAACTGATTTGTACGCAGATGGTTTAACCAAATCAGCAACATGATAAAAAAAACTAAAGTCCTATTAAAAAACTTTATCTCGTTGATGCAACTGGAAAATAAGTCAATAAACTATGTTCAAAACCCGCAGAAATTGTAAAGTTTCTTATGTGGACCTATCTCAATAAATATTCCTGGCACCTATTATTTTGTATGTTACAGAGGCGTGCACTTTAACTGAAACACGATGTATACACTGTCAGAAACGGAAATTGTCACATCATAATGAGATACAAAAGCCTGATATTTTCAAAATTTGTGGCGTCGTTCACCATGTAAAGGGTATTAAATGAATACAGTTTCATTTCATTTGAAAGTGATCCATAATCAGTATGAAAACTGACCCCTGTGGGCACGAATTCTCTTTTGTTTTCGTTGTGTCGTCGTTAACAGACAGCCTCGAGATGTCATGCTTGAAGCATATACTTTTCCGCTTTATGGCTGTACTCTGGTATGAAAGTTTGCGTCTTTGCATCACATCATTGACGTGCTGTACGGTTGCCAAACCAGGGGACAAAGCAGTCCAGTCAAGAAAGCGTTAACTCCGCAGGCGTTTCTGGAATGAACTACAGTGTGGGTCTTGCTTTATCCGGCCAGTGTAAGCATTCAGTACCCTGGTCGTCAAGGATTTGACAACAGGGTTTCCCACGGAGCGTGCCTCTGGATATTCTGCCGAGTTGTTTTTTCCATTTTATGCATAATATTTCGATGAAAGATACAGCTGTCTTCTTCAGGCGCTGCGAGTTTTACTGATACGCGTATTCACTGCCAGGATTCCAACCAAACTGTGAACTATTGTTGGTCTCCCGCCGCTGTTTATAGTCGAGTTCGGTTCCCGACGCCAACTACTCCCGCTGATGCTCTTTTGTTTTTCAGAATTCGCACTGATATTCCGTGAACCGCAGCGTTTTCTAACTCTGACGCCTGTGATGGTCGACGAAATATGAATAAATCAAATGGCTTTATTTAAACTGAAACAGCCATCCCTATTTATTTGAGTTCGTCACCTCTTTATTTCAATACACTCCTTAGTTATGCTGTCCCAGAAACTTGGCGTTTCCACCACGATACTGATCTTATCGTATTTCGTATCGTGATTATATTCGAGGCGGCAGTTAAATTGCTTGGTTATTTTAGTCGGGTATGTGGGCGAGGTTCCTTGCATCTCTCCTCGACTTTTACGAAGGTCTGTTCGGCGTAAGGAAAGCCACATTCGCACAGAGTGCGGTACACACACGGCTTTCGTAGACTAAGATCGTCTTTAACATTCGACCATCAATAGTTCATAGTCTAGTTGGAGTCTACCAGCGAGTACACCTAACAGCAGAACTCGCAGCGCCTGAAGAGGGCTGCTGTGTAGATCTCGAAATGTTGTGCATAAAATAGAAACAACAACTCGGCAGAACACCCAGAAGCTTACTATTAATCAATCGCGCAGAGAAAACCCGAGAGATCAGGGTTCACCATCCTCGCCATATACTGGCGAGCATTCAGACTCTCTTCAACAATTACCAAATCGGTATTTTGGCTACATCCATTAGCTCCCAACTTCATATTTCCAGAATATACATAAATGACCTTGTGGATGACATAGGAAGTTCACTGAGGCTTTTTGCAGATGATGCTGTGATGTATATCTCGCGAAGAGACCATGAGGATAAAATCAGAGAGATTAGAGCCCACACAGAAGCATAACGACAATCCTTCTTTCCACGAACAGTGGAAAATTGTACTGAAATGCAGGAGGATCTGCAGCGAATTGACGCATGGTGCAGGGAATGGCAATTGAATCTCAATGTAGACAAGTGTAATGTGCTGCGAATACATAGAAAGATACATCCCTTATCATTTAGCTACAAAATAGCAGGTCAGCAACTGCAAGCAGTTAATTCCATAAATTATCTGGGAGTACGCATTAGGAGTGATTTAAAATGGAATGATGATATAAAGTTGATCGTCGGTAAAGCAGATGCCAGACTGAGATTCATTGGAAGAATCCTAAGGAAATGCAATCTGAAAACAATGGAAGTAGGTTACAGTACGCTTGTTCGCCCACTGCTTGAATACTGCTCAGCAATGTGGGATCCGTACCAGATAGGGATGATAGAAGAGATAGAGAAGATCCATCTGAGAGCAGCGCGCTTCGTTGCAGGATCATTTAGTAATCGCGAAAGCGTTACGGAGATGATAGATAAACTCCAATGGAAGACTGCAGGAGAGACGCTCAGTAGCTCGGTACGGGCTTTTGTTAAAGTTTCGAGAACATACCTTCGCCGAAGAGTCAAGCAGTATATTGCTCCCTCCTACGTATATCTCACGAAGAGACCATGAGGATAAAATCAGAGAGATTAGAGTCCACACTGAGGCATACCGACAATCCTTCTTTCCATGAACAATACGAGACTGGAATAGAAGAGAGAACCGATAGAGGTACTGAAGGTACTCTCCGCCACACACCGTCAGGTGGCTTGCGGAGTATGGATGTAGATGTAGAAGTTGAATGGTTGTGGGTCTCGAGAACGGATCGGGTGGGACATAAACAGAAGTTTTTCAAACCGAATGGCCATAAATACGACACTTCTTACAAATCACGAGGTGAAACGTTTTTGGCCACAGGATTTGTGCAGAAGCTTGTTATTAAGAAGTAATTTTTTATCGGTAATAATTATTCTTAATGAATCCTGAATGAATGTTTTTTTATTAAAAACAATTCTTAACTGATTTGTTATGTGCACTGAAAACGAAAATTTCGAAAAGTCTCCTTTTTCAAATTTATTAGGGATTTAACAACAATATATAACCAAATTCCAAATTTTTTTTATGACAAACGTGGAAACGTTATGTGGGTTATTTGGATGTCATTAGGTGTAATTCTCTTTCTGATCTAGTGTATTTCTTACCTGAAAGAAGTAACCTATAATTAATCAGGAATTTGACTAATTGCGCGATCCCACATGACTCCTGTGCGGAAACAAAACTTTGATAGAAACGAAGGTAGCACTAAATTTCAATTTGACCACTTAAATCAAAACATGATATTCGCTAGTTATATTCTGATATCTTAGCCCAACGCACCAAGAGCGTTTCTCCAAGTTAACTTTGATTTACTGCAAAAACATTGCATAGATCAAGACTCGTCATCATCAGATAAAGTGCTTGTACTAACAGGAAGATGTCGGAGGAATTACTGAAAGGCAATGATGGCTCCGACCTCGAGACATCTCTCTATGATACGATAAATTCATGAGTTGTACGAATCATAGTTGGTTTCACCGACGTACTGAAATTTTGGTTCGTTTTATTAGAACGAGAAGAGAAGGACATAGAATTTGCTATCTGGTCCTACATCAAAATTTAGCGGTCAAGAATGTCTTGCTATCATTTCTGTCTAGGTCTCACGAATATTTATCTACATATTGTCGTGAAACATATTCCTGAAAGTGAAAAATACTCCGGAACAGTGGAATCTTACATAAATACTGTGAATGACCAAATCCTTCCTTCTAGAAAGAGAAGAGTTCTGAGATGTTACTAGATGATGAAAAGCTCTTGGGTTCAGAGCTGAGTGGCAGTGGATGATGAGTATGCACTCGTCGAAACGCCGCGATATTTCAACGCTGTCACACGCATGGGAACCTGACATGTTTTGAATATTAATAAACCTAGTCATATTTGCATTCAGGTGCACCTTGTTAATCGTTATCGTTTGTCGCTTGTGTTTTCATTTAAAATAAAACTTTTATTTATTACTAGTGCATGAAAATGCATCTTGCATGATAGCTGAAAGACAGAAAAATCTGATAGTTATGTACTAAGTTTAAAAGTGTGGCGACGGCAGAGGAGAGGGTCGCTGGACTTCTCTGTGGTAACCAGTCAGTTAAGGAAAACCATAGGGAAGACGTTACTAATGACTGGAAAGGCTACCGTTCCGTTTAACTTCCAGTAATAACACTAACAATTTCAGTAAGCAACTAGCAGATTTTTATACGTTGCCCATACGACACTAACAATGCTTTGCGACAGCAACATACGGTCAGTTTATAACTGAGGTTGTCACATAGCAATCGAACCATATGTAACAAGTTTTCGTTGGAGACTGGGTATTGATCAACTTTAAACTACAAACAAGAGTTTTGTGAAATCTTTACTTCTTTTCAATTTCTTGTCTTATTGCCAGAGAGAACGCTTCATGAATTGGAAATCACGTGTAACAAAGGTAATATTACTTTTTCAACAATTGCAGCATTAATGAAAACTGTAAGCTCTCTCTTGAAGTAATGCTATATGAACGAATATTCCAACACAATTTTAATTTGAGTAGAGTTTGGAATCCTTGTTTCCCAGATATGTGAATGAGAATTTCAGTTTACCACGAGATTTTTCCACAGTAAATATGGCAGAAGAGAGTCTCTGGACTGGCCTTGAAAGACATTTTAACCGGAGGCGGCTGCCTTTTTGAATGAAATTTTTCCCGGAAGAAGAAGGTCGCTGGTTTTTGCGACTGTGGGTCAAGGACCGCAGGTGTATCACGTGACAGCCGGTATGAGCCCGCAGGGTTCGCTGACAGCGTAGCGGGGGGTAATTACGGGGCAATGGGCTAAAGTTCGTGGGACTCGAGATGGTATCGGACGACTAGCGCCCTTGCTTTTGACAGCTCCCTGAAACCGACACGGGTAACCCAATACGCCGGCGGCATTTCCATCTGAAAGCGACAGGGCACAAGAGCCCACCCCCTCGCTTCTGCCCTCGCCACTTTTGAGCTGTTAGCGTCTGTGTTGATTCAGAAACTTTTGTGCGCATTCTGTGACGCCTATTCCTGATACGTCGTTTTTGGTTTCCTGTTTGTTTACAGGCACGGAAGAAGAGCGACTTAAGCCATGGTCACCACAACTAGACGACATTTCCCTAAAGTAACTGCGCTCCTTCACTTTCATCTCGTACTACACTGTGTATACCGTAATCATTGTCTGTAATCTATAATTAATCTTGTTAAGTGTACAAATAAGCCAAATAAATGTTTCATTATTGTCATATTATTTTGTTTCATTCTCCTTGAACGTATCCCGTATTTTATGAAATTCTACTTTGCCGTGTGGTACGTGAATGTAGCGAAAGAACATTAAAAAGTAGCCTGTCAATAATTCAGTTACAGTTACATTACTCATCGCCAGGGTCGCCCACACGATAGTTTGCAGTGACAGGGCAGGGGCTGGACCTCAGAGTATGGAGTATTTTCAATATTTATGAAGACTAATGACAACTTTAAAATACCCATACAAAAGTTCCAGTTACGACTCCGTTAAAAACCTGTGTAATACCGACTTTTAAATCATTTTCTTGTAAAAAAAAAAATAAAGCTTTTCGTTTCCCTGACAGTGAAGAGGAGGGAAGAGGACCACCCTCTTCCTTGCCTCGGGGTATGGGCGCCCTTGCTCAATGCTACTTACAACACAGGAAGGAAGAAAAGAGGGTTGAACGTCCCGTCAATATCGCATCGAAATCAATCGTTTTTTTTTCTTTTGTGGTAAGTTCTTATGGGACCAAACTGCTGTGGTCATCGGTCCCTAGGCTTGCACACTACTTCATATATCTTAAACTAACTTACGCTAAGGGCAACACACACACACACACACACACACACACACATGTCCGAGGGAGGACTCGAGCCTCCGACGAGGGAGGGGGGGGGGGGGGCTGCGCGCGAGCCGTGGCAAGGCGCCTGAGACCGTGGGGCTACCCCGCGCGGCAGAGATGGTGTATTATCTCAGCTGGACAAGTACAGGGAGGAAACAGACAGTGCCCTTTTTGAAACACCATATTGGCGTTCATCTTAAGTGTTTTAGGTGAACCACAGGTTTTTATCAGTAACACTTGTCACGCTTTTGCAAGTACTCACGTAGTCAATTTTCTTAATAGCGCAAATACATGGATTGGTTTACGAAACAGTACGATAAGAATAAATATTTAATCCATTTTAAGATGTCAGTACTATAGTTTTACTACACTTTACTTGTGGATTTGAGTATGCCTCGTCTAAGAATAATCCGGGACATTATCTCTGGTATTTCGTAAAATATTTCTAATTTCATTTTCGTATTATTTAGGCATAGTCAGTCTAAATAACGACTGGCCATAGTGTACTTCATTTCACGTCCAAAGCGCAGGTTGGTTACTATAACAAACAATAGTTTGGTTTAAATGTTGCCTCATGTGCCATAAAATAGTCTGATGGGGTGTTCACTTCGCTGAGGTTGACAGGAAAAGCGATCGGGTAAGGAGCGCAACGGCGAAGCTGCCCTCAAAGCGTCCTCGCTGAGCAGTCTTAATCAGTCGTTGCAGGAAGCATCGATCATTCTTCGTGTTTTCCTGTGTCCGTCAATAAATATTTTTGGACCGAATGTCGCGTGAGGATAACGTATATCCACTCTAACAACTGAGCACCGATTCTCGGCATCTTGTTTTTAATGCAGAATAGAATGGTGTTCTCCGTTGTGTTGTGTGTAACATCGAATGAGCATTGTCTGTTTGAACTGACTTCATCCACATATTACAAAAACTAAATCCGTAATATCCGCTAAAAGCATCAGAGAAAAGTGACCTGATGGCTCTTAGAAAACTAACTCGTACAAGAGAAACATCTATTCAGTTCAACGGGTTCATGCTTACAACGTGTCAACAAGATCTGTGGTGATGAGAGGCGTGTCTTAAAATTCGTAGCGCAGTATTTAAGTGAGCGAGGCTAAGGCAGATGAAAACCTGTATTTCCATTTCGAAAATGTCAGACATGCTCTAAAAAGATGCAGTACTTACTAACAAAAGCATGGAATCCCTTAATATGACATTCCTACGTGTATGTAGCAACACTTCGAGAAACGATTCTTCAACAGATCTTACAATGATACCAAAATTACACCAATCCCTGTAATGAGTAACCTAATTATAATAGAATAAATGTAAGATACTTTCAGAAATTTTTCTACGTGTGAACGACAGTTTGAGGATAGCTAATATAGAAAAAAACGACTGAAACTGTAATAAGCACTGTATTCTGCTTGAAGAAACTGAATGAGTCAAACAAGTGTATGTGGCCTACTACAAACGCAAAGGATATAAAAGAACGGATATAAGATAAGGATATAAAATAATGGAAATGTGCGTGAAATTTTTATGAAACTCTCCCTTACAATTCGAGTAACACAGGGCTGTGGTTCAACAGCAATACTCGGTATTGATCTAATGGTATTTCTGCTAACTTAACTGTTTTATTAATGAGCTTGTCGAAGCCAAGTGACTTGCTTATCGCTGGTCAAATATATAAGCGATGTAGCTCTTCAAAGAACACGAACTCACCATTTCGTTTCTAGAAAGAAGAACAAAGAATTGCCGCCATGTTTTAGTCTGAAAGAGCACCAACAACCGAAATCCAAAGACGTCACAAAAAACAAACTATTAAGTGATGGTTCAGGGAAACCAAATGACACTCACACTAGACACGCTTTTTAGATGGATACGGGAATAAATGTAGTAATAATGTAAATTTCATTAGAACTTCATGGTAGAAATTTCTGCAAAGTTCACAGAAAAGCGCGAGAAGCTTTAGGTTTTTATGTTGGTAACGCCACGTAGCGCTCTGTATGAAAATCACTGACTGTTCTGTGTGCAGTCTGTGGCTGGTTTGCTTTGTTGGAATATTCGCTATTGTAGTGTTGGGCAGTTGGATGTGAACAGCGCGTAGCGTTGCGCAGTTGGAGGTGAGCCGCCAGCAGTGGTGGATGTGGGGTGAGATGGCAGAATTTTGAGAGCGGACGATCTGGACGTATGTCCGTCAGAAAAAAGGAATTTGTAAGACTGGATGTCATGAACTGATATATATATATATATATATATATATATATATATATATATATATATATATATATATTATGACTTTTGAACACTATTAAGGTAAATACATTGTTTGTTCTCTACCAAAATCTTTCATTTGCTAACTATGCCTATCAGTAGTTAGTGCCTTCAGTAGTTGGAATCTTTTATTTAGCTGGCAGTATTATCACTCGCTGTATTGCAGTAGTTCGAGTAACGAATATTTTTGTGAGGTAAGGGATTCATGAAGGGTATAGGTTATTGTTAGTCAGGGCCATTCTTTTGTAGGGATTATTGAAAGTCAGATTGGGTTGCGCTAAAAATATTGTGTGTCAGTTTAGTGTTGATCAGAATAAGTAAAGAGCGAAATGTCTGAGTACGTTCAGTTCTGCTCAGCTGTTTGAAAATCAAATAACGTAAGAGGTTTATCAGTACAATAATTCATAAATTTTCCTAAGGGGATGTTTCAAAGTGACTTACCGCATCAATTCTCCCAACAACAACAAACATTTTTTATGATGAAATGTGACTCCACTACCAGGAGACGGAGACTACTCGACTGTATTCCGAAGCGCAGAAGAATAAAGAAAAGTCTAATCCATTCAAGAAGAGTAATCATTCAACGTTTTTAGGCCTAAGAAAAACCCAACACTGTTCTAATAGGGTAACAAAAACGATCACACGTTGTCAGCACATGTTGTGCTTTGAGACGTAGTCTTATGTGTGCAACTGTTTTATTTGACAATGAAACGTGTACATTAATAAGACGGTTTAACGATTTGTGCAGGTTACTAATCTCGGTCTTTTGATCGACCTGATGCAAAGAGAGGCGCTTTGTTGTATTTATACTTTTATTTCACATATCTGGATAATTACCAGGAGACAATATTAATAATGTGGTAACAATTGTATGTGTGCAGATCATGACCGGGACAGGCAATAAGTGAGGCAAGGGGGTATAAAAACACAACGATGATGTAAGACAGAATATGGTGAAGTTCTCTGACAGAAAAAAATAAATCGGGAAAACATAGGAAGATAATAGAAAACAAAAGCCTTTCTTCGTATTTGGACGCTGAGGTTGGCCTTTTACCATTAATATGAAAAAGTTAACAGCGATGACAGCAAGATGTGCTTTTGTTTCTTTCACGATGTCGTACGGTTCTAGACAACTCGTTATTTTTTGGAACAGTTAACAATAATGTAAAATGAGTCCAGAGTTTTCTTATGTCGGACAAGTACAGCCAAACTACTAAACTTATCCGGACTTCTGTAGCGCTTATGGTGAGATGAGGAAGTGAGATGCTAAGGGAACTCTACATTGGGATATGGTGAAGTAGATACATATGTGATGAGCATTCTGCTTGACCAGTTGCAATCAGCTTAACTATCACACAGGCAAATGTAGCAGATACATTTGGAAATTTCCAGTGCTGGCACTGAATTGAACCACATCACAATAGTGAATATTCGACAGAGCAAATGGTCAAACTTGCCAGTGATTCAAAGCTGATGGGAATAAGTTTTTGGAATAAATGCGTACAAATGGTATATAGTTTCCTGCATACTGCAATAGTGCTTTCTGGCCAGTTGAAGTAGTGTTCAATGATAATTACATCAGGAGATTTAACAGATTTTTTGACGGACGGGAGGTAAACGCTCTCGAAAATGAAACCTGATCAGCTTTGAATGAGACATTGAAACTGACTGGGGTTCTTTGTATTCCGTTTCAGTCCAAGATTTTGCACCCATCTGGATTCGAAGCCCAATTATTAGAGCAATAACATATTTTCTTCCCGTTTTCGATGCTTTACTGTTACGGGAAATCGTGGGTCTAAAAATTTTATTCTAGGAGGACATAACGGATGAATCATTTCTGACATACGAAGAGAACAATACCTCACCTAATACAGAACTGTGTAACATCCATAATAAAAGAACATATTTTTCATTTCCGCAGAAGATATAATGTTGCTACAACCACAGCACGGTGCTTTTCTGCAGCATTCTGTCATCAATAAGTGCATTACAGTTACACGTACTTTAATCTTAAGTATGATGAGGTTTACTTCCTGGGTGTGCCAGTGAGGTTATATGCTGACGTGACAAAAGTCATATATATATATATATATATATATATATATATATATATATATATACCCATGCGTACAAATGGTATATAGTTTCCTGCATACTGCAATAGTGCTTTCTGGCCAGTTGAAGTAGTGTTCAATGATAATTACATCAGGAGATTTAACAGATTTTTTGACGGTATATATATATATATATATATATATATATATATATATATATCCCATGACTTTTGTCACGTCAGCATATAACATTTGTAAAAAGCGACTGGAATCATTTCATAAAAAACGGAGGTAAAGACATCAGTGAGTTGACTCAAACAGGCAATTAACTGAAGGCATATACTGACCACGTAGCATAATATCGTCCCAGCCCTTCGCCTCCATGACGGCGTATCCGGACACGATCATTGACCTGCTGCAACAAAAATCGTAATTTATCCGACTAGGCAACACAGTTCCATTGGTTCACTGTTCAACGTAAATCATCCCGAGGCTACTGCAATCGCTACTACGATATCGCTCGGTCAACATGAGAACGCGTAGGGGTTCTCTGCTGGCGAGCCCCATGTTCACCAATGTGCACTGAATGGTTTGCTCCTAATCACTTGTGTCTGACCCAGTATTCTATTTTGTTGTCGTATCTGTCACAGATCGCCACCTCTCCTCGAGTCTCCGACCACCGCATTCTTTTGTGAGTTGTGAACGTCTAGAGTCTTGTCACCTACTCGTGGTTTCACCGCCCGTCATCCACTTTCCATAGATGATAACGACAGTAGCACGCGAACAGCCCATCACTTTCACCACTTCCGAGAAGCAATCTGCCCTTTGTCAAAGACGCTAAAGTCAGTGGAGTAGAGACCTGTATCGTTTTTACAATGATTCCCCAATGTCTTAGAACAGTGATTCCCAACAGGTGGTCCGCACCACAGGGGTCCGCAAGATGCTATTAGAATAGAAAATATATTAAATGTATTTCGTATGATAACAGATTTTTTTGTTTTGGCCCCTTCATGCATGAGCAGAGCTTTAGCGAACGCTAACTTCTGCGTCTAGCGTCTTCCTAGAGCCAACTGACCCTAGCACGAAACTAGAATTAGATAGAGGCAAATAGTTCTGCTGCTTGCCGTTAGATTGCGCGCGCTGCTTCTTTGCAGCTGACAACTGACAGTCGCTTTACACAGAAACTCGCATTTCAGACGACAATCGGCCATTGTTAATTTATTGTCAGTGCTTTCACAAACCGTGAAAGTTTCAAGTTTGGTACCTAATATTTCAGAAATAATGGACTTAAAGGTCAGATTGAACTCATCTCATTAAGAACTGAAAATTAAAATTAACTGTATACTGATGGAGTACTCTGTTGTAATTGTATTTTTTCAAATAAATAATCCATTTTATGAAATTAGTCTTTTCTTATTTTTCACACATGTCTACTCAATGCAATCTCAAGTGTAGTAGACTTGAAAGACCAATACACTCAGTTTCAATTTTTTCCTGTCATTTTCAGTTCATACTCAATTTTTACTTTTTTAAGGAGTTTGTTATACTAAACACCCAGATTTGAAGACAAAAATTTTGAGCAATAATCAGAAATTTAACAATAACAATGATGGCTAAATTGAAAAAGCTTTAAGCTCAATATTTTTTCAATTATGAGTATGTCAATGTTTTTCTGAGTACCAAAAATAGAAAACGTATAAAAAGACTCATAATTTGGCTTTTTTAGGTACTTCATACTGCGATATGACAAGGTACCAATCATGCTCGGTGAAGGGGTCCTCGAAAAAATTTTGTTGGGAACCCCTGTCTTAGAAATTCAGTGCCCAAACTGACAGATATTACGACGGAGATAACGAAGAATATATGCCGTTAAACTACCACATGTCGGAAACGTACGAGGGCTGATCAACATAGACTAATTTTTTCCAGTAGCTTCTGTGGTAATTTCCTACCTGTAACATGATTATTTGAAAAGAGCGGTTTTTTACGTATAATATGCATAGGCGGCAGCACTCTCGCATCGGTTGGTTGGTAGCAATGCTCTAGTTTGTAGACGCTCTTTGCATTTCTCATACCAAAGAATGGCGATGACGCGAGAGGAGCAATACGGCGCGATAAAATTTTGTGTCCGTTTAAACCACACAGTCACTGAAACGAAAAGCTGTAGCAAGCATACGGTGAAGATGCACTACTTCGTGCGACAAAGTTTAGGTGATTCAAGGACTTCAAAGACGGCAAACGCGTCAGTTTTAAGGAAAGTTGACCTGGCGTTTCTGCTTCTGCTGTGACTGAAGTCATCATCAACATAGCTGCTGTGATTGTCATCGAGGATGGGCGGATAACATTAGGTAATCTCAGTGAAGTGCTGAGAAATATTTTATATGTCAGTGTCTTTACAATTGCGCATGGTCATCTCCGTATGATCCATTTTCGTGTCCACGTCGAATGACTCCCGAACAAAAGGCTGTGCGAACGCAGACAAGCCTTAAGGTGTCGCCCCTCTTTGCTGATGGAGGGATGCGTTTCTGGACTCGATTATGAGTCATGGCTGCGGCATTATGATCCTGAAGGAAAACGAGCCGGCACAGTGTGAAAATTGCCAGATCCTCCATAATCAAAAATGGTGAAAGTTGTTCCCTCTACAGCAAAAGTGATGGTGATCACATTGTTTGAATCTCATGGAATGATTTGCCAGCATGCAGTTCCCCCTAACACTACTGTTACACCAACATACTATACGTCAGTACTGACTGAAATGAGGAAGCACATTGCAAGGAAACGACCAGAACTTTCTCGAAGTGAGTGACGATTCCATCATGACAATGCATGGCCTCACGTCACAGATCAAGTCATGCAGTTTCTGGCTCAATTCAATGTTACCTACGTATCGCATCCGCCTTACAGCCCCAATCCTGCACCCTGTGATTTTTTGATTCCCATCACTAAAAGCAAAGGTTCGGGGTTATCGATTTGAGAACTCAGAAATAGTGTTCTAGAAAACTGAAGCGATTTTCAAAGACTTGAAAAAGAATTGCCTGCACCATGTGATCGAGGACTGGCACAGAGACGCTATAAAAAGTGTAATAATGTAGGAGGTGAGTACTTTGAAATAGATGGTGTAAGCATAGAAATGGAGTAATAAACATTTGTGAAAAAAATAATCCGTCTTGCCCTCGTAAGTGCGTATGCGCAAGTACTACAGTGGCGAAGGAGATAAAAAATGAACCTTCAAATTTCATTATACCAAAGCTGATGGGCGCGTCAAAACCCGCGTACAACGGTTATGCGAGGTCATCAGAAAGAATCTGCAGAAAACACGAGGGTCGATAATGTGGGTGATTACTTTCTTTGGCCCCACATGTTGCTTCCAAAAACGAGGTGAGCAAAGTACAGTCGTTCTTGCAAGAGCACTTGCTGACGTTACTGGAGCAGGTACCATTGTGTATCAATGGGAGGACGTGGTTCCAGCATAATAGGACAGCAGCGTGGTTTGCAGAACTAGTAGGGACAACATTAACCCGTACTTCAGACAGTCGACGAGTTGACCGGTGAGGAGGACACACAGGTACATTGGCATACAAGATCCGCGAACTTCACCAGGGATCAGTTGCAAAAAGTCTTGCACTGATCACACACACAGAACAGCCACACATTTTCCACTGAATATCGGTATTTCTTTTAATTTATGATCTTTTAATTCCGCCCCCGGTAGCTGAGTGGTCAGCGCGACAGACGGGTTCGATTCTCGGCTGGGTCGGAGATTTTCTCCGCTCAGGGACTGGGTGTTGTGTTGTCCTAATCATAATCATTTCGTCCCCATCGACGCGCAAGTCGCAGCAGTGGCGTCAAATCGAAAGACTTGCACCAGGCGAACGGTCTACCCGACGGGAGGCACTCGTCACACGACATTTCATTTCATTTTTCATCTTTTAATTCGACGTATGGAGTTTCTGAAACTCCCGTTTGTGAATTTTCTCAGGATTGAAGGACGTCTTAATCAACTAGAACCATTTATTTGGGCTATTCTGAATCACAATTTGTTCTAACTAAAATTAGACACAATTTACTAATTTTTTGAATAGGTTTTCCATTGTTCTCGCAAGGTAAAGTGAGCACTATTTAAGTCGTCTCGCTAAAGGAGAATCCGTTGCGGCACCTAATATCGAAACCGAGACGTACGTTTGGCAGTTACACGCAGTAACATAGAGTACCGGATGGAGAATCCGATTTTCGAGCGTACTTGATACACATGTAGATTAGTTCATCATTACAGCATCGCTAATTGGTAATTACAGCGTGAGCGATATAGAATCCGCCCTGTTACGGGAGCGCGCCTTCGTTTCCGTTCGGCCAGACACCAGCGGCAGGGACGAGCAGCGCAGGCTGCGCCCAGGCGAGGCAATTACATCGCTGCCAGGCTCGCCATTGGCCAGCCGCTTTGTTTCTGTCAAGTGAAATATGGCCGTCCGGGCCTGCGCTCCTCGTAACGGCGCGATAACTCATGCGCATGCGCGCGGCGAGCTGGCCATCTGGCCCGCACAGCCCGGCCAGATTAATTAATCGCTGCTGCTGTGCAACAACGCCGGGAACAAAAAAGAGAAAGACGAACAGAAGGAAGCAGGTAACGGCGCGTTAGGCGGCACGTATGGCGCGCGTGTAATTACGTGTGGCGCGCAGCCGTACGCAAATTCGCGCCCCGCCGCCTGCAATCGGCGCGGCTGATAATTTATTGACGAACAGTGCGCCGACAAAGGCACGAACACCGCGTTTCAATTAGTGCAGAGGGGAGGCCGGACTCGGTGGTGATCGCTGTAGCACGCGACAGCTGCAAGACACGGCAGTCCCCGCCGGGGACTACAACAGCACCGAGTACACGCCGTTCCAAACGATTTTTTTAAATAGCAATTACTGATACACTGTGGAATCATTCGTTTCCAACACCATCCTATGTTTTATTTCTTACACTACTGGCCGTTAAAACTACTACACCACGAAGATGACGTGCTACAGACGCGAAATATAACCGACAGGAAGAAGATGCTGTGATACGCAAATGATTAGCTTTTCAGAGCATTCACACAAGGTTGGCGCTGGTGGCGACACCTACAACGTGCTGACATGAGGCAAGTTTCCATCCGACTTCTCATACACAAACAGCAGTTGACTGGCGTTGCCTGGTGAAACGTTGTTGTGATGCCTCGTGTAAGGAGGAAAAATGCGTACCATCACGTTTCCGACTTTGATAAAGGACGGATTGTAGCATGTCGCGATTGCGGTTTATCGTACCGCGACATTGCTGCTCGCGTTGGTCGAGATCCAGTGGCTGTTAGCAGAATATGGAATCGGTGGGTTCAGGTGAGTAATACGGACCGCCGTGCTGGATCCCAACGGCCTCGTTTCACTAGCAGTTTAGATGACAGGCACCTTACTCGCATGGCTGTAATGGATCGTGCAGCCACGTCTCGACCCCTGAGTCAACAGATGGAGACGTTTGCAAGACAACAACCATCTGCACGAACAGTTCGACGACGTTTGCAACAGCATGGACTGTCACCTCGGAGACCGTGGCTGCGCTTACCCTTGACGCTGCATCACAGACAGGAGCGCCTGCGATGGTGTACTAAACGACGAACCTGGGTGCACGAATGGCAAAACGTCATTTTTTCGGATGAATCCAGGTTCTGTTTACAGCGACATGATGGTCGCATCCGTGTTTGGCAACATCGCGGTGAACGCACAATGGAAGCGTGTCTTCGTCATCACCATACTGGCGTATCACCAGGCGTGATAGTATGGGGTGCCATTGGTTAGACGTCTCGGTCACTTCTTGTTCGCATTGACGGCACTTTGAACAGTGGACGTTGCATTTCAGATGTGTTAAGACCCGTGGCTCTACCCTTCATTCGATCCCTGCGAAACCCTACATTTCAGCAGAATAATGCACGACCACATGTTGCAGGTCCTGTACGGGCCTTTCTGGATACAGAAAATGAACTGTGGTATTGTGTCGAAGCTGCATGGACAGCTGTACCTGTACACGCCATCCAAGCCCTGTTTGACTCAATGCCCAGGCGTATCGAGACCGTTATTACGGCCAGAGGTGGTTGTTCTGGGTACTGATTTCTCAGGACCTATGCACCCAAATTGCGTGAAAATGTAATCACATGTCAGTTCTAGTATAATATATTTGTCTAATGAATACCCGTTTATCATCTGCATTTCTTCTTGGTGTAGCAATTTTAATGGCCAGTAGTGTATTAATATGGCCAATGTCCATACATAGTTACCCCACATCAAAGGAAAAAAAAACGCTTCCCTCGAAAAACACATACCAGAGTTGTCTGTTCGTAACTAAACTATGGCTCATTGGCATAGATATGCCAAGGGGGAGGGGGCAGCGTGCAACGTCCCGTTTTACGTCTCAACGTCCCTTTTAGCGTCGCATGTTTCTACTACATGAGACGTCCGTAATACAAGGGTGGTTTGAAAAGTTCTCGGAACGGAATAGAAAAAAATTACTTACATCACTGAAACTTTCTTTTATTTTTCAATGTAGTCTCCTTGTAGATTAATGATTAGATTAGATTAGATAAATTATTCCTTCCATAGATCCATAAAAGAGGGAATCCTCCTGGGTGTGGAACATGTCAGAAAAACACATTACAAAAATGTAATTAGAAAAACTTGAGTTTCATTAATTTTAATGATCCTCAATCAACAAACAGTAGAATTATGTACATTAATTAAATTTAAACTTCTAATATTTACAGGTTTAATACTTACATCTGCTTTCATTAAATCCATCATTTAGACATTTGCTAGTTTCTTGGCTATTGCAACGAAGTATTGTCAAAAATTAAAGTAAATTATTTATTTCAGTGACCCTCAGTTAAGAACAGTCAGACTATGTACAAGATTTAAAATTAAACTTCCACTATTTGCAGACTTGAGAGTTACATCTGCTTTCCATACATCCATCATTCACACAGTAGGCAGTTACTTGGCTGTTACAACCAAGTATTGTCAAAAATTAAAGTATAATAAATTTTCATTAAAATGGTCTACTGCACTTGTTGAGAAACTCATGGATGGAATAGAAGGAGTTGGCCACCAAAACTTCTTTTAAATTATGTTTAAATTGTGCCTTGTCTGAAACTAAACTCTTAATGGTTGATGGTAACGTGTTGAAAATATGCGTTGCTGAATACTGGACCCCTTTCTGGGCAAGAGTAAGTGATTTTAAATCCACTATGGATAAAATTCATTTTAAATCTTTATGTACGTTGTTCTTATGCCTAGTATTGATACTGTGTACTAAGAAGTTAGTTGGAAAAAGAGATGCATTATTTACATCAAACTTCATTAAGGAATGAATATACTGAGAAGCTGCGGTTAATATGCCCAATTGTTTGAATAGGTTTCGACATGATGTTCTTGGATCTACACTACTCATTATTCTTATTACACGCTTCTGTACTCTAAAAATTTTTTCTCTGTTTGTGGAGTTACCCCAAAATATGATACCGTATGACATAATGGAGTGAAAATAAGCAAAATATGCCAATTTTTTATATTTATATCTCCTATGTCTGACATCATTCGCATTGCAAACACAGACTTGTTTAGGCGCTTTAGCAGTTCGTTAGTATGTTGCTCCCAACTGAATTTATTATCAAGTTGTAATCCCAAGAATTTTACACTCTCAACTTCTGTTATTTCCATGTCATCATATTTTATACACACACCAGAAGGAAATCTCTTGGAAGTTCTGAACTGCATGTAGTGGGTCTTTTCAAAGTTTAATGACAGAGAATTGGCTATGAACCACTTATCAATTCAGTAAAAATTTGATTAGCTGCCCTTTCTAAATTTATATTTGATGAACTTGGTCCAACGATGTTCCAGCACCTTGATCCCATCTCGAAAACGAGTTCCCTCCAGGCGTGCAAAATACTTTTCAACTCCGGCTATCAATTCTTCGTTTGAAGTGAATCTTCGCCCACAACGAAAAATTTTCGGCTGTGGGAAGAGAGGGAAGTCTGGCGGAGCTATATCAGGTGAATAAGGCGGGTTTGGCAGCAATTCATACCTTAGTTCGTGTAATTTTGCCATGGCGACGGTAAATGATCCAGCATCAAAAGTCAAGGCACCTATCTTGAAGATAATTTTTTCATTTCTAATTCTTCAGTTAAAATGTGATATACCCTTTCAGATGACATCTGGCAAGCGTGAGCAATTTCGGGCACTTTCAATCGGCGGTCCTCCATGACCATTTGTGCACTTTTGCAATGATTCCGGGAGTTGTGACACATCTTGGCCGACCGCTGCGCGGGTCATCATCTAAGCTCTTCCGACCATATTTAAATTCATTTGTCCACTTGGCAGCAGTTGAATATGAAGGGGCTGAGTCCCCCAGCGTATTCTGGAAATCGGCATGAATGTCCTTTGTTTCCATATCTTTCTTTACGAAGTACTTGATCACTGCTCGAATCTCGATTTTTTCCAGCTTCGCAAATCACTACGCGGGAATAACAGAGCCACCACACCGCCACAGCTCTCTTCCAAGAGCACTGACGTGGCACGTGTTCACAGGCAACAGTCCAATGAATATCACGTAACAACTCGTTGCGCTAGCGCTGACCTCTCGTAGTGATTCCAAGAACTTTTCAAACCACCCTCGTAACTGAGTGGACGCAAAATGCCAAAGAAAGCAATACGTAAATGCCGCAGACAAATGTTTTTTCCTTGGAATAATTATGCATGTTGTATCTGTCAGCCATGATCGTTCGTTTTTGGGTGCTAAGCAACACGCAGTAGATTTAACACTTATGTAATATTAGTTCATCAAGCTAAAATTATAAAAACAAATATGACAGAACTTGTGATTCTGTGACTCCCCTGTGGTATCTGAAGTCTAGTCAGTCTGTCGTGCTATACTGACGACGCTGGTAACATTGAAGAGCTACGTTTAAAGTGACTGGTGAACTTTAAGATTATGCGGTCATAGAGATGAGACTCATGACCGGTTAACCATTGCCATGAGTTGACACAGGTAAGCCTGTCGTTATCTTTGTCAGTGATCGAATAACTCCAGCACTTCCAGGCCACCCTTGGGATCCTTTTCTTTTCCAGCAGTCTTCTGACTGGTTTGATGCAACCCGCCTACAGTTTTACCCTTCACAGATTGTTCAAGTTACATGGTGCTTATACCTTGATATCTTACCACAAGTCCTGTCATCCTATACCTTCCTCTTGTCAGTGTTTTCCACGAGTTCCTATCCTCACCGATGCTGCGGAGAACATTTCTTACCAGACCACACATTTTTTCTACAGTACCATATCTCAGACGCCTCGATTTTTTTCTTTTCCGGTTTTCCCAAGTCCATGCTTCACGCCTATGTAATACCACGCTCCAAACGTAGTCTGAGAAGCTGCTTCCTCAAATCACGCTCGATGTCTCGTACTGGTTAGTCTTCTTTTGGCCAGGAACGTCATCTTTGCCTCTACTACTTTGCTTATTATGTTCTCCTTGCTTCTTTCGCCATGTCTTACTTTGCTTCAAAGGTGGCTGAGTTCCTTCATTTCGTCCACTTTGTGGTCACCGAGTTTGATGTTTAGTTTGTCGCTAGTTTGCCTACACTCTTGACTTTCGAGTGTCATTGTGTGCGCTTATTAGACTGTTTATTCCATTCAACAGGCCCTGTAAATCTTACTCACGTTCATTGAAGATAGGAACGCTGTCAGTGAATCTTATTGTTGATATCCTTTCACTTTGTATTTAATCCCACTCCTCGACTGTCATTTTATTTTCGTCATTGCTTCTTACAGAAGGAAGACGACATCGCTGTTATATACCCCTTCTAACCCGAGCACTTCCTCCTTGCTCTTCCATTCTTATTTTTTCTTCTTGGTTCAAGTACGTATCATACATTAGGCCTATCCGTCTTTCCCTGCAGCTGACACCGATTTTTTTAGTCATTTCAAATATTATGCACTGATTTACGTTCTTGACCTTTTTTTCTAAGCCGACAAAGCTTCTGAACCCGTTTGATTTGCTTCCATTCGCAACATTAACGTCAGCGCTGCCTGTCTGTTGCCTGTGCCTTTCCCAACTGATCGTCACCTACCAGATACTCATTTTTTCCTTCCATCCTTCGGTAAATTTTTCTTCTCAGCAACATGCAGTCGTGATATATTACAGACGTTCTGACCAGGGGGCGATCTGCAGATTGTAAACATTGAACAAATACTTCAGAGCCATGGTCATCGTCAAATATTTATTTAGAATTGATGACCAGTTTCAACAGTACCTTTCTGTCATATTCTAAAATGCAGTACGTCATAGACACACACTGCATTAGTAAACATATGCCGGCCGTGGTGGCCGTGCGGTTCTAGGCGCTTCAGTCTGGAACCGCGGGACTGCTACGGTCGCAGGTTCGAATCCTACCTCGGGCATGGATGTGTGTGATGTCCTTAGGTTAGTTAGGTTTAAGTAGTTCTAAGTTCTAGGGGACTGATGACCTAAGATGTTAAGTCCCATAGTGCTCAGAGCCAGCCAGTAAACATATTTTCCATGACAGTAGCAATGAAATAAATATGTATAATAATAATATTTTGCTTTAAAATAACATACCTCATTTCTTTCAAAATTATAGTTGGACAATGTTGAAAATTTAAATAGTTTGGAAATGCCATTAATAAAAATACTATTTACAACCATGTTGCCGTGCAACTTTCGCCGATTATGTGCGACCACACACATGCTCGTCTGAAGCTGTACTGACATGTGAACCTACTCAAGGAAAGCAATTCGATTATGTTGTAGTATGGAGCAAACTAAGAGGCACATATTGTTTTATATGTGCCTATATGACCGTTAAGTGCGTGAAACACCCCTCGAAAAGAACTGAGTTCAACATTTCTGAATGAATACCACTGAAACGGTTGCAAATGTTTAAAAATACTTCAAATAAAAGTTCAGTGATTCTCAATGTACGTTTCAATGCTGCACCCAGATTTGCTGAAAAAATATTTTTTTTCGTAATTCCCTCCTACCCCCTTATTTTGTTTTTCACGTCGACATTTGACTAACAGTAAAACACACAGTATCGTTAATATGAAATTCAATCCTACATGATGAAGTGGAATTTCAAAGATGCATTTGTCAGAAATAAGCTCGAAAAGTCTTTATATTGCTCTATGAGTACCTGATACGTGTCCGCTTCAATGTCAATTGTCATGCTGGGTTTTTCAAATAAGTTTTTTTCCAGGTTAATATATTCTAACTGTATGTTACACACACAGACACACAGACACACACACACACACACACACACACACACAAACAAACACACACATATATACAACTTAAAAAAAGGACCAAATGTAAAAAAAAAAAACACAGATACCCTCAACAACACAAGATATTTTATCGGAGAATGGTAATTTCATGTACTGTTTCTCTAGGTCCACGTCTTCGACACTTCGAATATTTTATAGTTCACAAACATGCACAATTATGTATACAGGGAAAATGTCGATGAACAAAAAAATGTTTTGGATCTGCTACATAAAGCGTTTGATCAGCCATAATATAACATGGAAACTATGATCACTAGTGAAGAAACTAGTTCTGCAACTACTTTAAGGTTTCAAGACGAAAGTGCAGTTTCAGATTTATACTAATTGAAGAACATCATGAAGAAGATTGTGAACAAACAGTAAAAGATGATAAAAAGCAAAACATGACGTAGATATTGAGAGTAAACAAAAAGCCGTTACATTTTGGCGTTCTTGTGTAAAAAAACTGGAAATTGTAGAACACAGATACGGAATGTTCACAAAGAGAGATACAAATGGGAAACACAAATTGCTGCAGGTGGAACGAGAAAAGGTAAGTTATTATGTATTTCCAAGTAGGTATTAGATAAATTTCAAATTGCCGTGGACAAATAAGTTCCGGTACATGATCTGGATATAAGGAAGTGGGTTTTACAAGCGAGGGATAACGGTAATTTATCACAACATTTGTTCACGGCTTCCTCAAAATCGATTCATAATTTTAAAGTAAGACGCCGGATTGTTTCATGGAAAGTCAGTAAATTCATCATTCAAGTGCAAATAGCGAATAAAGAAGTGAAGGGACAAACAAGCTTATGAACTTGCGACGACTGTGAAATTGGGAACTGTTTGTTTAATTGTGGTCAGCCAAAGGTTCAATTTGAAAATGCATGTAGGACGAACATTATCCTTCAGAACAACATCGAAAGTTGAAATTCCAGCAGAATTCTTGAACACTTTAACAATTAGTTCTACGATACAGCCCATTATACCCACAAGCAGAAATTTAATGTCCCTTTGCTCACAGTTTTGAAAGGAAAAGATGGCAGGTTCGGACTACAAGTTGAAAAAGATTTATATACAGCAGATAATATCCCTGTGTTACTACATTTCTGCTAAATTGGCACCGGACCTCACAAGAAATGATCTGAATAGGTTTATATCCCTAACACGATGAAACAAATGTCTTGCATTCAGATTCATAGACTGGGCGAAACGAAATACTATGTAATACCGTCGATGAACTTGGAAAAAGAAGTGAATATTTTAACAATTCCTGGCGGAAAGGTCAGTATAATTCAGCCATTAGATGTTTATACATTTAGGCCGCGGAAAACTTTCTTCAAACATTTTTCAGACGTAATTATATCATATAATTACGATGTTAACTTGCATTTAAGAAATAAAATTCTAAAAATTTAATCCGTCATTCACAATCAGTTTTTTTCCATATTTGTCATCTTTTTCAAATATGCGTGGTACAAGAGTGGTTACATTGAACAGAAACCTCCAAAATGTGAGGCACCTGTTCAGTTTTGCTTTAAAAACTGTGATCCTGTTTGTGACTCCTGTCATGACATTGGAATTGTCCGATGTGCTTGTCGTGCAAAATCAAAGCACATTCTGCGCTTCCTCGTTGCTGCACAGGTTTACAATAATGTTATAACAATAATGTACAAACAATTTCAAATATAACATAACTGAATCTGAAAAGGCTACAATTTAAAAAAAAAGTCATCAAATGTGAAAAGAATATACAAATACAACAATGATATTTTATATTTCATACAATTAAAAGAACACACACGCACGCACACACACACACACACACACCTGGGAAAGACTAATTACACATTGGGCCGAACACATAACAAGATAGCGATATAAAGAAGATTCTAGCTGATTTCGGACAAATGCACCTTTATGCATCTTTGGGATTCCCCTTCATCAAAGATGACTGAATTTCATATTAACGATGCAGTGCAATTTACTATGAGTAGAATGTCGAAATGAAAAACAAAATAGTGGGGGAGAGGGGAATTTCGTAAAAAGTGACTTTTTCGATAAAGATGGGTGCAGCATTGAAACGTACGCCATAGAACTTTTATTTGAATTTTTTTTATACCTTTAACTGTGTCAACGGTATTCATTCAGAAATATTGAACTCATTTTTTTTCAAGGAGGTGTTTCACCCCGTTAATGGCCATTTGGGCACATATAAAAGAATATGTGCCATTTATTTTGCTTTTCTCTGCAACCTATTCAATCCGATCAAAATTAGCTGAATCCCTTGGGTAGGTTTACTTGTGAGTTGGGCGTTGTGACGAGCAAGCTACCTCTTTTGTCCACTAGGCGGTAGCGTATTAATAGATGATACTTTTTACATTTTCATAAGGTAAATTATACAATTAGCTTGTAAGAAATCTGTGCAGTAATTAAACTAGTCCAAATCTGTAGTTAAAGAAAATTACATTTTATAAAGATTATACAGTAGTAACAGCTGCGACGAACATGCTTAAAAAATAATCCAGTACAATTTTACACATTTTTTTTTAAAATTTTAGATGTTATTGTCACTGGACATAGCAGGTTCTGTCAGGAAATTTTTTTAAAAAATAAATGACCACTGTAGTATAAGGAAGGTTGTCATGATTTCTTAGTTTTACTTCTAAAGCAACATGTTCTGGACATTCACTCTTTCATGTGTAATGTATGTTAGTGTGACATCACTGGAGGTCGTTCATTGGATAACCGTCTATTGTATGAGTTGGAATGTCGTGTCAGGATGTTGTGATTGTATTCTGATGTCACTACGTTTGTGGTTTCTAATTATGTGACACTAAGTAGGTAATAAGAAATGGTGACCTTGAAAGGGGACTGTCCTACTTGCCATGATGCTTTTCAGGAAGTTGTGGCCATTAATGTGAATGAAGTTGCAAATTTGATAAATGTACTCAGCCTCTGTAATATCGATATAATCATATTCTTCGTAAGACTGTGTTTGAGAACAGAGATTTTGGTCAGAGAGGTTAACTTCGCTCTGTCAGAGTAAGTCAGCGAGTAGCAGTAGCAAAGCGTGCTGGACAGTCTGGCAACGCACTTGGTTTGAAAAGCATGCAAGGTGGCCTGCTGTGTAGTGGTGGGAGCATTATACAAAAAGGATTTTGTAATAATATGCTCTAAGGAAAGAATTTGGGCAAATGAGATTATATTAATGAAAGAATGATAAAAGCCAACTTTCAACGTGATTCAGTTTTTTATACTTGTAATTGTGTAGCTTCTCACAGTTAGAACATTACGTATGGTTTAAGTTTGCTGTAGATATTCTGTAATGAAGCTATGGTCTTATCTTATAGTTGAAACAAATGTGAAGGGAGCAACGGTGCACGGGAGAGCTATTAAAAAACATTTTTCTAACTTGCCTAGGTATGAGAACTTTAAGAAAAGGTATATTGTTATGACATAATTAAGCAGAGTTAAACTTGGCATCTTTCTTCTTATTTATCAGTATATTAGTTCCCCATTTTCATTTACTTTCATGACTGTTTGCACACTCAAATTGTACATCGCGAGTTGTGTACTGAGAAACATTTATGAAAATTGGTAAGACGCCATCTTGCATAGCACATCTCAAGAACGGCAAATGAAATTTTATTTTTCACAGTCACATCATTATTCCTAGTAGCAACAAATTGCAGGACAGACGAGCATTCCGTGCACACAGGTAAGCCAATAAATTTAATTACCATCAAAATTCATGTCCACTGTAAGGCACAGTGTCTAGCAGAGTGCATTCGTGAAAATAATATCAGCTTCAGATCAGAGATATTTCGATATTAAAATCCGCCTCCGTAGCGTAGCGGTAGCGTTACTGCCTACCATGCAAGGGGCCCACGTTCGATTCCCGGCAGGGGACTGGGTGTCGTGTGTCCATCATCATTTTCATCATCAATGACTCGCAGGTCGCCGATGTGGCGTCAACTAACGAGGACTTGCACTACGGCGGCCGAACTCCCCCGCATGGGGCCTCCCGAACAACAATGCCATGCGATCATTTCATTTCAATATAAAAAACAAGAATTACACATTTCTCAGACACCAACTTGATACTTACGAATACGAGTTTAAATATATAAGATGGTCATTTGCTTTAAAAAATGATCCTGCAGAACTTGCGATGGGCAGTAACAATGAAATTTAAACATTTAAAAAATTTTAAAAACTTTTATTTGACTGCTTTAAATCATATAAATATGACATGTACATTGCAGAACAAAATTTTTTAGCAGTGTATTATTTAAATGACGATACTGCTCCTTTTTGAAGGCTTGTATACTGACAGCTATTACTACTGTAGAATCTTTATAAAATATCTGGACTTTTCTTGAACTTCAGATTTAGACTATATTGCTCCTTTACGAAAGCTTGTATATTGACAGCTGTCACTACTGTAGAACCTTTATAAGATGTCTGTAAATTCCGTTAACTTGAGATTTGGACTACTTTAATTACGCACAAATTTCTAATAAATGAATTGAATAATTTACCTAGTGAATAGGGATACAGTAATGTCTCTTACTACAGCCGGCCGGGGTGGGCGAGCGGTTCTAGGCGCTTCAGTCTGGAACCGCGCGACCGCTACGGTCGCAGGTTCGAATCCTGCCTCGGGCATGGATGTGTGTGATGTCCTTAGGTTAGTTAGGTTTAAGTAGTTCTAAGTTCTAGGGGAATGATGACCTCAGAAGTTAAGTCCCATAGTGCTCAGAGCCATTTGAACCATTTGTCTGTTACTACGATATCATCTAACGGACATAAAATGTAGCTTGCCTGTCACAGCAGCCGACTCAATACAGCTCCAGACGAGCATGTGATCGAGCGAGGTGGCGCAGCGGTATGCACGGCGGACTCGTATTCGGGAGGATGATGGTTCAAACCCGCGTCCGGCCATCCTGACTTAGTTTTCCGCGATTTCCCTAAATCGCTTCAGACAATTTCCGGGATCGTTCCTTTGAAAAGGTCCGGTCGACTTCCTTCCCCATCCTTCCCTAACACGATGGAACCGTCGATCTTGCTGTTTGGTCCCTTCCCCCACATCAACCAACCAACCAACGAGCATGAGTGTTGTCGCACGTAATCGGCGAAACCTGGACGGCAATATAGTTGTAAATACAACGACGGAAAAGTAATTGTAGCACCAAAAAATAGTTAAGGTAGAGTAGTGAAACTTCGGGAATACATTTGTCTAGATGAGACATTTAATTGATTAACACAGCAAGATCACGGGTTAACGTACGCGGGACATAAACCATTGCGAATGTGAAATGCTGGTACATCAATAGCCGATGTAACTGCCTGCATGTAGACTGCAAATATGTAAACGTGCATGCATTGTGATGTACAGTTGCCGGATGTCGGTATGTGGGATGGAGTTCCACTCCTGTTCAGTTTGGTCGGTCAACACAGAGACGGTTAATACTGTTTGTGGATGACGCTAAAGTTGTTGTCCGATGATGTCTGATGATGCCAGGGCAACATGTCGATGCTTTGTAGAGCTTGGTGGGTAACAGTAATGGAGTGTGGGCCAGCGTTAACCTGTTGCAAAGCATCCCAGGAATGCTATTCAGCCGGTCGTTGTGGCAGAGCGGTTCTAGGCGCTTCAGTCTGGAACCGCGCGACCGCTACGGTCGCAGGTTCGAATCCTGCCTCGGGAATGGATGTGTGTGATGTCCTTAGGTTAGTTAGGTTTAAGGAGTTCTACGTTCTAGGGGACTCATGACCTCAGATGTTAAGTCCCATAGTGCTCAGAGCCATTTGAACCATTTTGAATGCTATTCATTAATGGCAGCACAACAGGTCGAATAACGAGAATGACGTACAGTTTTGCTGTCAGGGTGCGTGGGATAACCACGAGAGGGCTCCTACTGTCACACAAAATCGCACCCCAGACCGTAACTCAAGTGTGTCTATTACGGAGACAGGTTGGCTGCAGCCCATC